>NC_089678.1:1264000-1580000 GCF_037042795.1 Molothrus aeneus | reverse complement strand
GCAGACATCTTTCATGAAAAATCCTTTCTTAGGATTTTCCTTGTGACAAGCTGCAGTTTCAGTAGCCAAAGTAAACAATGGTTATCTGCTGCTGTGGAATGCAACAGGTAGAGCCGTGATTGGTCTCCTGTGGGTGTTTGGATTTCTTGACCACTCATAGCAGAGCTAACTCTTGCTCTGTCTGAGACACAGATCTTTGTTATTCATTCTTTTCTATTCTTAGCTTAGCTAGCTTCTCAAGAAACCTTTCCTTTCTATGGCTTTTTAGTATAGCCTAATGTAACATATATCATAAAATAATAATCAAGCCTTCTGATCATGGAGTCAACATTCTCGTCTCTTCTTCACCCTGAAAACCCTTGTGACCACAGTCACAAGACCAGCTTGCAGGTGAGGAATTAACAGTGATGCTTTCTCAAATAAGAGCTTCAACTTGCCATACAGATACAAATACCCTTAGATTTTCATAGTGTATAGAGCTGCATCCAGATGTGAATACCAGTGCTAGTACTTATCTCCTGTAAAAATAAAGATTAAATCTGAGTAGAGTAGATAGCAACAATTTATTTTAATGTTTTTTAGCCAGTGGACACACAAACACAAAAGCTTTTGAGACATGTGCAGATGCCTGTGGACATTTGTAGAACACAGCAGACCTTCAGGAAGCAGCATCATACAAAACAACAGCATGGGTGCTTCATTTTCAGAATGATACGAATATGAGAATTATATTAAATAAACAAAAAATAAAGAAACATCCATTGCTTTGTGCCTAATCCTCCTCCAGAGGAAGCCTTACTCCATGCAATCTAAGTTGCCACACACCTGCTGTTGCAAGCATGGGGGGGCTACAGCAGACACAGGCATGATTCTTCCCCAGGCAAAACTTTCTGTCAGGTGTTTTAGGCTTGGCTGTGCATCACAGGTAGTATAGAATGAAAGCCTGAAAGATGTAACTGCTCTTGGGGTATGCAGGATCTCATTGGTTCAGGAGAAAGAGTGGGTCCTGGGCTGAGGTTGCTCCCTCCAAAGGTGTCCACCTACACCTCTCACCACAAAATGTGCTCAAGTAATTTCTGAAAAATGAATGCCATGAGGATAAAAGAGCAGTTCATCATGACTTTTAGAAGGCATTTTTATTGTTTGGTTGCCCTGATCTAGGTGAATGGAGAAATATAATTTGAGCAGACAGCCAAAATACCCACTAATTGACTTTAACTTCCCCCAGTGTCACCATTGGAGCAGGCTGTAGCTGGAAATAATTAGTTATAGGAGACCTCTAAAACTTTATGGTTTCATTTCGTAACTACTTGTGTCCTACTTGACTACATTTTGGAGCCAAGGGAATGAACCTGTTTGCAATTTGCTGCCAACTCTGGCCTACCAGGAAGAGCCTTCTATGGCTGCAGATGGGGGGAATCTGACTCAAATGTCAAGTCATTACACCAGATTAAAATGAGAGACACTGATTTTTACAGACCACCAGCAGAATAAAAGCCTACAGCACACAAATGTAAACCAGTAGATGAAGCACATTCCTTCAACCCAGGGAGCAGAGTCTGAACCCTTGCAAGCAAAGGCTGGAAAACACTTTTCATCTAGAGTCAGAAAAGGAACAGAGACGACAATGCTCTTTTGCTTCTGTACAAGGCTGTTCCAGGTATTACCCCATGATCCCTCCAGAAATCAAGGACAGTTTTACTTATGATCCTTAGAGGTGACAGGCTGGGCTTTTATTTTTACAAATGGAAGATTAAAAGATTCAGGGCAGGCATACTAAGATCACACAGCTGCACTTCCCCTTCCCAGGGAGACAGGAGCTGCCCCAACACCACCCACTGCCAGCTCCTACAGAGATTTCCTTTCTCTGTTTCTTTTGGTGGATGAACAAAAGGGAGGAAAAGAAACCCAGTGCAAATAGACTAACTTAAGGAAACCAGAGAAGTCCTGGCCAAGCAGGGAAGTAAACTTGCACCAGTATTCCATTGAGAACAGTGGAGTCCAGAGCATGTCTTTTGAACTAACTGCAATTTTCTTATCATTTGGGATTTTTAATTGCTGTAAATGTCTAATCCTGCATGTTCTCCACATACTCATGTAGCTCATGTCACAGCTACCTGCAAAGACTGCAAACATATGAATTTTCTAGAGCTCTCAATGCCTCCCATGCCTCTTAATAATTCCGCTGTTGTCAACAGGTGCTTCAACCACAAGGGAACCTGGAATACAACTATGCAACCCCCTTAGCTTTGGGGATGTTTTACTGTTTCTGCCACATGGGAGAAAGTCCCTGCTCAAGCAACTCCTAAATGCATGAGAACTATTTCATTTTACTAGCCTGTGTATGCATTCCTCTTCATGAGGCAAGCTCCTCAGCACAGATATACTGTTTTACACTATCCTAGTTCCAGATCAGGTCACTGTGCAAAGGGAGTGGGCAGCTGGCTCAGCACACCCTGGACTGACAAACATGTCTCAACCTTTTTCTAAACATTAATTTTCATTCCACCTGCCCTTGTTCTGAACCACAAACCTCACCTCTCCTGAAAAGGAGACAGCCATTATCCTCCTTCTTTCTTACCATCTCTACAATTGCACTGCCTTCACTCCTAAAGAGGAGGCAGACCTTGAGTGTTCCTCGTTTATTACCTAAACCACATCGCAATCCCTCCCAAAATCACAGCTTCCCTCTTCCAAAGAGAATTCCCTTCTTGACTCTAACATTCTCCACTCCTGGCTTCAAGCCCCCACCTTTCTCTCAGGTGGGTGTAATTTAGGTTTAACACCAGCTTTGTTTGATTTCTCTTGGGTTTAGGTGAGATTGTCTTCGAACTTTGAGTCTTTATTATTCAAAATAAATTAGTAGTCAAGGCATTACTATAAAAAACCCTCCTCCATGAAAAGTAGGTTTTATTTCATTTTCACTACAAAGCTGACAGTTGTGTTGCCTTTCCTTTTCTTTAATTAAGTCCAGAGTCTTCCTGAACTTTATTTAATTATATCATAACAAGACTATAAGAAGTGATCTTTTTTGGTAATTTAGAGTGACCTCTCTTGAAATGAACTTCAATATGTTTTGAAATTCTCTCTTGAAATAAAGTTACACAGTGCCATTTCTATCCAAATCTACTCCATACAGAGAGAAATTCATTGCCTGTTTAATAGAAGTTATATCTTGGAAACAGATTTTTCCTCAAACTGGGGAAACACTTCAGCTCCATTCAGCCTTTCTCAGCCCTGGCACAAGGGGCTGAAGCAGACAGCTTTGCTTCACCTCTCTTCACTTTTGGAGAAGCACCTTCATTAGCTCTCCCCTCCTGCACAGAAAACCTCAGGTCTGCTGTCTGCCCTTTACCCACAGGATTCTTGTTTCCACAAACTCATGCCAAACCACTGTTTTGCTCTCCAATGCTGCACATCAAAATAAATCCAGAAGTCCTTCTACAGTGGTGCTCTACCATCAACAAATTCCTGCAGGAATACTCCTACAGAAGCCCTCCACCACCAATAAACTCCTACAAGTAAAATGTGACAACAGAATTACCTCATCATCAAATATCCACTTGAAGATTACCACAGGAATACTCCACCATCAGCAAGTTCCTACATGGGAACATTTATGATACCACTAAGATTTCTATGAGATACTCTCAAGAAATGGTTCTGTAGCACCCCAAATACAAGAGTGCCACACTGCTCAGACTGCCAGGAGTTGCTGAGGGTCCTCTCCTGCTCTCGGGGAACAGGGTAGGGAGAGCTCAAGTCCCCTTACTGGTGAGGAGAAAGTAGCTCTCACTTTCATTACATCACCTCAAGCAGCCACCTGCTAGATCAGGATGTGAAAACCAAAAGAAAAGCACTTTAAAACAGTTTTTTCCCCCCAGGTTAAGGAAATGAAACTGGCTGCAGCCTGCCATGGCCAGCCCTGTGAGCCATGCCAATTCTACACTCAGTGAAATCAGGAGCTGCTCTATCCCACGGGGGGGTGTCCTGCAGAAGTGTGGGCATGCCACACACCGTGGTTACTTATGCTGAAAATTATTTAAGGCACAGAGGGCTGCAACAGAATAATTTCTGGAGTGAGCTACCAGTGCTCACACGGATGTTTTACTTGCCCAGTGGATTAATAGCGGGGGGCAGGATTCAATCTCAGCTGTTAATCCTTTCAATGTCACAGGAAGCAAACCTATCCATTTTCTATTAAGACTGGTAGTAAGGTTGTGTGGGCCTTTTTCAAATTATACATAATTCCCTCTTTGCAAAGTATCCTGGGACAAGCATTGATCCCAAGAGCCAAGAGGCATCTCTGCCCCACAGAAAAGGTGCATTTCTATTCTCAGAGAAAACATCCTCTTCCCTCAGTGCACAATTGAAGGCTCAGGCAGATGATGGATATGAAACAGCATTACAGAAACTTGTTGTCAAAGCCAATACTATGTCTTTATTGTAATTTATAAAGGTAAATGTAGCTGCTCTGTAGCACTATAAAAGAAATTATTTTCAGCAATCCTGCATTAAAAAATAAAGTCTTCATTCATCAGATTTCCTGACAGGCAACAGTGAGAAAAATTTTCTCTTGAAAAACATACTCAAGCATTCAGAGGCATTCAAGCATTTAAAAACATATTCAAGCATTCAGAGACATTTCTGTCAATGATTAACTACTGTACAATGTACTTTTCTCTAACATTTTTGCAAATAAAACAATTACTTTTTTCTTCACTTAGGTTATCTATCACTATTACATTTTAATTTATAGTTTTAGCTTTTTTTCTGAGTATGAATTCATTTAGTTATCTTGTATAAATTAATAAAGCCACAGTCTGCTCTCTTAACCCAAAGCAGTTCACTGTTTTTGTCAATGCTGAATTTTGATAATTTCCTTATTTTTCCATGCACATCAATGTATTCCATTGCTGTAGTTTGTGGTACTTTATTACTGACAGATTGAAATTCCATTTGACAAATACCGAAACTAAACAACCTACCCATCAACTTACACATTAAGTCAATTTATTGATGTGCATCAAGTTTGACATATTACCTATGATTCACTAAGCCACAGTTAGAAGGACAAATCTGCTATTTATTCTGTAATCCCTTCAGCTGGAGATCAGACATCTGTTTGTTAAGCAATTTTTTACAGGAGCATGGAGAAATCTTCCTGGCACCCATGTGGTTAAAATATATTCCCAACTAAATTTCCATTTTTATGGTAAAGTAATTTATCAACTTTCTCTGTGACTTAAAATACCTTTCAGTAGTCACTGACTACAAATCATGCATCACATGTGTCTAATTTCGGAGCTCTGTTTTGCCTGATTTATTGTGAAAGGCAAGAAAGGAATTACTGTAGCTACAGGCTTGAATAAAGTACAGCTTTGTTTCACTTAAATAGCTAGTAAAATGAGAGCTAAACTAAATATCAACTATATCTGAGATTCAATAGCTATTAACTTTGTTTTGTAAAAAAAAAGGCTAAGTACATTTACCTTTGGTCAATAGTTGTGTTTATCTCAATTTTTAATTTTTTTTTTTTAAGACAAATGACAACATTGCCGAGGTGAACCTTGAGAACCTGTGTTTGGTCCCTGCTTGAAAGGCTGTTACAATAAAACATTAGCCTAGACTTAAATCTTAAATGATCAAACCTTCAGATGGCTTTTTAGGTATCTAACCAGTATCTACCAGTGCCATGATGGGAACAGAAGTCACAGTGAGTTCTTAAGCAGGCTCCCTGATCTCCTTGTCCCCAGGCTCTATGGACAGCATCCTCTGCACCTCTGAATGTGGTCAGAGAGGGGAGAAGGGCACTGCCAGAAGTAGCTGACTATAAGCTGTTTTAATTCCCTTGGGAACTGCATTCCTGGTTTTTGGAGGAAGAGCACACCGAGGAGTGCAGCAACTGACTGTAGGGTTATGACCAACTGCAGGGACAGTCCCTGTGGTCAGAGGTTAATGTGAGCAGGGAGTTATTATTAAAAAAACTGATCTCCACCATTTTAATTCAAGGCATGATCATGACATTCTGATTAACTAGTAATTACAGAACTGATGAATGTACTATATCCTTTTGCCTTAGTGGTTTATGGGCTTTGGGGATTTTTTTAATTGGTTGTTTTCTTGTTGCTTTGGGTTTTTTCATTTGTTTGGGGTTTTTTTGTTGGTTCTTAGGTTTTTTTTGGTTTTCCACTTAAGGTTTCATAAAAATTATTTGCATGAGCTTTAAAATTCAAAGCTTTAAAAAGTATGTCGGTACTTATAAAAAGAGGCTTATACATATGGGCCTTATGCATCAGCATATTTGCAGCAGAGCTATGACCACTAATAAAAAATTCTGGCCAGATTCTCAAGAAGTTTTATGTCTGTGGAGCCACACCCATGTACATTGCTTTTGAGTAGAGACCAAAGAATTCAATGACTTCTGAAATTAATCTGGTAATAATACTGCAACCATATGAAATATAAACAAACAGCTCCCCTGCCAGGTGCTGTTTAATGTTGGAATGTTTTATCAGTCTCAGCAGAGGCCAAAGAATGAGTGAACTAAAACCTTATTCCTAATTACAGGCTTTTAAATTTCAGGCTAAGAAGCACTAAAAGAGACAGAGAAACTTCAGCTTGCAAGAATTTATAACATGAGCTTTCAGAGTTCTCTCTCAGCTGGATAAAATCTTATCTGTGAACCAAGCACCTCACAGTGGAATTTAATTCACACACAGATGTGGAGAACACCAGGCAAGTCAGCTGGGTTGTTTTGTTGTTTGAGCAAAGACAAAGAAGCACCAATCCAGAAAATTGAAGACTTCCTGGAAATGGCTCTTTCCATTTTTTTGGCCCAATTTAACTCAGGGATGAAGCTGTGAAGTTGTATGGGAGTGTTTTATAAACTTATCTGAGAGCATGATGTGGGTTTCTACACACAATTATGCAGAACATCTTGTATAGCACTCAATGTATAGCACACAAACAATGACTTTAGATCCCGGTCATATACCAGCTATGTAAGCAAATGTGGCAGCAGCTCTATTTCAGCAATAGCTGGCACCAAGTTCATCTCAGCTTACAAAGAAAGGAATGTTGGCCAGGCCATCAGAAACAGAATTATTCCCCAGCCTATTTCAAGTCACAGAATCACAGAATAGTTTGGATTGGATGGGACCTTTAGAAGTCATCCTGAAATGAGCAGGCACAGGCTCAAATAGAATAGGTTGCCCAGAGACCTGTCCAGCCCAACCTTGAATGTGTCCAGGGCATCTACCACCTCTCTGGGCAACTTGTTCCAATGTTTTAGCACTCTCATTATTAAAAAAAAAATAAATTCTTCCTCAAAGGTAATCTTGATCACACCCTCCCTCCCCCCCTTCAATTTAAAACTCTTACCTCCTGGGCTATGACAACAGGACCTACTAAAAGTTTATCCCCAACTTTCTGGAAGCCTCCCTTAGGTACTGGAAGGTGCTCCAAGGTCTCCCCAGGGCCTTCTCTTCTCCAGGCTGAACAACCCCAACTCTCTTGGCCTGTCTTCATAGGAGAGGTGCTCCAGCCCGCTGTGCATTTTTGTAGTTTCCTCTAGAACCACTTCAACAAGTCCATGTCCTAAGATCTTTTTATCAGTGAAGCTGTGTCTGTACTCTTGTTTTATAATGATCAGTCTCTTCAGGTGAGAAAAGCACAAGAGTTAAGAAGTCTCCACAGTAGAAAAGACCAATTGTTTGAATTAATGCTAATGCCACAAGATGGTGCTGGACATTTTGTTGACACAGGTCCTTGAAGCTTTTCATTTATTGCCTTTGTATGTTCCCTGACTAAACCTTTCCCCAGCTGGAAGTTTACTTTGAAAATCAGCACTGGCTGGCTGCATGGGGATACACAAACAGGCTGGCATCCCACACGTGGTGGATAACAGGGTTTCCCGTGTTACACTTTTCTGAAAACATCACTCGCATTGCTTTGCAGTTGTGCATCCCAAGATGCTTTCATGGCAAGTCAGCAAAGCTTTTATCCTTCTATGGAAGAACCTTCCAGACTAATGGTGTTTTCCAAGACCCCCTGTTGGTCACTGCAGCCCAGGATGGAGACCTGACAGCACAATGCAATTTTCATGGCAATTATGATGCTTTTTTGTTTTGAAAGAGGAAAAAAAAATACAAGCAGGAGCTATATAATTTCATACAATTTTATAAAAACTCGAGAAAAAGGCATCTTAGAAAAAAGATTACCTGCCTGTTACAGGTTGTAATACATTCATGAATGGAGCAATATGGCCATTATTTTTTTCATTAATGCATTTCCAAAATGAAATTTGTGGTATTGGGAGGTTTAATTAACCATTTCTGATATTTACAGTCTATGACTGACAATGCTGCTAATATTTCCTGAACAAATGTTTAGGAAAAAAGAGAGAATGCTAAAACTTTTCGGTCAGATTATTGGTGAGATTAATGGGCCTACAAACATTTAACATGACTGCAGATTACACTCTGAAGTATAAAAACCTTTTCATTCATACTCTTATGAACTTGATGGAGTTTGGATTTGGATTCTGAAAACCACTCTGTACTTTATAATGGAAATCATCCAAATTTGGAGTCTTGAAGTCCAGAGTGTTTATGTTCCTATCTGAGCTTGAGGAGCACAGCCTATCATAAATCTGTCGTGCTTCTGTGCTCCACAAAATTTACAGTCTCCTTTCCCACAGACAATACCTCCTACAGGCCCTATTTCCATCTGCTCTCCTGATTTTATAACCAGTTGACCCAGGACAACACAGCAGACATAGATTTTTAATAACCAGCATCCCCCCTTCTATTTTTTTTCTTTAATGGTGGAGATGAGTGGTTTCAGAGGGAAATAGAATAAGTGGTCCTGTTCCACTTTCCCCTCCACTTTGTAATATGGCACTCATCTCTTCCCCTACTTCAGTTTTACACCTCTTCACTGTCATAGGGCCTTTTCCCCAAACTCTATGTCATCCACAAAGGTGTATGAGGAAAGCAGAAAGGGTGTGACCTTTTCTTTACAGTCAGCAGTGCTCCCAAGACAGTGCTATGGATGTTACAGAGGGAAGATTAAAACCCAGTGGTCAGTATTTAATGCAAATATTGACTGTATTTTCTATATGCGAAGTTACAATGGTTTGTATTTATGAATAAAACTATATATGAGAACCTCAGAATGTTTTATTAAGATAAGAACACATTATTTTCTCAAACTGAAAGACAGAAAAATTAGGACATAGAAAATTCAAGAATATCATAAAAAATTGAACTGGGCCCACTGTCACACCTAAATTCCTGGTTTCTGATTGTCTGTCCATTCCTTCCACAATTTTTATACATTGCATAGTATCAAATGAGAATTACTTAGTGATTAATATTCCATTTTAAACAACCCAGTCAACAGAAAACTCAGAAGCTCCCAAACTAGTAATTCCAGATCTATTTTCAAATACAACCATTGAAATATTTTGCCATAGCTACTTATTACTGATTTATGACTATTTGGTAATTTTTCACTAATTAATGCAACATTTTTTTTGTTTTAAAAGATCTATTATGTAAATGCAGTATCACTTAGACTTACGGCAACCAGAAATACTGGTAAGAATACAAATGTTCCTAAAATGGCATTATAAATACATAGTTTCTTTTCCCAGGCATTCTGCAGTGCATGTGTTGCAGGGTGTGAGGTTGGTGTTCCTTTACCCCTCGGTGTGGATGGCAGAATGCCTTACTTGGTTTCTTATTGTTATTCTAAAAGACAGTGGAAACATGGTAGATTGCTACATAAATAAAACTAAATTTCTAATCTTAAGAATTATATGTTTTCTTAAGTACATTCAAGTTTGGAACATTACTTGGATTACTTGGAACAGATTCTTAATGGGAGTGAGAAGCTTGGTGTTTGCATAATGTCCTCTGTACCAACTGTCTGGCTTCTGGAAAATGTGGTGGAATATTCATACTCCCCACCCTCTGTGAGTGATATAGTTATTGTAGCCTTTGGACTAGTGTAAATTACAGAATTAATCTCCATTCAAAGCCAGTCACAGTGTTCTCACACTGTCACTGCTGGAATATCTGCTTGGTTTAGGATTCCCTGGCTCTACAGGAGCCTAAGGTGGACTCAGTGAAAATTAAACTCTCGGTGTGATGCTTTGATCATCTCACCAGTCTCTCCACTACGTTATCCTTCCAATTACCTAACCAAAGCCAATGGGAGGGGGAAAATCTAGGATTTAGCATGCTAAGGAATTTATCATGACACTTGTTACAAAGCTACTGTTATGATACTTCCTAAATAGACAAAATAGTCAGGAACTAATGCTGAGACACTTCCTGCATCATCCTTGGGATGTTTAGAAATATGGGGAAGCCACGTCTCCTTGTGATTTCCCTGGGAATGACCAAGCCAGCCACCATCCTGCCTGCCCAGGTCTGTGGCACCAGGCAAGGGAGTGCTACGAGATGCAGAAGAGACTTCATGCTTCGGGCTGGATTTTCTGTTGTACTCAAACATGCAAATTGCTTATACCTAAGCAAAACAGGTAAAAACCCTGTACTTATGGGTGAGATGCAGAGTCACTTTCTACCACCACACTTGTTGCCTGGCTTGATGCTTCCTTGGCTGCTTGTCCTCGTGCAATTGTTTGTGTCCCTGTGAGTTTGCTCATGGACCATTACATACCACAATGTACCATTCTCAGGGAGCACACTGTGTGAAAAAGCATGCTGAGAATGAGGTTTGGGTTTGTAAGGGAACATTCACAGAACTTTGGGGAGGATTTATTAGACCCAGTTTCTAACTATGTGCAACCACCACTGAGGTTGTATAAATTCTGGAGTGTGTGCTCTAAAGGAATAAGGGTAATACTTCATACTGCTGGGGGTATTGTTGTTACACCAGATAATGTGCACCATCACAACACTGACCTAAAACTTGTCTTAGCAGAGTGTAATATATGACTTGGAGCAGTCATTGAAAACTCTTTGTGAATTCTGTGGCAAAGGCTAATGTAAATAAAGGAAGATCAAAGTAAACTTTGAAGAAGGAATGGAGCTGACATAGCTTAGCAAGACCTACTGTACTTAGGCGTAACCCAACAAACTGGAAATATTTCATTTTCAATTTCCTGTCCAAGATATAAGCCTTTATGGTTTTTTTTAACTATTATTTTTGTCATCCATTTTGGTTCACACTGCCATTAAGTACAAGCTGTGCTGGAAACGTCTTTTACAAGTTTTCCATAAACATATAGACTATATTTTCTTTTCATAAACATTGTTGAGAGTGCCTTATCATACAGCAGAACAGTGCAGCTTACCAGCCTCTCTACAGAATGCTGTCATTCCTGCCACCAAACCATGGTGCAGCAAAGAGCTGACTAAAGGCCCAAGAGAAGGTGGTGGGATGTAAATGAATCAGCACACTCATCCCCTTTCATCCCTCCCTATTTCCATCTTTGTGTAGCACCTCTCTTGCAAGCTACAGTACTGCAAGCAGCTCTGCCAAGTCCCATTCTCCAGACCTGTCAGATATTCTCAGAAGGGGTTTATCTCGTGTTTCCAACCATATATGTTGACTCAGGCTCTTGAGGGAAGCAAACACCTTTGAGTCTGACCCACACAGGTCTTCATAATTCTCAGTGTCTGGTGCTGGAGGCTCCACAGGACAATCTTACTGCCACTGTGGCAATTCAATGCCTATGGATTGGGCTTTTTTCCTGTCTTTCAAGCCGCAGGGGAAGGCGAATGAGCATCAACTGCAAGTGCCTACCATCCTTACACACGGTCCCACACTCGAAGGCACATTCCAGCCGAAGTGACTTCTCACCAACCCGTGCAGTGCAGCCAGACGACCACTGGGCTATAGCAATGAGCTGGAGCGAAGGCAGAGTCACTCGGGGAGAGCTGCTGGAGGCAATTCTGAGCAGACAACCCCAAATACTAACCTGGGTTTCTCCAGGGCCCTCCTGTACTACATCCGACAGGGTAATGGGCACCTTTTATTGCTGCATGATGGACAAAATACAAGTGACTTTGATTTATTACTTATCAGGCTGTTAAAAATGACTTCCGATAATTTTCTCCTTTGCACAGAGAGCTCTGGCTCCACTCTCCACCTCCTCTGACAATGTGAAAATGGCAGAGATGTCCTGCTCTGTCCAGTCCTGGAGTCCTTGAAGGACATGGTGCTGGGGGAGTGGCATGGCTGCCCTGGACTGAGCAAGATGATAAAAAGCAGTCTGGCAGCCACTTGCCTCCATCTCTCCTGTCAGCCCTCCCAGCTGAAAGCAGAAGACACAAGGTTACAGTAAACTCCTTTATGTTTCCAACTCCTCACTCAGCTACAGCCAGCAACATACCTGGAAACTGAGACCCCATTTTGAATAGTTCCTGAGCATAACATGAGCACAATCACCACAAAAAAAATGCTCTGGGTCTAAGTGATTCCCAGTAGATCAGCCATGGCCTACAAACTGACATTTCCAAACAGACCTAGTACCTTGGGGAGATTAAAGTAAATCCCACAGTATTTCATTCTAGCTATAATCCTGAATAACAACAAATCTGGATCTGCTGTATAATATTAAATAACTCCCCCCTACTTTTTGTCTTCCCTGTGTCAAAGAACATCATAAGCTTTGAGAGTCAAGTGCTCAGAAATAAGGAAATACTAGAATGTCAGCTGTTCTGTTCCTACAGAAGAATGGCCAGCCCTAATACACTGTACCACTAGCTGGATTAATTGCATTACATGCTTTTTTCTAGAGAGAGAAACTACACCCAGCTGAGCAATCTCAGGGCTTGCACTCAAAATGCTGATTGCTGGGTCAGTGCTTTCATTATTAGGGGTTCATGGTGGGAACACAAACCACGAGAGGAGAGAGCTCTCGTGGTTTGTACAGCTCAGCAGAACACACAAACTTTTCAGTTGGAATGTATTTTATTAACATTGAGCATCCACTTCACGCACAGATAGCTTTGACATTGTAGGCACTTAAGTAACAATAAAGCCCCTGTTATCTAGTGTGGGTTTTTTTTTTTTTGTTTTAAAATGTTTTTCAAAGGCATCTCCCTTTGCAATGTGAGGTGTTTCTGTATCATCTCTCTGTCTTAAGGGATGTGGTCTGATTGGTATATCACTGCTCATAGGAAACCAGGCTCTGGGGATGCAGCTGTGTTGCCAGAAAGTCTGCACAGTATAGACAGAGCTTTCGTGCACTGCCAGTAAGCTGTGGCTGTGACTTTGTCCCCAGGGTGTCCCAGAAGGTTTTGAACTGTAGGTGTATCTCTGTGCTGCCAAAAAGAATATGGTTGTGAATGTCTTTTTCTATAGGGATGAAAAGTTGTGGGTTGCTGATATATAAGTATGTGTTATAATAAAGCCTCTGCACAGAAGGTGTATACCTGTTTTCTGCTAGAGGTCTTCAGGCAATTCCAGAGCTGTTTGTCTCCACAGAATTTGGGACATTCGCTGCTCTATTTGCCCTGGCATATCCACATGGTAATAGAGTTGTAGGTGTGATAAAGCATTTGTGCCAAATTACTCACTGTATCAGCATATGCACCATCCCTCTGAGGAGCTCAAGATGATTTGAAATTCCTAATTAAGCTTCCTACACTGGAGACAATGAGGGATTATTATGCCCATTTTACAGACGTTGTTGCCATGTTCACTGGAAGGCCTGTGTGCTACCTGCCAGGGGTGCACGTAAAAATCCACTGTGCCCATTCTGGGTACCCAATTTGTTCTTTACTGTAACACTGAAATTGATAGCTGTCAAAACTAGCACTCTGCACAAGGAACACACCTTGGCACTCCGGGCAAAGGAAGCTCAGCTGGCCTGTATACAGCAAACAGAGAAAATACTTCGTGCATTCATTTTCTTGCCTTCAGGAACACCAACTTTTGCCTCAAGGACAAACCCCAGGAGACTGCCCAGACTCTCACAGAGCCTGGGCAGTATCAACACTCCTAAATATCAACTTCAGTGTGACTTTGTAGCACAATATAGCAGTCTGTACTGAGGCATGTCCCCAAAGGAAAGAATTATCCAGCAGGATACAATGTTCAAACATATAGCAATTATCCCATCCGAATCTTTATATCTGTGCCTGCTGTGTGTTTCCCCTTGAACAGTTAATCATCAATAGGGATGAGTCTAGACAACATTTTCTTTCCCAAGCTAAAAATAAACAAAATATTCTGAATCAAGACAGCCGTATAACAGACTAAAATTTTCAGATCATTGCAAGAATTCCACTTACTGTTTAGTCACTACAGTTCTACCTTATTTTATCCTCAGCATGAGAAGAAATACTGATTGTCACATTCAGTAGTAACACAAAGCTGGCTATATTTTTCTCTGAATACTCAAACAATAGATACATAGAAATGTGTTCACTCAGGAAAGGCATCTGATCATATATCCAGATGAAAAAACAGGCCCCAAATACACATCTGGATTCAAGAATAGACTCAGCACCTCAGGCTCATCACTAATGGAAAGAATGACACACACAGGCATGACTTCACGGTCTTAAGGCCTTGAAAATGTACATCCAAAATGTATATTGTAGCAATATACGTTTTATCACTTTTGGAAACTGCTAAAAAGGAAAGAGCCAAATGATTGAAGCAGAGTAGACTATCTGCAGGGAAAAGGTGTTTTGTGCCAGTAAGTCAAAGATATTACCTTTGGCTCATGAATCTGTATTTTCTTTTGGCCGTACATTCAAACTTGACTCATGCAGACCCTACAAAAATACAAGAGAAGCAGAAGATGTCACTTGCTTCATTAGGTTCAAACCCCACATTCTATAAACCAAATTAAAGCTTATACACAACAGGGTTTTCTATCTTGTTCTGTTCCCTTGTAATAGAGAAAAATGGCCCTGGAATTGTGTGAATATGGCAAGAAGTTTTTGCAAAAATATTTTTCAGTTTGAATGTTTAACTGAACATGCTCCAGGCACAGCTACTGAGCATGCACCTGCACTAAACTTGACAAGCTGGAGAAGCCCAGGAAGCAAGTTGTGAAGGAAAAGTGAGCAATGGCTTTTGTACCACTTGTAGCTGAGCATGGGCTCTCCTCAGTTTCCACCACCAAAGGTCCAGATGAACCCTGTATCCCACTGATTTGCTTTTCTTTGAATGTGTTTCTGCCCATTTTGTATTTCCACTTTGTAAGGACTCCAGTAAAATAATTGCCTGGTGATGGTGTGTGGTAATAATAGTGTTGTAAGGATTTGTCAAAGGTTTTGTTTTTGAAACTGCTCCCCTGATGTTTTACATTGCAAAGGTATTTCCAAGAGCTGCCTTCCTCCTGTCAGAGAGCAGAGCAGCACCTCGTGAGCTGTGTGTGAAGGCAGCTTGAGATGGGAGATGCAAACATCCCAGTGAGCTGTGGATACTCCTTATCTAGCACAGACACTTGTTCAGCCCAGTGGAGGGGACCCTCAGCTACTTCAACAAACTTGGCTATTTCCACCTCCCTGGCCCTAGCTGGGAAAGCTGGCACCAGTCCAAAAGCTATCCTAGCTCTCTCCCGAGGCTGCTGTGGGTGACCTGCTGGTTGGGCTGACAGCCAGGATAAGTGGTGAGTGCCAGATTGCAATGCTTTTCCCTCAGGCAACAACCAGTCAACCCAGAGTAAAACGGGTGAGAAACTTGGGGCTGGGCTGAGGATGATTGCGGTTTTGGGTTGTTTATATTTTGACTCATAGAATAAGCTAGAATCTCTAAAAAGGAATAAGGACATGTTATCAAGCAGGAGAGTCTGCAGCTTGTAGGGTATGCCCAGGAAAACCCTATTCCAGGTCACCCAAGGGATGTGGTAAGGAATAATATGGGAGAGGATGGGGGAGGAAATAGCTTGGAGGATCCTGTGTGTCTTTCAGATAGGGAACGCCACCAGGTGATGGCCAGAGAAGCTTGGACTTGCTCCTGCTTCCCAGACCTGCTGCTCTATCTGCTCCAGCAGTTTCCAAGCACTGCCAGTGCCACATTGGTTTTCAGAGCTGCCTTGGTGGTAGGTGAATCCGTCTCTTAAGAATATTTGCTATCAGCTACAATGTGATGTGCTGCCAATACCTTTTCTTTAGCAATTCCTCCAGGAGTCAGCAAATGGCAAATTTTCAATCATTTCTATTATGGCAACACCTGAAGAGAAATTCACAGAAGAAAAATGAGGTATTTTCTGTGCTGATCACTTGCTTCCTGCCAAATTTCAAAGCTGCCAGATTTTTATTCTCAGCATGAAAACAATTACCGAAAGAATGAGGGTGACACAATTAACAAACATGAAACAATTAATAAACATGAAACAATTAATGAAGCTGTTAGAACTTCTCAAAAGAGGTATCAGGAATCTTTCACTATGTGAAGTGCCAGTGAAAGGCATCACAGCCTATATAGAGCCTATCTAGCTCTATAAAACGGCAGGTGTATTCAGCCCATGTGGATTACACAGACTTACAGAAGGTGAAAAAGGAAATTCAACCCTAGATAAACAAAATAAAGATGCAAGTCTCTCAAAACCAAACTAACTTTTGTGAGAAAAACCACCTATCACAACAGTAATCTCAGTCTTCCTCTCCTCCCCCTGTCCCAGGGAGGTGTCTGTGGAAAGACCTGGGGAGCTGCTCTATTTCTGTGACACCCTCTTTCCTACAGATAAAGCTCACGGGAGCTGACAATGCATCAGAATTTTATTTGCAATTTTCCATTGCATCACACCAGGCAACTACAAACACAATACCCAATGTTAGCTGAGGTGGCGTGACATGGGTTTTGTTCTAACTCAAAAGTGTGTCTAAACCTGTTCCATCAACACTTTTTGTCGGGTATGAGACATGCAATGATTAATGGAGAGAGACTTCACCAAGCAAAGCAGGGCCATTCCACGCCCTCATCCACGTGTTACCAATTCCCACCTATAGAAAACATGTCTGGGCAAGACTCCACTGTATTTGCTAGGTGAGATGTTTTCTCAGGAAAATAATGAGATTATTCATCCAGAGATTAGGGAGCTTGATTTAACCTTCCCTTTGAAGGAGCAGACTCCTTAATGACACAGTGCTCTCCTGGCAATACCACACAGCTGTATTTCCCATGTTGGACTTAGACATTACTCGGGCATGTGGTTTGTGCTAACTGTGTCATAACTCCTAAGAACTGTGTAAATTGGAGTCCTGGGCTTTTTTTAATTTTTTTTTTCCTTAAATTGAATAATTAGGCATAATCACTGCTGCAGATGCTTCTTACCAGGGAATAAGCCATATGCTGTGGAAATGCTTCAGTATTACAGTTGCTTTTTATTGGTCTATTTGTTTCACTCTTTCAGTTTTACTGAAGTAGTTCAAGCATTTTCATATGGACAAAGGTTTTAGGATTTGATGGCTAGTTCACTGAAGCTGCTATCGCACGTTTATAAATTCTGGTTTAGACATTTGTAAACATTTATTTCCTGGATGTCATCAGTTATCTCAGCCCAAACTCTAGCAGGGAGATATTTTTATAATGAGAATATAGCTATTTTCACTATATGTTTTTATTATGACAATTCTCCATGTGCCCTTGCCCAACTTCTCACTTGGGGGCACTTTCACAAGCATTTTTGTGTAAGTGGTTGAAGTCCAAGCACAAAAAGCAGGGCAGTATGCTTTTAGTTGGAATTTTACAGAAACAAGCACATATTTGTTAGGTATTTTTGCCCGTTAATTGTCTATAATTTGTAATTTTGTTTAGCTTTGTGTTTTTTTGAGAATTGTGACTAGAGAACAGCAAATAAATAAAATGTACTGTGGTTTGAAGCAGATTGACTGCCAACTAGATTTTTTTAAAAAGCTGTAATAAATCAGTGAGTCATCTGACATTCACAGAAAAAATGTGGGATGTGCAGTAGGAAGGGAAACTATAGAATGGAAAGGGTTGCTGCCCTATTCTCCTGCTGTGCCTGTGTTACTGACTGCTGGACAGTGGATCTTAACCAGCATGGCCATATCAGAAAGAACTTGCCTCACAAGCACTTCACAGGAACAAGGGCAAGAGTTGAGTTCATACCTTGCATCAAGGGAATTGCCAGAAAGAAAAGGGCAAGAAAGAAAAAAAAATACAATTTATATCTGGATATTTTTAAGCATGGGATAGGTTGATAGAGAGCAGAAAACCTTTCAGAAAGCCAAATGAAAGTCATTAGTGTCTGAGACTATGGGGAGATTGTAGGGCAGGAAGAAAAAATGTATTTTGTATTAATTACACTGTAGAGTTTTTCCCTTGGGTTCTCTCCCAGTTGGAGTATTAATGCTTTGTAGTTAATTAGCTCTTCCTTCCTTCAAAATGATTTTATGGTATTAATTAGTATAGTATTGTGAACCAATTTATCCTACCAATTGGCTTGAGGTATTGCACAAATGGTTAAAAACAAACAGCTAAACTAAAAACACAGACATTATTAATCAAAGTTTTTTAAACTTGAATTGAACTGCTCAGCCCTATAACACAGAGATTCCAGGATCTCTGCATGTAGGAAATTTTAGGCAGACACACTAAAGGCCCTATAGAAATGCAGGTTCCAATTCTGAGATGCCGTCCCAGGTAAAACCATAAGTCCTAACCCAAGATGGCTTTTCAACTCATACTTGTGTACATGTGAAGGTGTGAACAGTCTAACGGAAATTTTAAAATTTTCAAAGAATTAAGTGGTGCATTAAAACCCCAGTGGAGCTGGTCCCCATAGTCAAGATTCATTTCAGGGAGTGATTCACAGGGGTGTGGAGCTGCAGCATGAAGACCAGTTACAGCAGCAGTTGCCAAAATACTTTGACATTTTTGAAGCCAAGCTGCAGATGTCATTATAAATCTCTTTAGAGAAGATGTGAGAGATAGTCAAGGAGGAGGAAGGGTTGCTTTTGAGACGAGCAGTAATTTAATGTCTTGTAAAGGGTCATCAGTGAAATACAGTGAGTACTGAGACTGAGTTTAGACAGCACTTGTTCTGAGCTATACTCATATAGCTCATATATATATATATATATATATGGATATGTGTATTATATATATAATATATAATATATAATACATAATATATAATATATAATACATAATATATTATATATTATATATTATATATTATATATTATATATTATATATTATATATTATATATTATATATTATATATTATATATTATATATTATATATTATATATAACATATTATATATTATATATAACATATTATATATTATATATTCTACACACACACACACACACACATATATATGTATATATATATATATATGTGTGTGTGTGTATAACACATTGGCACCTCTCATGAGCTGCTATTTTATTTCCCAGAATTCCACATTTCTTTAAAAGAAATTGAGAAAGGAAAAAAAGTGGATATAAATAAAAATGCATACAGGCAGGGTGGAGATCAGAGCAGAGCCTGCACAGAGCTTGGAACTCAGCCACAGGGAGGTCAGAGGAGTTAAATCATCATGAATATCAACATTTTAACTGCTGGTTTGCTTGTGTAGGGGCTGGATGCATGGACTGGGAACACCCTGCAATCACACCCTCGGCTGATGAGGGACAAAAGATCTCCGGTAGCTTTTGACCAGGCACACACAGTGGCAAAGCTCTCCTTTTTGTAACAAAATCCAAGAGAGAGGGGTAGCTGGAGCCATGGCATCAGCACATTTTCATCACACAAAAGAGGTGGCACAGGGTCACAAATCTACCCTCTCACTGCAGTTTGTCATCTCGTAGAAATGTGCTTTGGGGTTTTTTTTCCTTCCTGTAAAGATGCGACCATTCCTTCAAGACCTACCAAAGTTCCCAGATCAGATGGATTTGATATATGATGCAGAAGCATAATTCTCCCTTCCTAAGTCTTCCTTCCTCCCAGGTGAGCATAAGCCAGGAAAAATTGTGGGAGTTATTTGGATGGGTCAGTTCCAAGTGGAATTTTATTTGGAAGAAAAGCATGACTCTCACAGAATACCAGCAGCATTATTTCTTGTATTATTAGACAATAAACGATAATGCATTGCATCCCATCTTTAACAGAGAAGCTTCACGGTCATATCATAAACAGGAACATTAGGAGTTTTATCATCTTGTTCCAGGTAATCATCTTGTTCCATATAATTATTTAGCTTTTGCTTCTTGGATTAAGCAATCTTTGAAAATCTGCTCATATTTAATTAGGCACATTCCCTACTGACTGCCACAGGCATCTCCTGTGCAGGTGTAGTCTTGAAGCTGTAAATTCATTTTCAAGAGTGATTCCAGGAAGGAGATGCTCAGGGTGGAATCTGCAGCAAAAACCTTCTTCAGCATTCGAACTTACCATGTAAGAGAAGAAGACAACCTGCTCTGAGGCTCACTTCTGAGCAAGAAACAAACTGAGCAATGAGACTTGGTCAGGGGTAGGTTTTCTTATTATTGTTTTGTGCTCAATGCTTGGAAACCTTACTCTTAGCTTCCTTGAAGTTACCTGGAGTTTAGATGTACTCAGAATCATGCAAAAGTAGGTTCTAATTAACTGATCCAAAGGCAGGACATCGAATGACTGGGATGGGCTTTGTGTTCCCACTGACTGAGGGATAAATATTGTGATTGTGCATGCACATTCCTACCCTGCCCTCAACCTGTGATGATAAGCTCCATGTGATCCCAAGCTTTAATGCCAATGAAAAGCACTAAAGCTGACAGCAGCATATGGCCACTCCCAGCACTTCAGTCTGCTTCATACTGACTGGGGATTTCTCTTTAGGCCAAAAATAATGGCAGCTCTGATTGTTGTGGAAAGAAGCTGGGAAAATAAATAAAGGGAAAGAAAAAAATGGGGCTTCAATATATTCCACAGTAAACCAATCAGTGTCTGAGCACCTCTGTCACACTACACGGCACAATCAAAACAGGTTGACTGTGCCGTAGCCTCGTGACTAGCAACAGCAAAGAATGAAAGTTTCTATCCTTCTTTCCTTTGCAAACCACAACTGTGTCGACCTGTCTGGGACACAACGATTGTACAAGCTTAGAACATCTCTACTAAAAGGTATGTGCTGAGATCTACTAGCTTTGAGGGTCCAGCAGCCTCCTGCATTCAGTGAAATGAGGGACTGGAGAGAAAAAAGGAATAAAGATACTCTATTGAGGCTGGACCCCTTGAGGAAGTTCTGATGGCAATGGTAGTGTCCTCACATGGAACACCATCTTGAGGAATTTCCAATTTGTTGCCCCAATACAACTGCACATATTCTAGAGCACCCATACCAACATTTTAGGAAGAGGAAAGTTCAGTGTTTAACTCTCCTGCCTGATCTTGAGATGATGTCTGACTCAGAGAAAGTAATAACCATCTGCTGAGAAATAGAAATCATTTTTAAAAAGGAAAGGTTGGGACTTTCAAAAGAGCGGATGGGGTGTTTGCATCAGACCAGAAACTTCAGAGAAACAAAACAAACAAAAAAAATCCACTTTTTTTAATGCTCAGTGTATCTGTTAATTTTTTTAAAATAGCTCTCTCTAGTCTGGTCTCAGAGTTTCACATGATGTTTGGGAAATCAGTTTCTGGCTTCTCTCTCCTGGTGCAGCTTCTATAGGAGCACAAATTTCCCCTGACATTGGCCCATCAGTTTCCCTTTACAGTGTTACACAATGTGCTTTGGGTAGTGGCAAATTCAGCTCTAATCTTTTCATCTCCAGAAGCAGCTGATTTTCTTTAGGTGCTGTGAGAAGAGACTTTAGGGAGCCTCTGGAAGGGACAGACTGGTAAGTCCAATTCTGCACTGTGTTCACAATTAGAACAAATAGCCTGAGGTAAAGGGAATCCTCCTCTGCTTCAGAAGATTTATTCCCCTGGCTCCAGGCCATAGTAATAAAGAAGTCCTTTGAAATTATTCCCCAGTCCATGATAACCTTTGTAAATCCCACATCAGGAGAGGATTTGGCAGAGTTATAGCTGCTGGTGTTGCCATTATTTTTTCTTTGTCCATCATCCAAAGCATATATGTGTTGCAGAAGACAGTGAGTTTTTTCTTGAGTGCCTGTGCCTGGACAGGGAAAAGCTAAGGGTCTCGGTCTCCTCTATACTCTCTTTTCTCCATGATGCTGTGCTGGGCTCTGGTAAGGGTAAAAGCCAGCCTTCATGTGATAGTATCATAATTATTATTAGTCTTGGATAATATCCCGATGTGACATCAAACTCACTAGAACATATAATAAGTGATTATGAGGATTAAAATGATCTTAAGCTTTTGCTTGCTGTCAACATGTATTGCCTACCTTATAGCACCTGAAACTGAGGAGTCTCTGTCAGTCAGAGCCCATTTTTCATTTTCACTGAAGGAATTTCACAGAGGCAAGTCCATCAGTTTTAGAATAGGTGCTCTTGGTTTGATGAGTAAAAAAAAAAGACTGAGAATCAAGCTCCTACTATTAATATTTTAACCTTCTGCTTGGCTGCCCACCATCATTCCTTATCCCTGCTGTAAAGACACGGATGCTGGTGTGATTTCTGGATATATTTAAACAGGACCGTACAGAAGAGATTTTTTTGGGGGGAATTGATAGCTCTGTGCCTGCAGTCAGTGCTACTGAGGGCTCATCATACCCTACTCTGCTTTTTCCATATGTTGTCTTTGATGGGCACCCGAGAGTCTCCAAGCACTTCCAAAGCCTCAAAGTGGCCTGGTGTGATGGGCCAGCATCCCAGTTCACAGGGAATTACATATTCACTCTGCCAATCTTTAAGCTTCTGACTTGGCACATAGGAGCCTTAGGCTCCTTATAGAGTCAGGTAAGTCCCCTGCCACCTAAATTAGGTATTCTGAATTATCACAAGAGATTAAAAACCTGACTTTCAAGCATGGCTTCTAATTTGGGAATATGTCACTCCTGGTTGCTCTGGGAGCACCTTGACCTTGATTAACACATGGCAAAAACTGCAGGTCCCACTGACTTCTCATTGAGCTAGAGGCATTAAAGGCCAGAATTCCAACTGGACAAGCAAAACCAAACACAACAAAAATCAGAAGCCAGTTTTGAAAACAAGCCTTATATCTCTCTGCCAAAGGAGGACTGGAATAACTTTTAGGGGATTGCTTCCCTACATTTTGAGTCCAAACACAATACCTTAACTACAGTACTATCTTTTACTCTTAATTATAGAAGTTACAGAAAAATCTAGAAGCTACAGGTCAAGCCAAAGGGTTTCTTTTGGGTTTTTAAAGGAAAATAATTTATGCGAAGGTACTGGCTCTTTAAAGAGGGGAAAAATAATTTATTGGGAGGTGGAGACTATGTTTTACTCATGATCTGCTTTGTTTACTCAGAACACAAGGAAAACAGGGCTCAGAGAATAAAATGCCACATAACTGCAGTCATCAATAGTACCGGACCCATAGGCCATGGGTCTGAGCCCATAGGCTCAGAAATAAGCCCTAACTAAGATGCAGATGAAGCACCATAAAAAGTGAGAAACAAAAGGCTATGTAATATGCTCAGACAAAGTTAAGAGAAATGGTCCTTCTTTGTTGTTGTTCTACTCTCTCTGCGTTACTTTATTCTCAGACTATGCTACGTAAAACAAAAACAAAACCAGTGGGGAAATCTGAAGTTACAGCCAGAATTACTCAACAGTGTAGAAACAAAAGTCTTTTGAAAAGACTTCTACAAATCCTCAGTAAGTCCCTATATCTTAGGCAATCCGCAGTTGACTGACTGAATGATAAAAATGCAAACTTTCATATTTGGGGTCAAA
Source organism: Molothrus aeneus (assembly GCF_037042795.1). Lineage (NCBI taxonomy): Eukaryota > Metazoa > Chordata > Aves > Passeriformes > Icteridae > Molothrus > Molothrus aeneus. Next base: position 1,556,224 of record NC_089678.1, on the reverse strand, counting down.
GATAAAGAAGTCTCCCAATGAGCCTCAAGTTTTCTTGTGAATCAGGTCCAATTTTCTTAATCTGTGCTTCCTGACCAAGCAGAAAATTACAGAGATTTCATACAAATCTATGAACAGAAGATTTCACAAGCCCCAAATCAGCAGGTTTCTTCTCTCTATTTTTAAGGGTATCTGTCTCGAAAGAAATACTTTTAAACAGAGTTGTTCTTTCTCTCTCTCTCTTGCCCTCTCTATGGTGTTGAAAGTCATCCTAAGTAGACTAAACCTCTAAAAAATATTGCCTTTGCTTTCCTTTCACCTTATATCATCTGGATTGCCAGTTCTAGGTCTTCACTATTTTTGCATGAGCATCTGCTGGCATCCTGTAAGGATGTGTGTCGTAAGTCTCAGGAGCTGGTTGAAATCACCAGGAGGTGGTAAAATGAAGGGAAAGACACTTAGTGCTGGATAGTTTTGGAACAGAGATTTCCTTCTTCCAGCACATTAATTAATTTAAAATCCAAACATCCAAGTGCTTTCTGGGAGAATATATGGATGGAAACACAGAGCTATCACTTCCTGACTCCTTGTAAGCTACCACTGGTGAGTGAATGATGTCATGTCATCAAAGGATGCAGGGTAAACCCAGACACCTTCTTTATACTCGGGCTACATCCAGGCCTGGATTAGGGCAAAATGTTAGAAAGCACATTTTGGGCATACACAAATCAGAAATCTAACTTTTAAAGTTTAGTTTTTGTTTCTATGTGGCAGGTCATTTTCAGCTGTTATTCCATGAGCAACACAGTAACCTGTCTTGCATGCTCACCTTTAAGCATATTTGGACTTTCTGAAGAAAGCTGTGCTGCTTGTGTCTGTCAACACTTGTTGTTGGCACAACTTTTTAATTAAAAACTGACAAGACCAAGAAGACTGACTGTGCAGTTGTCAGTGATTGATTTACAAGAAGTTTCTTGAAAGATCCCTTTATGAGCAGAGGTTCTTTGTTATTCAAACCAAAGAGGAGCATGCAGGCCATGGACATGTTCTTGGAATCTGAGAAGGCTTTTGTCATGACTGAGTGAGAGCATTCATTTGAAGTTCTTAGGAAATTTGGCACGAGAGGTCCCATTTAAAATCAATCCATTTTCTCAGCCTTGGGGGCACAAAGTGAGACATAGAGGAGAAATCTGACATCATCCAGTTGTCTGACAAATCAGATGACTGGTAGAGTTGTTATTCTAACAAAACATTGGGATGGGCAAATGATTCACCACACTATCCAGGGAATGATCTGTGTGGACTCTCTGGAATGTGAAGTCAGCCAGTGTCATATTTAAAAGACTAGTATGTTGCTCACCTCTATCAGTAGCTGCTTATATTTGTCTTAATTTCTTAGGTTGCATTCTGCAACGGTGCTAAGGAGTAAAGCTTAATTGTGTAATGATGTCTTTGAAATCAATTTGTATTAAAATGAAAACCAGTAGAATAGCAAGCAGATGTAGCATGCGAGGTTTCCAAGACGGTTACTGTCAGGAGCAACTTAGCAAAAGAAAGGAAATCTTAATGGTCTTGCAGAATTTTGGTACTTAAAACCACATTCTGCATATCTCTGCTTCCTGCAACTCTTGCTGCAGCTTGAGGGCTCACATACAGGCCATGGTCCCTGCCAACTCATGCCATGCAGCTCTGTGCTGTGTGTTGGCAAGCTGAGCTTAGTGCTGGGACTTGCCAAGGTTCCCAGGCTAGGCTTAGATTAGGAGCCAGAAGGTTCAGGGTCAGCACCTCATATGAGGCTAGTTTTGGGGTCTATGAAGACCCCAGGCTGGAACATTATGCGTGAACTTGCTATTACTCAAAATTTTAAAGAGGAGTAGATACCTGCACTGTGTGCTTTTTCTGAGAGAGAAATTTTCACTGGCACTCATACAGACCTTGCAGTCTCTCCCAGAAGAAGCCCCAGACACCTTTAGAGAACATTTTCAAGACAAATAGGGAATAAGAAACACACCACACTGGCTCCCCTACCAAGGCAAAGCTGGAGAGTTCCAGGTGAATTAATTAGCAAAGGACTAGCTGGACCACCTTATTGCAAGTATTGCAGGCAGAGGCTCTGAATGTTTCATGGTGGTTGTGTATTTGCAAAGTGCCCAAGGCTGCAGCACAGGCACTGAAGACAACCGAACAAACAGCATAAACCCCTCTGCAAGCTCCTTTGATCTTGTGTATGAATTAGGATTCAGTCAGGAGATTTATGAGAGCAGCCAGTGCTGCACAAACCAGCAAGGCTGAAAATTGCACAAGAACCCAGCACAGAGAGGAATACTGAAGAACCCACTGGGCCACTGTTGTGACAAAGTCCTTTCTCTTGCACAGGACTCTTACAAAGCTCCTTCCGATCCCCGAGGCTGTAATACCCTCCTGTGCAAGCAGAACTGGGGGTACAGTGGGATTGCCAACCTCCCAACTGATGTACTCTATTTATATGTGACATCACAGCCCCCCACCAGCCCCCAGCTAATTTCCCCCTGTCTTGCCATGCTTCAGAGCATCTCATGATTGCTACATGAAGACTGACAGCAAGCAAAAGCAATTTGGATTACACTCTGCTGCCTCACCTAGACTCCAGAGCATGAACTGAAATGGGCCAGTGTTGAGGGAGCAGTTTTGTTTCATTTAGCATGGGGACTGATTTTAAGAAAGTATAACTTGAAACCCTTTCCTCTTTTCTAAAATCTGTTTTAGGCTTTCTGATTCCACAACTCCCCTGGAGCAGTAAGTTGTGCACATAGAGAGAATGACCAACATGTACTTCAAAAAGAAAAAGGAGCAAGAGAGGGATCTGTTCCAGCAACTTCTGGACCTAATCCAAGAGAAGGCCCTAAAGCATTTCCTGAAGAATCCTCAGACGACTGAAATGGAGCTCATTGCCCTGGAAACAGCCCTGACACAGGCATTGCAGGGAGGAATATCATGAACTTCCTTTGTGATTGGCTCTAATGACTACACCCCGGAGAACTGCACTCTGGAGAAGATACACATTCGGGGGTGATTTGGAGGGCCACCCCACAGCAAGCAGTGTGCAATCCCACCACCAGAAGATGGATGAGTACAAAGGCATTACTTATACTGATCATTCTTAACTGTGGTGTGTGCTTTGCAGATCCATAGCACTTTTCCAGTGGAGGTCCTGATTTGTATCCAATTACCTTCCAATCTCCTTGCTTTGTTGCTTACCTGCCTCATTACCGAAAGGTCAGTTCATGAGGGGCTTGCTATTCAGGAAACAGTGTGATCCCTCTGGTTTTGCATTTATTTTCTGTTATTGCTTATCACAAAATAAACTTATTCTAATGCCACCCAGCTGCCAATTTCATTGGAGTACCACCTATTGAAAGCACAATATCCTTCCATGCTGTTAACTCCAAGTGTGAGTAAATGCAATGATATATTCTTGGTTACAGGACATTCCTTCCCCCCAACTATTTTCTGGTCTCTAAATGGGAGCATAATGCCTCCCTGATCCTGTGTCCCTGACCACAAGAGGCAGCCTGCCAGTGTATCCTCTTTGGCTTACACATGTCCAGAGGATCTCTTGACCTCCTGATCCCCATAGTCCTTCAGCATTTTTCTCATACACTCACAAATGTGCAAAAGCCATCAGACACTTAGCATGAAAAACTGAAAATGCTAAGAACCATCAGCTTTTACACAGGGATAGCTACTGAGTTCAGCTATTCTGGAGAATATTCACAGAACTCTGCATACCCGTAGTTCAGAATTAGACCACTGTTTTCTTCTGTACAATTAACATGATGAAAGGTTTTAGAAAGCAGAAAAACATCAGGCAAGGTGTTTTTTCCTATTATGGTATGAAGCTCTGAACTGACATATGTCACAATCCACTCAGAGTAACCATTCTCGCTGGTTATGTCCTTGCATGAAGGGCATGAAAGGAATTTCGGTTTGCATAAATTATCTCTGCACCAAAGCAGGAACCTGTGACTTGGGTAATGTGATTTAATTTTGTGGTCATCTTATTTTTTATGCTATTGTAAGTAATCAAAGCATTAATGTGTCAGCTGGTGCAGATACCTGAGAAAGCCCATTTGTCAGAAGGGATCTTTTCTAAACTGAAATGCAGTGCAACTAATAAACCCCTTTGCATTGCTGTGTCCTATTAAGTGATACAGCAGCATGACAAAAATCACAAATGCCTGTGGCACAGCATCCTCCACAGCTGAACAGTCATTGCAAAACTGGATCTGGAGAGAAGCTCTGTGTGTGAACCTGATACTGATGTAGATAGGAGTGGAACCTCTGGCAACAGAGGTTGGTGGTCCCAGGATGGCATCTGCTTCCTGATGCACCCACCACTGCACCCAAAGTGCTGCTGCACTGGTCAGAGCTGTGACAGATTAATGTTCTGCTGAAGTACTCACTCAGTTTCCTCATCATCATCAATACCCAAGAAGAAGCAGGGATGTTGATTTCCAAGCACTCTGTACTTTGTGGTGGCCATCCCAAGGTGTACTGCCAGAGAAACCGCCAGGTGCAAAATGAATGGGCACAGAAGGGGCAGAGCATCACAAGAGGGGCTGTCTTCCCAAAATACCACACCATCCCATCAGACAAGGTCATAGCTACATCAACACAGCAGTCAACAAGGAGGGTACCACAAACCAGCATGGCTTGGTGTATTTAAATGCCACACAGTTTGATGATGTTTTGGCAAACAAAGCAACAAAGGACAATATCTATGTGTGAACTCACAGCTGTCATAGAAAATAATACAATGTTAGTTCTGCAGAGGGGATCTCTCTGCTTTATGTGCTTCCAGAGGGGATTCTGAGCCAGTCAGCAGCTCTCCTGCAAATCCTCCTCCCATCAGAAAGAGCTGTGTGAATGCAGAGGCAACATGCATTAGAACACAGCCCATGGAGACAGCTCAGAAGCCATTTGGCTGAGGTCCAGCCTCGAGTCAGCTGAACATCTGCGGGGATGCTGGGCTCCTCACTGCAGGCATTGTCTCTGGGCTGACAGCAGCACAGCTGTGAGAAAGCACACTGAGGAGCCTTGGCAGAACCCTTCACTCAGTGCAAAATATTGGTGTAACATGCTACATTTGGAGTAACTATAGGAGCTATGATTAAAACCCTATAAATGTGATGTTCTCCCAGAGCCATCAGCTTATCAGATATGAATGCAAGAGACCGGATCACACTCAAGAAAGTTTTCATGTTTTCCCAGTATAGGCTGCCTTAAAAAAAAAAAAAAAAAGAAAAACAGAGAAAGAAATTGAAAAGGAAATTCCTGAATAAAGGCAAGAAATTCATACCATATATGGCTAGGAATATTTGAGGAAGATGTCCTGATTATAGAAAAAAAAAAAAAAGTAGAATATTATAGCTAAACAGAAGATTATTGCCAATTTGTTCTGACAAACAATTTTGGCATGTCTTGTCTGATGGTGTCCAGTACTTCTCAGGCACTAAAAAGAACTGATGTAGAGACAATTAAAATAAATGGAATCTGTTTTGTGACCCCCATTGGGAACTGGAATTTAAGTGCCAGAAAGCTATCAGCATTTTATGCTTATTTACTTCCTAGGGGTCTTTCTGTCTCTTAGATTTGAAGATCATACCCCTTGGCTGGATCACAGAACTGCAGAAAGGCAGGCAGGGAAATATTTATAAATATGTAGTGAGGGAAATTGATAGATCCAGTAAACTAAAAGCATGACAAGCATGCACATGAATAAAGATGATAAAATTACTGTATGGGCAGAATTAGAGCTGTTGTAGGATGTTTTTTCTGTAGTTGACCTCTAAAATACAAGGGATGACAATCTTGCCCTACTAAAACCAGTGGGATTTGTGCCATTGACTTCAAGACAGCTAGGATTTTACTCCATTTAATGAGCTATGGAAACTAAGCCAAAAGAATCCCAAGTGTTCCTTGAACTCTGATGAATTGGAAATCCAGTTTCAAACAGCACAGCCCATGTTCAGCTCTGTAAGTAACAGATGGAAAGCAGCGGCTGTCGTCTTCAGAAATACATCTGCAGCGGAGCTAGTCCCACAGACAATTTTGTGAAAAAAGAAAACCAAAGCCCCCAAAAATCTGTTTTTCATGTTGCTCTATCTACTGCAGCTGTGTTCCAGTCAGTATGCCTCTCCAGTCCAGGATTTTTCCTCCTTTCTTTTGAAGGAAAGCATTTGGTGCATGAAAAGCTATTGCTAAAATTTTGCCTGTTAATGTCCCAAACTAAACAGGTAGATTATTATTAACAAAATGGAAAATATTCATTATGACTCTATTTAGAAGATAACCAGGTTCATTATCACTTTATGGCATATGGTAATTATTTATGGCATATGGGAGTTCCCCATAGAAAATTTTCCCATATCCAAGTCCCTGTTCAACAGAAGAAAGATTCCTCTGTTGGTGATTTGGTAACACAGAAGAACTTGGGGTTTAAAGATCACATTTACAATAGGCCATGTGTGGCTTTATCTGCCAGGGTAGTAGCTCATTGTACATGACGAAAAGGCTGCATTGCCTCATTGGCAATATACAATAAATTATTGACAGAAAGAGCATGTGCCCAGTGGCTGCAAATTCCTTTCTAGAGGGATCCTGGAAGGACCTTAGTTTCTAGAGGCAAATCCCCAAGTGCAATAGCGAATAGGCTGTTTTCACTGTCCTCTCCCTGTCCTATCATGAATGTGTCCTCTCATGGCCACATTTGTTGGATATTGATCTCAGTGGACTTAGAACTCAAAGAGCTGAGAGTGGCACGGTGACACTCTGTCATGGGGAAAGGAGAAAAATATGCTGCAATCAGAAACTAATATTGGATTTGGGGGCTTGCCTTGCTCTGTTTCCTCCCCCTGCCTCCTGTACAAGAGAGTTTTTATGTCTCCCCTGAGCATAAAAATTAGCAGCATGGAGAATATCTGCCTCAGAGCATCCGATGTGTGGAAAAATAAGCCAGAGCTGGCCCTGAGGGTAGTTGAGGTGATGTGAGGTGGCTGCCCACTGCACAGACTTGTCCCTCTTTCTAAGTGACTAACTGCAGAACTGACAGCACAAGGAACAGTCTGAAATCAGGGATGCATCCTGGATGCATTTCCTGATTGAGAATGTTGATAAATGCAGGCAGCCAGGGAGGAGAAGACTTGCAGAAGGCTCTTCACCTGGTTTGCTGAGTGAAGTTAGAAAACCTTGTTATAGTCAGGCCTCAACAGCAACATCCTGAAAACACTGAACAATAACATCTCCATTATATACACAATATATTCTAAGATAGCTATCCACATACTATTGGCCATTAGGAGCATGAGATTATGAATATCCTTTCCTACATGTACAAGATCAGAAACAGCAACTTCCACCTAAATGCCAGTCCAGTAGGTTTTTAGCAGCTGGATGTTTCTGTTTAGCCTTTTTCTGTATTTTATTAAAATCACTGTGGTAAAAGAGCTCAGTAAAATTTATATTCTGTACTATACAGCTTGAAAAATATTTTGCAAGCAGGAAAATACAAGTGAGATTTTAATGGAAGCAAAAAGCTGTATCCTGGATACAGTATGGTCCATTTACCTATATCAAGGAGAAATGTCACACTGCAATGTGTGTGTGTGTGTGTTACCATGAGATAACACATGTCGTCTGGGAATTAGGAAACATTTCACCTTGCTTGAGCCTTCAGCAGATCGGCAGGAATTATCTCATGGTAATAAGTAACCCAAAATGTCTAATTCTTGCAAGAAAATGGCAAGGAGAAAACAAACAATTACTTCTTTGTTATGAAAGATCATGTTCCTTCCCACTGACAAAAAAACTTAGTGATTGAAGATGCCTTGGAAATCTGAACTATCTATACGCATCTACCTAATGAACATATGGGTCTGTAGTTTATTATGCATATAGGTATAATATATGTAGGGATAGACACCATTTTCAGATGTACATAGACATTTGAAAAAGACCTTTATGCCTATACTTAATAAATTGTTCACATATGTTTAACTTTATACCTGTTTAACCTGATGATACTCTTTAATTGGAACTTGGACTTGCTTTGAACATGTGGCACTAGTACACCTTTCTAAATGATCTAAATGCTAATGCTACAGGATGAAAATGGAGCTTTTAATACAAGGATTTATGTACAGCTTCATAAATCAGTTTTAGAAACATCTAACTATATTCAATTTCAAAAATAACTGTGTGCATATCTAGAAGTATTATTTTTATAGCAATTAGTTTTCAATAGACTTTTAGAAAGAAGCAGCTGCAGTCCAGAGAAGAATACCTTTTGTCCCTAAAATTCATTGTTTTATAGGTATTGAAGCTTCACTTAATTAGAGTTAACTGCAAGATTATGACACATTATAAAGCACTTCTCTGCATACTTAACTTTTGAGATTACTGCAGATTTACACGCCTGAAATCTGCCACAGACAGGCAGGCACATGGCTGTTTCTTTATTTTCATCATCTCTGGGCAAAATTCTACCACTCTCAGCCTTGGGTTCTTTAGGAATTTGCCAGAACTCACCCCCTCAAAAACCTCAAAAAAAAAAAAAGAAAAATAAGAAAATAAAAAGGTAAGGGAGGAAGTTAATATTTGACTTTAGGATTAGAAGGGGTTTATGTTAATTATTGATATGTCTCCTATAATGTATATGACATGTCCCTGGAGACTGATGAGATAGCTACAGAATATTAGTGACCTTTCCCTAGACTAACGTTAAGCAAAATATTAACAACAAAGATTGCATTCCTTTAGCCTTATTGTTGGGAAGAGATCAAAGAACAAAATTTGTAGCTCCATAAACACGGGCCTCAAGACAATATTCCTCATACCAAGGTGAGGGAGTCAGCCCTGTTCATTCATTTGCAGAATCTACTGTTCAGTGCTCATTATTATTTGATACATGACCAATACCAACATATTGCAGCCAATGGCTCATTCATGAACTGTGCATTAGGACAACTGCTTAGACCAGCTGCCTGAAGCTTGGCCTGGTTTGCTAGATGGCACTGTTCCTGACCCCTGTTTGTGCAGCTCTCTAACCCATAGGAGGATTTCAGCATGGTTAATTCATGCAGTATATGAACTAGGTGAACACTTCCACAAATATTTGCAAAACTTTCTTGCTACCTAGATATGATTGCAAGGGAAATTCTGTTTATCAGCATTGTCAGAAGAAGCAAAACTGCATTTTTATTTAATTTGGAGGACCCAAAAATGTGAGAAAAGGGAGAGAAGCATGAGTTAACTTGTAAAAAATATGGCTCCACAAAAAGAAATTAGCCAGGGTAACAGACTACATGTGAGATTAATTTTTGGGGACCTCTCCCTACTGTAGACTTTCTGGGTAGACTAATTTATTCTTTCCATGCTTCTGTTGCCATTAGTATGAAGGGCATAAGATTACCAAAGAATCCCAAGATAGATGGGTAAAAGTGAATTTCGTAGTTATACTAAACAAGTCTGAAGGGAGAAAGACTGGTAAGATCTGTGAAATAGAAATGAAGATAGGAAGAGTAATAATTTGCTTTTTTCCCCTCTCCCAAAAGCAACAGCTCTCTCCTTTCCTCTGAGAAGAAGCAGTCCCAACCTTCTCTCCTGCATCTCACAGGCTGCTGGGAATAGAGGGGAAGAAGATTGACATAGTAGTACAGACGTGCTGCAGGAAAACCAAGAGCAAGGGTGAAGAGAAGGATGGGATGGGATGGGATGGGATGGGATGGGATGGGATGGGATGGGATGGGATGGGATGGGATGGGATGGGATGGGATGGGATGGGATGGGATGGAATGGGACGGGATGGGATGGGATGGGGAAGGCTTGGAGAGCTACTGCTAGGTGGTGGTGCTAGCAGCTGTGCCATCAGGAGGTAGGGCTCAGGTACTCAGGCTAGGACAGCCCATGCTGGCTGTACCATTCCCGAAGACTGCTACCCTCCCAGGGATGCCAGCTGCTGAGAGCCTGCTCCAAAGCTTCCCAATTGCAGGGGATATGAGGACTGTAATGAGAAAGATGCTCAGGTGCCATGATAAAACAAGTTTTGTAATTAACAGAGATAGAAATATCACAGAAACATAGAATGGTTTGGGTTGGAAGGGACCTCAAAGATCATGTCATTCCAACCCCTCTACAGTGGGCAGGGAAACTTTCCACTAGACCAGGTTGCCCAGGGTCCCATCAAACCTGACCTTGCCAGTACCCCATGACCCTCACAGTCAAGAATTTCTTCCTAATATCTCACCTAAACCTACTCTCTATCAGTTTGAAGCCATGGCCCCTTGTCCTATCACTACACACCCTTGTAAAAAGTCCTTCTTCAACTTTCTTACAGGCCCCTTTATGTACTGGAAGGTGCTCTAAGGTGTCCTTCTCTTCTCCAAGCTGAACAACCTCAATTCCCAGCCTTTTTGTCTTGTCAAGGAATTCCCATTTCCATTGGTGGCATAGATTTAAATCTGTCTTAAGTGTCCCAGTCTGTATATTTCTGTAGTCATTCGTTGGTGGTTTTCTTATTGCTGTCACAATAAATTACTCTACAGTGAGTATGTGATTGTTAAATATTATTTAATTTTGTTGGATCATCTTCCCTAAACGGAACAATATTTTATTAGTTCTGTCTCTTGATATTCCATTCTCACCCTGCTATTTACTATGCTCATTTATTGCTTAATTTGAATTTTAGTCTGCTCTGTCATTTGTCCTCCACATTTCAGCATGCTATGTACTGGTAATAATAATAACCAAGATCCATATTCTGAGCTTATTAATGGAAGAATAAATTTGAAACTTCTGTGTAGGCTTCACCAGAGGTCTAGAGAGCTTACAAGCACCATGATCTTTACACTGAAATTGCACATATATGCATTGTTTTTGGCGCAGATCATATTGTAACATCAAGGCTTTTGTATGAAGCCTTAAATTCATTAACCTCGTCATTTCTCTCAGAGTACTAAAACAAATGAGTCTTACAAAGAGTGAGTAGCACTTGTAATTAGTAACACAATTACAACAAGAGTAGAATCTATCACCATGCACTATTTTAATATAATTACTAAGCATTAGCATTTGCTTTGGCCCACAAGATGAGTCACTGTCTGCATGAATGATGATGGGGACCAGCTTGTCTGCTGGTATATACCGGGATAGCCCCAGCAGGGTCACCAGAGAGGAGCTGTCTTACAGCCCTGGGGATTATGGCTCTGATAGCTCCACCACGAGCCTCACTGAGAGTCAGATCCAGTCTCTAGCACATTTTCTATAGGAGGTAAATAAAATTAATAACTAACTAGGAATGAAAATGAGGGAAAGAAAAAATACTTGTGCAAATGTGTGGTTCCCTCTCAGTGATTCAAGTTTACTGCACATGCTACATCGAAACAAATCTTTGCAATTACGTTTTTCTTGGGGGAAGGGAGGTGTTTTTTTTTTTTTTTCTGAACTCCTACACCCTGGTTAAAAGCTTAAAGCAGGCTGAGTTGTGCAAGGCTGCATTGAGACTGATTAGACAGGAAAGCGCGCTGTGACACTCCCATCCGTGTGAAAGAAGAATGAAGCAGCTCCTGAAGTCCGTCCTTGCCGGAGCTTGATCTTTCTCCCACTTGTTCATGTCAGCAGTCCTGACACAAGAGCAGGAGGTGCATCCAGTTCTTACTCAGCAACAACTGCTATGGAAATCAGAGGGAAAGGTGTGGGCCCAGCTGTTTTTTATCCATCAGGATTTGAACTACTGCGAGTTCTTTTCTAGTAAAAGCTCAATAAAAAGCTGAGCAGAAGACCTTAAGATTTGTTCCAGTGGGTTTTTATACACTTCTTCAGGGTAAATAGTGGGAATACAGGAGCAGTGCCAAAAGTAAGGCTTGAGACACAAATCTAAACTAAAGAATTTATATACATACATACACACACACACACACACACACACACACACATATATATTTAGTTTTGCAATGGAAATAAACTTTGTCGTTGTCAAAGACAGACTTGCAAACCATACTGGAAAGTGTTCTTTGATCCCAGTGAGGTCTTCTGTCTAATACTTCATTGCATACACATCAGACCCGCACAAAAAATGAAACTGTTCTAAGCAAACCATTAGCTTACTGAACTTGTTGCCAGATATTTTACTTAGATTTTTAGTAGTCCTTAAAGATGCTGGACTTCAGTGTTTCAGCTAAATGTCCTTAATTCATTTTACATCACTATCAACAACACCGAGTTATGAATATCCCAGAATAAAGTCTGGCATTTTCTTCCATCCCTGTAAGCACTGGCACCATCACAGAGCATTTTTGCTAACTTTAAACTAAGCTGATGAGTTACAGAGGGGAACAACTTTCCGTGTAGCACCAGAGGGGCAGATAGGAATGACTGGCCATGGTTAATTCCTGACAGATTTGAACAGTGACCTAGATATCAGAAGCAGCCCAGCACCTAACAACATGAAATAGAAACAAAATCCATAACCTTTATTAAAAATAGTGTTGCATTTCATCCCACTGCAGAGATGTCATTATCATGCTGTGGGCAAAGATGAAAATAGGATGCCTGATACTATGCATTTATATAATGCATAATAATGCTTAGCAGACATAGAGCACTGTTCATTCTCAAAACACAATAATTTAAACCTCAATAAAACTGTGAAGTAGAGCAGTGTGTTGCTTCTTTTTTACTTTTTTAATCATTATTTTCCCCCTAAAACCTATTGAATAAGTGCATCATATCAAGGAACATCATATCTATGGCTAAATTCTGATCAAATTACTTTGGTGAAACTACTAATTATCTTTGAAGCCAATGGAAAACTTCCAGCAATATAACCAAAATCAGAATCTGGATCCTATTTGTACATGCCATAAAGCTGAATTGTTATTGGATAGCTGGGTACATCTAAAAATAACCCCTTTGGTTTATTTTTATCTCATTTTGGAAATCAGGTTCACATTGTTTCGTACTTCTCCGGCTAACCTAAAAATTAGAATCTGACAACGTGCTTATTTTCTTGTTTGCCATGTTCTCCTATCTGTTTCCAGACATCCTCCTTTCCCAGCTGGAAAGCAAGATGATGTGGTTTTTCAAGGGGATGGTTCTGGTGGCAGACTAAGGCCCTGTATAGCCAGTTATCCCACCTGAGAGGTGGCCATGTAATTCAGAGTAAGGTTCCCCTCCCTCTCCCTGCACCTGACTTCGGGGTGCTGCTTTTGTGCAGAGATTGATTCAATTAAAAGTGAACCCCTATCATTCTCATCTGGTTGTTTTACTTCCTTCTTGGGATCTTTAAAGAAGACTTCTAGAATCTGTCCTCTTTTAAATCCATGGCTGAAGCTATTGCAGTCAAAGTTACTGCCAGCTCTGTCTCAGCAGCTGTTACAGGAGGCCCAGATGGCCTTCCTATGCTCTTGATAACCTTGGAGAAGGTGAGATAGATCTCAGCTTAACCTTCAGTCTACTGTAAGACATGGTCAGGACAACTCATGGCAGTCAGCAGCTGTTGGCCATTTTGTTCCATATGCAAATTCTGGGAGGGATAAAATTTACTTTCTCTTGTGGAAGCAATGAATTCATTTGAACAGGCCATTGTGGTTGAACGGTTAAAAAGTTCAGGAATGCCTGTGTCAGTTCTTTCCTTCCAACATTTTATTCTATCCTGTCATTTTGTCAGTTAAGGCTATTCTGCCAGTTCAGTGCAGTCAGCAGAAAACAAAACAAGGCAACTGCTTTTTTTGGGGGGGTGGAGGAGGGGCTAGGGGAAAAAAGTACCACACAACCCAAATCATTTTAAGCCTCTAAAGTGGTAGAGTGACTCAATAAAAAATGAAACCTAGTACACTCAACAAACCTTATTTTAACCAAATAAGGTATTACAAAAATAAGTTAAAAAATACACAGAGACACATATGCAGACACGCTAAATGCTGTATCAGGGGTTTAGCTCAAATATTTCTCTTCTTGGTCACCTTAAAATGGGCAGAGGAAAGACTTCAGACTGACCCCATGCTCCCTGGGGAATACATAGAGTCTTTGCCACAGAGACCTTCCTTTTACAGAATCATTGGATCAACTCATAACAAATCCTGCAGTTGTCCCTGGATCAAAAGCTGTTCTTCCTTAGATCAGAATATGCAATACTGCTGCAGGATAACTCTGCACCTTTCTGCATCAAGGAGTTCTTGCTGTGCTACTGTAGAATACATCTTTGGAAAAATTAGATCCTGACAGGGATAGCAGCTCCATTTAGTACAGAGTTTCTGTTTCCACAGAAACCACACCATTGAAGTCTACAGAGGGCAGATGTGGAGTGAGAACATCTGTGACCACTTAGGTTAATTGCCTTTCCCAACTCTTCCCCCACTTCTGGTCTCTGGTGGCCCTCTGAAGATCAATGGCAGATCACCAGGCGTCTTGTTGCAGGCTTTCTGCCATCCTGCCCCATCTCCTGGGGTTATCTAAAGCTGGGTTTAAAACTGCATCCAGAGGGTCCCTGAGGACTACTTCTAGTGAGTCTGCTGTCTCCTTTGTCCCTGGTTTTCTCTCTTCTCCTGGACAGACCATTTAGATCCTCTTCTCCTCAGACCTACAGCTTACCAACAGTTTAGGAAGCTTCCCAGCTCAAATGTAGAGATGCATTGTTTTATTTGATAGCTCAGATACAACTATGATAGGAATTATGAAGATTTAAATAGTTCTTTTACTCTTTAACATGCTTTCATAACAAATAAATATTTTCAGATAAAAGGAATGCCAAGATATTGCATATTCATTACAGATACTTCCAACATACTACATGGTTTTCATTATTACTCTCTGATAGTCTTTTCTAAGAATGCTAATGTTTCCCAAAAATGCAAAAAAGATGTTGTCAGTGCTGATGTATGAAAATTATTCAAGCTTTACCTCCTCTGCCAAGATACTAATCAAAATTCAAGCTACAAAAAAAAAGGAAAGAAAAAATATGAAACTTTTTTAAAAGTAAGTTTGAAACCACTACTAAAAGCCACAACAGACAAAAAATGCTGCAGCAAAAGAAAACAAGGGGTGAAACTCACAGAGTTGTCATTGCCCCAGGTTTCATTGTGGTCCTACCTCAATGCTATGGTGACTTGCTGGTTTCCTTTTGAAACTCTTCAGATGTGGGAAGAAGTTGGCTGTATGGCTGAAGATACTGGGGGCATCAAAAGAAAGGTGAGATATCAAAGCCGAAGGAAACAATCAGAACTAGCTATTTTTAGCTATGGTTATTAAGAGACAGGACAGAGATCTTGAACATAGTGGGATCTTCTGGTTTTTTAGGCCATCAGAGACATACTCAGGGACAGAGCAATTGCCTTTACAAGCTTCTTCAGACCACGAGCAACCCACATGTTTAAGAGGTAATTCTCTCTTCTCTGGAGTAGATTTTCTGATACCATTTTAGAGGCTTCGGGGATGTGCAAGAAATTTCTGCAACAACAACGCTGTGCTGTGATTTTATTATCCTTCTCCCAGACGTCCAGGCTAATCAGTGTCAAATGCTGCTTTTATTTACTGCTTTAATATAAAGTTCTTACATGCTTATTCTTAGGGAAGTTCTTTGTAATGGCACTGAAACAATAAAAAACTTCAGTCGCCCAGAAAAATGAAGATACAACGTTAACTACTAAATTTAAGTACAACTGACCTTGAGACAAATTCTGATCTGTAAAATATATTTAACATTTTGGGGAGGTTTTTTGCACATACATGATAAGAGTATTCCCAAAAGGTATGGCTTGCTATTAAGAAAAAAAAAAACCCTCGTTTGTTTGCAGGTTTAAAGTATTAGGACAAATGATAAGTTATTTAACTTTCCACTAAGATTGTACTTCCTAATGATTCTTACAGCAAAATCAGAATCTTGACTGTAACTATTAACATATTTACAAAATCTACATATATTCAGAGAACATGTAATTTTTTTCCAGTGTCCCTTATGAAAGTAAACAATCCATGGAGCCCTGTACCTGTAGTTTGTAATGACCTCAGGATTCCTTAATGCTATTGCATCCTTACTACATGCAGATAGAGGTACTTTACTCTTTCATATTTGCAAGGTCTTTAATTTAGTTTTCCACACTACAGTAGATGTCCTGGTGCAATGAAAGGCAATAAAGAACATGATTTTGCTCTGTTATATTCACATCTCAGTGGTCACCTGTTCCCATGTTATTTCTGAACCTCTCACCCTTCTGTTGTTGAGAACTGAATTTGAAAATTGTGAGAAAAGGTTTCATTCAAGCCAATGCCTGAAATCATTACTACAGTAGTGGATGGGATTTGGGTCCAGGTAAGGTGGTGGAATATCCATGTTTTCAGTGCCAAAATTGAAGTCACTCACTAAATATACATCATTCCTGCTGGGCACCTAGAGGACTTAATGCTACTTGAAGCAGAAATAACTTTTGGCATATTTTAGTTGCAGGTCTCAGACAGTTTGAAGCTTTCTCCTTCTGGGCTATTTTTGCGCTCAGCCTAGTGCCTTTCTCCTGCTTTGTCTCTTTAGAGAGTGATTGAGTTATGGCAGGACCATCTCTGTGGTCACCGTCTCTTCAGTCATTGTCCCTGCATTTTCCCATCTGGGGGAAACATGAAGCCTGCAGTAATAACACAATAAAATTAAACAGTGCTATTAAATGAATGACTGACCTCGAAAACATGAAAGAAGATGACAACAGTAACAACCATGGGCAGAACAACTGCAAAGCAGATCTTCAGATAGCAAGAATTACTACATTATTACACTTTTAATTTCTGATGAAGTTTTCCTATGAAATACTGACCAAAGCTTATTCAAATTGTAAGGCAGGAAGTCTCTCTAAGCTTTGCCTTAGTTAGCGGTGCCATTAAACACATTTACAAGACATTGGAGCTTACACTTCTTTCTTCCCTGACCGCAGGTGCATACCCAAATCCATACGAGGATGGGTTTGCATCAGTGGGAGTTTTGACCAAGTAAGGATTGCAAAGTCAGGCCCCACACAGAGCCCTAGACATAGTCTTGTTCGTACTTGGGATAAAAGTGAGTGCATTTTGATGAGCTAAGCAACTAAACTGGGTTAATATCCAGTTTGTCAACAAACTTGTTTGGGCATGCTGGCTAGACCATGGCTGCTTACCTCGAATAAACCTGATCTTGGATTATTTTGTTCCCAGTAAAATGAAGGACCCTAAAATTTCCTTTGCAGTTGGTAGTTCCAGCTATGTGAGGAGACAGCTAGGAATTCACAGAAGCCCTTGCCAGGGTTTGGGAGGCTTTGGTCCGAGGATGAGCTGGGAATATCTATAATTTCCAGACTGACAAATCATGCATGCTCAGAGCAACACAATGCTGAATGTGCAAAGAGCGAGTCCAGTTACACTGCTCCTACAACAAGGGGATGATTTCTGCCTGTACCTGCATCAGCTGTTATCCCAAATATGTGGAAATCTCCACTGTGGACTGACCAATGCTGAGGAGCTGGGGGTACCTCTTGAATGACACCATAATATAGCCAGAATTAAACATACACTACTAGTGTGTTGACCTATACATAGAGATGCATATATATGTGTTATAAATAAGTAATGTATAACAGTCAGTGCTCTTTCATGAGCACATAAGAGCTTCCTGAAGATACATACACAACTCATGAAGTGCCTTCCCAAGTGTTTTCCAAAGGAAGCTTTTCCAGAACAAGGATTGTGTTTACAGAATTTATGAAGATGTTTATAGCCTCGGCTACACAAATTTGTCAAAATATTGCAATGGAACTTCAGGCCCACTATTTTGCTTCTGGTGCAGGGGAAGTTGGGGGATTTCTTGCTTTTTTTTTTTTTTTGCAGATTGTTTTTAGAATTTGGTGGAGGATTTGGCTGATTTTCTGGCAAAAGCTGCTGTTGTGTAAACATTTGTAACTTCTCAAAGACAAAAATGCGTGTATGGTTCTAGTTTTAAGCACATGAGGTCATTGGTTAAGTGTTCAAGGACTGTGAGCTGGTCAGACATGAGCGGAGGGATGCACTGCACGGTCTTGTTGATCCCATTTCAGCTTCAAGTGGGTAAAGAAGGCTGGCGGGCTGGCTGAGGTGCACAAATAAACGGTTTGATTTACACAGACGCTCTGACGCTGACACAGGGTTTTACAAGCCTCTAGAGAAAGCATGAATTGCAGACTTGAAGCTGTGCTAGAGGCAGAAGGGCTGCCCCACTGCCCTTCCTCATACTGCTGGTTACCAGAGACAAAGGAGAGCCAAGGAGGGACAGCTGCTGGCAACGCATTAGCCAATATCAGCGGCCCCAGCACCCCAAGGTCTCTGTCCCACAGTCCACAGGCAGGGTGTTTGGAGCTCCCCAGGCCACAGACTCGGCGAGCCGCGCTGGCTCTCTCTCGGGGGCCCCTCCATCCTGCCAGGCTGAGGGACACGCCCGGTCCCCCGGCGGGCCCTGGCTCCGGAGCACTGGCGACACGCCCTCCCTTGGCGGAGCATCACACCTCTCCCGCAGAAGCACAGGCCTTACCGAGTTGGAAGGGACCCACAAGGACCATCGAGTCCCACTCCTGGGTCTGCACACGGCAGTCCTAAGAACCACACCATGTGCCTAAAAGTGCTGTCCTAAAGCTTTTTAACGCTCTCAGGCTGGTGCTGTGACCACTTCGCTGGGGAACCCGTTCCAGTGCCCAACCGTTTCCTGATATCCAACATAAACCTCCCCTGACTGAGCTCCAGGCCATTCTCTCGGGTCCTGTCACTGGTCGCCACAGAGAAGAGATTAGTCCTGCCTCTTGTTGACTATGAGATCCCACTTCACTTCAGCCCAGGGCGCGCTCCCGCCCGGCCCCCACCCAGGCTGGGCTCGTGACGGATCCGCGGCCACCCCAGCGCTGGCGCCACAGCAGCGCCCGCCCGCGCTTGCCGCGCCCGCCCGTACCGCCCGGCACTTCCTGCGGCGGGGCCGGCGGGGCGGGGGCGGGCAGGGGGAGGAGGCGGAGGAGGGGAGAAGCGGGGACGGGAGCGAGGCGGAGTTGGTACCGCCGCCGGATGCTGCAAGGAGGCGCCGCGGCCCCCCTGCGCTGCTGGTCGCTCACCTGAGCGGGCGGGAGGGCGGGGAAGGAGGAGGAGCCGTCGGCCGAGCTGCGCGGAGCCTGGCGGCTGCGAGGCGGGTGGAGGGGCAGCCAGGCGGTCGGGCGAGGTGATGGCGCCGGGTGCGTAGCGGGCAGGAGGCCCCGCGTCCCGCCGTGTGCGCCCGGCTGCCGGCGGGGGTGGCCGGCGGGCTTTGCCGAGGCCTAGGAGCGGCCTCTCCCCTCGGAGCGCCGGGCGCGGCTCTGCCGCGGCCCGCACGATGTCCACCCGCACGCCGCTGCCCACCGTCAATGAGCGGGACACGGAGAACGTGAGTGTCGCGCCGGGACCCCTCTCCCTCCCTGGCTTCCTTCGCCTCTCCCCGGTACGCGGTGGTGGCCCGGCCCTTCGTGCCGCCCAGGCCGAGTGCCCCAGGGGCGGGCGGGCCGCGGCCGTGCCGAGCGCCGGGCCAGCACCGCCGCCTGCCCGCGCCCCAGGTTCCTCCATGCGGCGCTGCCGGGGCGGGTCCGGCCCGCCGCGCTCCACGTCGCCCCAGCCCGCCCGCGGCGCTGGGCCTCCCGCGGGGAACCCTCCAGCAGCCCTTCCAGCCCTGTTGGGCCGGGCCGGGCCGGGCTGCGCTGCCCTTATATGTCCTCGGCTGTCGGCGCACACGGGCTGCTGGCCGCGGGCCCCCGCTGGCGAGAGGCCTGTAGCCCCTGCGGGCGGCAGCCGGGGTGCCCCGCCTTAGGGCGGCCCCCACACACGGCACCTCCGCGCCTGCCTTGGGATTGCCACTTGTGGGCTGTGTGACGGCCTGGCACTTGGCCTTGCCTTTTCTTTTGGGGTTCAGCGGTACTTGCTCTTTGTTCGGTTTGCACCTCCAAGACGGTCCCTGGTGTTGTTGTATCCCTTCCTCTGCTTTGCTTTGTGTTGCCTCTGAGGGGGGGCTGTGGTCGTGTCCTTGGTTCTTCCCGAGTTCATTGTATCTTCCTTTGTGCTCAGTTTAAATATTTTTGCGGGGTCTCTGCTCCGCCCGGACTCTATGGAGTGGTGTTCTCTGCTGTAGTGGTCTTTCATAGAAAATAATCAGAATTGGCTATGATGGACGGTGTACCTGAGGAATGCTGGACCACGGTCCTGGTCTGGTCCTGTCCGTCAGTGGTGACTACATAGGTGGTAGTGTGGCAGTTGTGAAATTTTCCTCTTGGGTGAGGGGACGGGTGTTGAAAGCACTATTGTTTGAAGTATGTCTACTTAATTGCTTTTGGGGGGCGGTGGCAGAAAGGAGGGGGAAAAGGAGTCATAGGAAATATAACATATGCAGTCATACCCACCTTCTATTTGTGTGAAAGGTGATTGGTAAGAAACGAAGGAAGATGGCCTAGTGGGCTGAAATGGGTTGAAGAAGGTGTTTGTTTGTAGTGCATCAATCTATTCTATAGATATTCTGGCTAGTAGCGGGAGCTCCTAAGGTTTCTTACTGTACAAGCCCAAGCAGTAGTACCTCCTGAATAGGTTACTGACCGATATGAAATGAAAAGTGAATGTAAGAAGATGATTTGGAAAAGAAAGGTAACAGAAAGAGATAATATAGCTAGAGAAGTGAAACCCAAGTGTAGTGAATTATTATAATGAGCTTTTAGTATCAGTCACTCCGTGGAAGTTTAATTGATAGAGCAATATCAGACTTACTATTAGTAAAGCAAATAGATGTGTTTGGTCTCTCCTTACTCTTCATGGACTGATGGGTTCTGTGTTATTCTAAGAACAAAAGCAAGTCCTTGGGATAAAAATTTTGATTTAATTAAATGATAAAGTCCAGGTTTGCATGATACATGTTACCCATGAGTCTCTATTTCAAATGTATATAGGAATATAGATGACAGGAAAGGATAAGAAGTATTTATGCATATATCCAGTAATACAGTCCATAAGACTTGCAAGATTTACACAAGGCAAATGGAAATATTTTCAAATATTATCATCTTTTATGGAATGAAAACTTGAAAGTGTTGGTCATTAATTTAGACAATGTTATGCTACTCATGAGTGCTCAGTTTTGAAACCTAAGGAATACTACGTGTTAGGTTTTTATTGTAATTTCAGAGAGTACATTGGGCATCTGAAACACCTAGGTTTGTACCGAGTATCAGAATACTTAAAGTTGCACATTTGCTTCTGCAAACCTTGGTGTAAGTATGAAACCTTATACTAATGAGTATAATCTTCTAGCCAGATAAACGCCAAAGATCTGTGCAGTTGAAAGCTCCCTGGTCTGCACAGAGTTACTCCAGTGCTGTCATTAGTGGGTGTCCCTAGGATTTTGGAGCAGAGACCTTGAGCTCTGCCTGTTGGACAGCCAGTGGTGTCTCTTACATCAGACCTTTGGCTAAAGTGGCAAATGGAGGATGGAGGAGGAGTAGGTGGTCCATTGCTGACTTCCTGATCAGCAACATTCCTTGATTTAAAATGGATTCTGTGAGGGTGAGGTGAGACTCCTAAATTACTTTTAATGTGCTTCCTTCTGCTAATAAACTCTAATGGACTGGGGAACTGTTTATGCTGGTGGCTCATGATGGACAAAGTCAAGCTAGTAAGCTCTGAGTAACTGAGGTGGTGAGAAGTAGTAACTAAAAGGAGAAGTAATTGGGAAGAGGAATTAAGGAGCTGGTAAAACGTCCATCTTTGTAGTGCATATTTCTAGTTCTCTGGTATGTATATTAGCAAAGCTCTCCTGAGCAGCTCATGGTGATCTTCAGGAGAGGCTCTTTTCTTCCACATGGTGCTCGTGGCCATCTCGCAGTGTTGCTCCATTGTGTGACTCCCTAGGGGCAGACTGGAGCTCTGTGTCTGGAGAGAGCTGATTGATGCTTCTGAGTCCAACCCTATGTGTGTGTCCAGCTGTGCTCTGCACATGGGGTGAGGTTGTTGCATGAAATCATGGGGAGCTACCCTGCCACCACCACCCCCTTTCTCTTGGCAGCTGCTTTAGGTACTTTGAAAGAGAAAACAAATAAAATTTTAATGTGTGCTTTTCTCAGTGCGTGAGCAAGCATTTGTGTTATCATTTGAAAAAAGAAATTATAATACTGGGTATAGCACCTATACATTCCTTGAGGAATTACAGGAGTTCCTGGTAGGATGGGTGAAAAACTTGCTTGTTTCCATAACGCTTTTTGCCTCTTGTCCCACAGTGCCCTTTGAAAATATTTTAGAAGGGATAAGATCAGGCAGCATATTACTTTATCAAGTTTTATCAGAAAGCTGGAGTGAAAAGAACAGGAACCAGCAGCAAGGGACCAGCAACAGGTGGAGGGAGCCAGGGCCTGGGAAGCATCAGTGTGTATGTAACTGATAGGTCTGCCCTGTGGAGCTCTACACTCCTTTTCTTTGCCTTTTTTGCTATTCCTGACATCTCCCAGTGCTATGCTTAGTTTCCCTAGCATATGTCTGTAAATACTTTTCACTGGAATTGTTATTTCTCATGAAAGCTGTGTTTAAGGAAGCAAAGTAGATGATGATTATCAAACACTTATTCTTACTAACAGTTTATTTGGAATCTTAGGGAAATTATTGGGTGGAGGAAGTACTGTATTTTCATGTGTATTACTGGATTTATTTTTTCAAGTGAGGGGTAAGAGCAGTATGCAAAATAATAATTTTCTCTATGATTTGATTTTGTACATGTAACTATTTACAGCCGCCTCTTGATACAATTTTTGTAGACTGTGACAGGTAGTGTATCACTGCATCCAAACAATTGCACTTGGAGTTAGTTTGGGTGAACTGAGATTCCCATCTCTGCTGTTGATGGAAAAAGAGAGGGACAGGAATCAAAAGTTTTGAGCTAGAGTATCTCTTCTGTTTTCATTGTTGGTATTAATTGAGGAGTTGGTATTAATTGAGGAAAGAGGGGCTGTTATGTTTTTCCCTTTGTAATATGTTGCCTTGTATTGTGTCATTTAATTGAGGAGCAGTTTTCCTGAATCAAGGCAAAAGAGAAGAAATACATAGGTAATATGTTCTCTTAGATGTTTTTGGAGAGCTCTGTTTAAGAAAGGAGATTGAACAGTTGGCTCTATACTACTTGCTGTATAGTACTTTAGGTTAATAAGAATGAGAATGCTGAAAGTAGTTTGCTTTTTCTGACATATGGACCTCGTAGTCTGACAAGAATACTTTTTTTTTCCTTGTATAGTTAAGTGTAAACTTTTGAAGGTATTACTAGTATGTATGAAGGTATTGCTGTTTACTTGTGCTGTGGTTTCACCTCTCTAGCTAAGTTTTAAGGTATTATTTTGTTTTGGTTTTTTTCGAATACCTCAAAGTTGTTTAATTCTGCTGGAGCAATCTGGCATGTTTACAGTGGAAGAAGAAATGAATAAGTTCAGGACTGCTGGATGATAACTCTGGCCAGAGTCATGGTGCAATGTGGGAATTGTGGTTTGTTTTACCTAGGCAGTGCTGTGTGAGAATGATTGAGATGTCATGGCAGGGGAAATTTTAAGAAGGATAAACCAGTGACATATGACCATGTGATTTGCTTCATTATCATACAAATAATTATAACTTTGACACATTCACACCCATTTGTGGGTTAGCTACCAGACAGTGACATCTCAGATGCGAGCTCAAGGGGTGTGGTTAAGGATGCCCTTCCGACAGGGGAGCCTACGAGACAGCTGCATTTTAAAGAGGAAAGAAGTTGAAGAGGGCAAGAGATAAGAGGGTAGAATGAAATAGTCAAGTTGGGATGATAATGATTATACAATGTTTAATTTCTTTCTGATTTTTTTTTTTTCCTTTCTGGATTTGCTTTTGCACAATAAGAACGCATGGTTTTGATTTGGACAGAGGGGGCGTGGGAGAAAGTATTTGACAAGAATTCTTTCCTCCAGTGCCTTAAGCATAAGAGTGGCCTAATTTCCAAGCCTTTTGGGTTCAAGAGTACAGCTGTATCTTTCTTATCCACAAGAGATGGATTTGAGCAAAGTGAAGAATGCCTGAGTTTTTTCCTTGAGAGTTTATTTTCCTTGATCATAAATACACCATTAGATTCTATGTTTGTTGAAACAGTAAGAAGAGAGTATGTCTTCCTAATCTTGTTTTGAAGGTTCTTGTGTTTTCTCTATGCAGATGTTCTCTTGTTGTTGTTATTTTGCTTCACATAAGGGCTGAGCTCTTATGTTGTGGGGGGAAAACGTGCTGAGCTAGAGCACTATGCATGGAGAGAGCAAGGTTCATTTGAAGTTAACCTTCTGTGTGGATCAGAGAGAATAATGAGACAGGCAATACACATGGTTACTTTCTTTATGTAAAGAGGAAAATTTTGGTACAAAGCACTGAAAATGTTCATGATTCAGTGTTCTTTCTAAGCATCGTGAATGAGTATACAGTGTTGAGGTTCAGAAAGAGTTAATGCAGTTTGCTTGTAGTACTTGTTTCATTTCATACTTCATGGGGTTTTGAGGTTCATAGGTAAACATAAAGTTGGATTGTTTGTGGTTGATGTTCTGAAAACTGTACTTACATGGTCAGTGCACTTAAACACTGAGCTAGAACAAGGAGAATATGTTCTAGGAAAACTGACCAGTGGGGTCTTTTCCATTGTATATTTCTGATCCTATGGACTTACTGTTTATATTAAGAGAGATTTAAATGTTTTTTTTATCTCTGCATTTTAAATGTTTCAATCATCATTAAAGATAGGAAATTTTTTCCCCATGATACCTGATTACATTTGCAAACTAATGTTTCTGCTATAAGCGTGTTAAGTTTCTACCATCACAATTGCCGTTGCTCAGCAGAGGAATCTCCTGCCAGCTTTTAATTGTTATCAGTAGTTTAAATACAGAAAAAATAGTCACTAAATTTTTAAGTGCAAATACTGTGATTTCTCTAAAATTACATTCTCAATCAGTGATTCGTAGTTGTACTTGTAGAGTTTTTCTTGTTCTCAGAATTTAGATAGACCTGACTGTACAATCTTACTGATGCTTGAGAGAACTTTAAACAGTGTTCCAGTACAGCAGATTCATTAAGAAACTATCCGGTAAGGAGATGATTTTACGGTTAATGTGGAGCTAAAAAACTATAGTGTGTCTGAAGCCCTAAGACAGGTTTCTTACAGATTGGCCTACTCATGGCTTGAGAGTTGGAGCAAACTTTTAATATATTGCAATATCAGAGAGAAAGCATTTTATCACTTCTTTTCAGATTTTATCTTTTAGTAACTTCAGCCTGTCCTTTAATTTTAAAATACATGTTTACAGTCTATGCTGGCCTCCAGGTTAAACATACTACTTATAAGCTGCTGCCGACAGTGACAAGTTTCAAATTCAGCTTATTTATGTTGTGGTCATGACACCATCTATTTTTTTGTTGTTGTTGGAAACACAATGATTGCTTTTTGTGGTTGGGTTTGTTGTTGTGTTTTTTTTAATCTTTCTGGAATTTCAGAATAGGCAAAAAATTGTTGTTAGGATTTCACAATTTTTTTCTGGCTCTTGGTTCTTGAATGTTTACTCTGCTCTAGACAGTGGTAAATTAGGAAGAAATGTTTTCCTCAGTTGACTGTTTGTGAAAACAGCCATGAAAACAGGAAAGTTTCATCAAAATATTCACATTGTACAGTGCAATGAATATAATGCATCTCCATCTGAGTTTTAATAAGAAGCTCTTTCTCCACATCAGCTAGCAAACGTGGTTAATTGTTAGCATTTCTCAACTTCCTTCACATTGTCAATTAGCTTTTCTTTGGTGTGTTCTCCATGCTTAGTGCTAAACTGAGCTTTAAATTGGGCCAGTTGTATTTCGCTAAGAATGAATCATCTTTGTTTTTCTGTGAATAACTTAGTAAAATAGCAAAATCAAAGGCTTGTTGAGGTCTCACGGTCAGTTTGAGACTTCATAGCTGTATGTGATGATTCAGCTTAGATTGTTCTGGTGAGCATCCTAGTGAATCTAAGGTTAAAAATTCCAAGATGATAAGATGGCCCTTGTTTTTAAAGTACATTTCCCTGTGACTGTTTCAACTTTTATTTCCTAAGTAGTGACCAATCATGCTGTAGCTATTGTAGGAAAATAGTTGAAGCCAAGAGCATTTGAAACCACACTCTGTGCTTGTCATAATCCTGCTTCTTTTTGATCTGGGACGGCAGTTGAAAAAAAAGTTTGGTTGGTTGGTTTTGGTGGTGGGGTTTGGTTTGTTGGGGTTTCTTTTGTTTTTTTTTAACATAAGCATTTTTTTCAGGGATTTCTTTTTTTGTATGCTTTCAAAGAAAACAGCAACTTCTGCTGAGAGACATATATTCACAGCTGTAGGAGGGTGCTTGCACAGTTAAATTCAGCTGGGCTGCAGTTAACCTTAAAAGTAATGAGCCAGACATACTCACGGAACACTTCCACAGCTTAGTGTCTAATGACTGATCAATAGTTGTATTTATGTGAAACCCAAAAGCACAGGTTTTTTTGGCATCTCTGTCAAGTGAAAAATCATTATGTTATGCTACAATTCTCCATCGTATCAGGACAGCTGATAAACAGTCACTTCACATTGTTTAAATCCTTGTGGAAAGCAGGCTGTCTTGCTGGAGTGAATGTGTTTGTGGGTTTTCAAGCTCTCCTGTTTCGCTGTTGCATATGGTTTCAGGAAAAAGTAATTTTCCTTTTTTTATCTTGCTGTTCCTATGCTTGTGGGACACCTTAGATATAGGCTGTGATGTCAGAATGAGAAGTGGTCTGCACTCCACTTGTTTGGTTGGCATGAATGTACCATACCATTAAGATGACTTTTGTAGAGAACCCTTCATGGCTGTTCAAGATTTAAGTGTTCAGTACCAATGGCTTCCGTCCATTTGTGTGTAAACTATTTCAGTTAGCAATATTTTATAAAAGTGTATGCTCGTTACAGAGATCTAAATATAAATACAGCAACACAATGTGTTGTGAAGATAAGGGTTCTTTTTCTTCACATTTGCCTTCTTCAGAAAGAGGACTCTTACAGTAAGCTTTAGCCAAAGTAATTGTTTATATGTCCAAGATGTATACCCAACCTAAAAGAGCATTGAATGGCCACACACTGATATGTGTATCACAGCCATAATGATTTCTGAAGTGAGGGTTGTTGCACATAATGGAGTTTTACTGAGGTCACAATGAATCGGGTTTGTGACTTCAGAACAGCTTCTGCCTTTTTTCACTGTGGCCCTACTGGTGTGCTAGGAAGAGGCAGAATAATTATCTTGGTTTTTGTTTAAACACCTCTAGAATTCACAAAAGTAGCAGAATTTTAATCAAAGTAGAGAATGATGTCTGAACTTAATGTGTTTCAAGTGATCAATCATAAGGAGTTTTGTCCAGCTGAATTGCAGAATGGTATTTTAAACATGTACAGTTTTGATATGTTGACTAATAAGACAGAACTTTACTTCACCTCTGATGAAAGCACTTGTGTAAAACATTAGTGTTCATGTAGCTGAACATACAGAGTTGCTGGATAGCCCATGGCAGTCTTGCAAAAGCAGATAATGATAATATTACTGGTGACAAAGTCTAATTGCTTTTGTATTATAAAGTAAAGTAGTGCATGATAACTTTTAAAATCTTAAGCAGGCACAGAATTAGGCAAGGTTGTTAGAGAGAAGTGATATCTTTCATTAGACAGATGTGGTTTAAGAAAATAGATAAGGTTTGGATAGTAGCAGGGCTTGCTGGAAAGGCTCTTGCCTAAGGTGAGACTTGTGGTAAAACCTGTAGTGCCTCTGCTGTGCTTCTGTAGGAGGCCCACACCTCACTCATTGTGCAGTAAAACACACACCTCCTTGTAAGCAGAGGCTCAGCCTTAGTCACTGGGGAAGAGTACTATTTTAATCGCTCCTGGAAGGTTTCCTCCTGGAGTCCTCCCTTCCCCACTGTTGGTTCTTATCTTTTTCAGCTTAACTCAATGCTCAAGAAGAAAGTAATAGAAAAATAAAGTAAAACATCTTTTACTTGTCTTCAAGCAGCCCTTTTTTTTTCAGAAGGGAGAAGGCCATTTTTTTTTAATCTTAAGGTGGTCACATAAATAATTTCTCTTATTTAGTCCCTCAAAAATGTGACCAATTTAATTTTAAACCTGGTGCTAATCTATAACTTGCCATCACATCAGCTTTATCCTTACATATCCAAAATTTGTCTTTGCAAGATTCGAATTGACTTTGTTGATTAATTTGCTGGCCATTAAATCCCTGCAATTCACTATAATCTCACATTCTGGCTCCCCCCACCCCCCCTTGTTTTCTCCCCCATTTTGCTTACTAATGTGCTTTGTGCTGGAACTTGGCATACTCATTGCCAGCTTCCTTATGCTTCTCACTCTTTCTGGGACCTTTTCCAATTTTGCTCATTTAATGACATAAGCAAACCCAATACAAAGCTTTATAAAAGCCATGTAGTTGTAGCGCCTGTTTATCCTTCAAGTAATACCCTTCTGTAGGAATCCCAAGGAGCATTTTAATGTGGGAATAATTTGAATTGTAAAGCTAATGGGAGTGAGAACATTTTTTGCTGTTGGTGGACTGGGAAGACCTGTTTCTGTGTTGGGGGCTCTTTCAAATATTAGCAAAAATTATTATTACAACTTGAAATATTCATCAGTTAGACCATATTTTCCTCATTCCACCTTTCCTTCCCTCCACCCTGGTAAAGTTACTGGGCTGGGCTTTCTTCTCTCAAGTAACAGCAGAGAGTAACCAAAGCTTCATAGTGATTACTTACACAGGACATACAATTTTATCATGTTTTCCTAGAGATTCTCTCCCTACACTCAGATACGTGAGGAATTTTTAATGGGCGAGCGTTGAGGAGCTGGAGAAGGGGAGGGTAGGGTGTACTGCAGGCTGTGTAGCAGCAGTGTAAATTACTTGTGCTTAAACAGTAAATATCTGAAATTCCTTTTGAGAGTGCATGCTTGGCTTCAATCATATGTAAGTATCTTTCTACTTAGATGTTTGTCTTCACTTAAAATAAGTAGAGGCATAGCTCAGAAATTCAGAGAATCTTATGTGTTAAGAGGAGTCTTGTTTTTGCCATGGAAATTACCTTAGTCTATAAAATGCTACATTGAGCTCTTAGAGAGGATATGGCTGTTTTCCACAAATGGATTACATGTGTAATGTATTTACTTGTATATTGTTCCAGATAATATTATTGATTCGAGGTAATATAATTCTTTAAAGCATTTGGGGTTTTATTTAGTAATTTTTTTCCAACAGTAATCTGATTTTCTTCCCCCTGCCATTGTAGTCGGGACAGTCTACTGGTGGTTAAAAAAAATCAAAGAATGTCTTTACTTGTTGGAGGACTAAAATAGTATTTTTTCCTCAAGATCAGACTCCCAAAGGAATAGCATTTTTAATCATTCAATGCAATGAAATGGATACAGAAAATATTAATAATACTGTTCTGAGTAGTCTTTAGCAGACATATGTATGTGTAATAGCTTTTCAAACTTGTTTTTCTTCATTTGATATTAAATGAAAAAGAGTGGCTGCTTTTTAGACTTCTTTCTTACAGTGATAATCACAAGATGCACATGAACAAAGAAAATTTATGAGAGCCTTTTACAGTGTAACTCTTGCTCCATCTACTGCAGAGTCCAGTGAAATCTTATCCTCAAACCTGGTATGAGAAATGAGGGTTGAGCTAATATAGATGCTAGAATTAGTCAGTGGAAGACATTATTATTACCAGAGAATGTATGCCTCCAGCAGTGTTTGTAGTCAGGCTAAGGGAAATCTAATCCCACAGCCTATGCAAAGTAGACTGATAAAATTGCATTTAAAGGTCCTTTTTAGGAAAGATATTCTTGCTCATCCAGTGATTGAAGTATGCTGAGGTATAGCACTCATATAAAAGTCAAGTTCAATGTTTCTGAAATAGTACAAGATAACATTATTATTGCTGCTGCTATTATTACTGTTGTTATTATTAGTTTTTTGTGTGACCTTTTGCAAAACTTTGTATTTTGGTATTGTGTACAAACCTTTTCTTTGTTACTCATTAAATTAATTTCCTAGTGGTGTGTAACATTAAGTTTCAATAGAATTATTTTCAAGTGAGAGGCGTCAAGCCTTCTGGAGTGGTGTAGAACAGACAAAGTGGACTCCTGTATCCATCTGTTTGTTTTCATTACATTCAGGAAATAATTTCTAACCTGAAGAAGCTGAATTAAATACAGCACTTGAGTATTGGATTGGAATTACAATCAAGTGAAGTGTTAATGGTGCATCAGCCATTTTCCTAATATTGTCTTGATTTAATTGAAGATTAAACTCAGCAAGTGACGGACAGAGGAAAAGAAGAAAGCAGACTGAGGACTGTCAAGTTTATGGCCTGGGGTTATACACACACACACATATATGTATTGGAATTAAGTATACCTCCAGATGTCTTCCTGCCATTTCTCCAAAACTACCTGATTTCAGGTCACCTGTTGGGTCATAGGATGGCAGTTGAAAATTAGCAGATTCTTTAACTGTTGAAAAGAGAAAAATACTATCTTAACACAATAGTTGTCATCCCCAGAGGTTGGGAGCATTCTAGTTAGTTTGGTAAATTTAAAGAAAAAAATAAAGTTCCTAGCGAGCCTGTGATAATTCAGGGATTGCAGTGCTGCATAAAGGGATATGTGATCATCTTTTCTCCCATGGTGTGGCTTTCCTCATCTTCTAAGAGGCGAGGAGCATTCTGGCACTGTGGGTGGGAAAAGGACCTTTGGCACATTGGTGGTGGAAGAGAGAACAAAACATTGCTGGTGGCTCATCCTAAGATCTGAAAAAATTCAGTTGTGTCCATTGGAAATCTGCTTAGAGATGATTTTTCCTTTAAGGTTTGGGGTCAAATTCCCAGTTTCCAGTAGGGAGGTTTGTATAATCCCTGTCACCTGTGACATTGCCCTCAGGTCCCCCTGACTTCCTCTTCTTTTATGACTTTCCCTTCCTTGGGACTGAATCAAATTAGTTCCTGTTTTAATATGAGACAGCATCTGATTTGGTAAGGCACTTCAGCTGGGAATTTCTAGGCATGCTGCTCTTGTATTCAAACTGGTTTGGTGTCCAACTCAGGACAGAATTGAGAGCTGCCCCTACTAATGGTGGGCTTGAAGGCTGCTGTTGCTGCTACTGGTAATTTGATGTCTCACCATTTAGATGAAGGAGTCTGAAAGGCTCAATTTTTACAGCCTGCAGGCTGGGCTCCTGTGTAAAGACAATAGCTGGGGATCTGGGGTTCCTCACCCACAAATTGTCAAGGACTCTAGAGAAGGTCATACATCTTTTTTCTTACTGTTGGATTGGCTGCTTATTTTAATGACTGTATTCATTTTGAATACATACTAGATTTGTTCAAACCTCTAATCACAGATTGTCTGGCTTGTTTTATTAAGATTTACCTATATATGTGTGTACGTTATTTCTTCCACATTTTCCTAACTTTTTATTTTAGTGGTCTGGGTAAATGCAGTATCTGCTGGTTTTAGTATTTTCTTTGCATCTTGTGATGTTTTTTTCTTTTACTTCCTTAGCCAAATTATGTTACACGGTCTATTAAATTTGTTTTGTTCATTCCTTTTCTTGTGCTTGGTTTTTGCATCTCAGTTACACTCATGTGTGGTTTCTGTCCATGGTTTGAATTCAGCACATTGACATCTGTGTGCTGTATGTGTGTGCTTATCAGTATTCATTATCTACTGTATCACTGTGTCTTTCAGTGTAAAACAGCTAAAGAAATGTGTTCTTTTTTCCTAGTTCTATTACATCCTTTGCAAAGTCTTTGAGTAATATTGCTGCTGTTTGCTTTTTTTCCATATATCAATTTAGCTTCCTAGTTGCATGCATTTCTGGAATGCTACATTGCAGTTTGTGATCATGAATAATTGAAGCCCAAAGGTTAAAACAGAGTGGTTGCACGAGTTTAGGAACAAGGGGCGCTGTGGATATTGTCATCTGAGCTCTGTGAGAAACACACTCTTTGATCATAAGATAGGTCCAAGGGCCAGATGCTGTTTGGACAGCTTAAAGTTAAGCATAAATCTGTGCAAGGCTGTAAATATATTTGCTAAGTTGAAATGTGGTATAGCATTATCCAGATAAAGGTAAATAATTACTACCACTCAACTGAGGCCATTTTATTTGATCTGTTAATTAACACTTAAGTTAAAAACAAAGTAGAGAGCACTCAGCAGAAGACACTCTTCATTTTGCTGTTTGAGTTCGCCATGTCTCAGCCAGTTGACTTGGATACATTGTCTTAATCTTGCTCTGCTGTAAAACATAGTTGGTCTTCTGAAAGCATAAGCTAAGTTTAGTGGTGTCCTTATAACTTTATCTGCATCTCCCACCATCAGGTCATGCTCTGCTAGCCTGTTCTCAAGACACAAAACTCTTGTAACTGAATGCTTCTTGAGTGCAGGCTTGCTGTCCATGCCAGCTAAGGTGCTTCCTTCTCTTAGGAAGGTGCTCTGGTTTTCCTGTGAGAAAGTATGTGTTACTCCTCAGAGTCAACCTTGTGTTTATGAAAAAAAAAAAGTCTGCAGAATGCTGGGTCTGATGAGATTCTGGCTTAAATATGAAAACTATATGTTTGTGATAGATGAGGTCCATTAGACCCTCTGCAGCTCAGTCTTCTGAGGCAAGACTTGTTACTGACACCAGAAGTCCTTGGCTGCAGGGTGGTGCACCAGCACATATTATCAAGCCTTGGAGATGGAGAAACTAAACTGGTCTGCTCTAGTGCAAGAAACCATGAAAGTGCTCTTCAGGTCAGGAAGGATTCCCTGCCCTCCCTTGAAGGCTCTGTGGAAGGGCTTGAGATAAGCCTTGTTAATCTGCTGTAGATCCATGCTTTCTATTCCCTGCTTCTGTCTAGGCAACAAGTTGATTTTGAGAATTACTTATATTTACATTTATTTTGAATGTATGGTATCATATGAAGGGAATTGTTAAGATCCCTAAAAGGACAATGTCAAGAGAAAATGGGAAAATCATGCTGAACATTGGGTAATGGCATTTGATACAGAGCTTGATGTGATCCTCAAACATTCCACGTAGAAGCCCCCATTGCCAGCTCCATGCTGCTAGCAGCCCTGCTCCTAAAACTTGGAGGCTACGGTATTATACGAGTCACAGGCCTCGTAAACCCAACATCAAACAATCTCCACTACCCTTCATTACTTTAGCCCTAGGAGGAGCACAAATGACCAGCGCTATCTGCCTATGCCAAATCGTCCTGCATTGCCTGAGACAGTTTCTTTTCTAGGACATGTGTGCATCAATTAGTATGTACTGCTATCAGGTTAGATATTTTAATTGGGCATCTCTTCACTTTTGAGAAGCTGGCTTTACTTCAGAAAGTTAATAGGACCATGAGGTAAGATAGTCTTCAAAATGAGATGGTGATCTCTCTTGATGAATTCGTCATTGGATCTACTGGATGAATCCAGTAATGGGTATATGAAGACTTGAGAAATAGTGTCCAGCTTGCTGGAGGAGGAACTTTTTTGTGTAGCAAAATGTTGGGATGCTGCTTTGCCACTCATGTCATCCCTAAAGGGGAGCTTCTTGAGCTCACATTGTGTGCTTTTCTGAGGGTAAACAACAGGAGTAAGCAAGCCTTGTTTTTGTTTGTTTGAGGCTTTTTGTGTTTTGGGGGATTTTTGTTGTGTTGGTTTTGGCTCTTTTCTGAGTCCTTGTGTGTTTTTACTTTGTTGTGGAATTGGAATAAGTATCTCCTAGCTAAAGTTTCACTACTGGTGTCAATTTGCCTTTGGATTATCAAGAAAAGTAGTGTGATCAATTTTCTTTTCCATGTTCCTGTCCTGATAGCACAGTTCCACAACAGTTTAACATAGAGCTGATGTGATCCTGTCTTCCCAGTGCTGGGTGGTGCCTTTTGTCCTTGTGCCTGTGCTGCTGCTGGTGGGGGGGGGGGGGGGGGGAGGGCTGGCTGTGCTCAGCTGGAGGTGACCCTGGCAACAGAATTGCAAGGGTTTCTCTGTCTCCGCTGCCTGTTCTGTCCACGTGTCCTGCTGCCCTGGCAGTAGTGAGGTTGTTGGTGTGTGTGTGGGCATGGGAGCAGTGTTGGATCAGTTTCAGTAGCCATTGTGCCACATGGGGATTCATCCAGAGTTGTTGTAGGTATGCAGTGGATAAGGAAAAAATGCCCATTTCATAAACTTTGAGAGGAAGAATGAGTTGCAATTCAGAGCTTGGTCCCAATTAGCTGTTGTATCCTTTCCTTCTGTAGGAAAACCTTAGCTGACCCAGAAGAGCGCTTGTTTGATCCTGAGTGTCAGACATGCTTCACACTCTAATCTGGTCGCTGTTTTGTGAGTAAACCTTGCCTCCTGCTGCTGTTTTCCTCGACTGGAGGCAAGCCTCAGGTTTCAGGATTGCAGTCTCTAGACTGTAGAAACAGCTCTTTCCTCTCAGTTTTGAAGGTGGATATTAAAGCATTTTTTACTTCTTGAGCCCTGCAAATGTTTGAGGAGCTCCATGAGCTTGACGTGATCCTGAACTGTAGGTTGTTTCATATCTCCCTTCTTTTGCCTTTCATCAGGCCGATTGAAAAGTGACCTGGCTGCATCATTTCTAAGTGCAATGAAAACTTCTGCCAGTTTCCTTTGCCGGAAGTTTCGCTCTCTGGGTGTGTTCCTGTTCTTGTTTGGTTGGTTCAATTAACAACCAACATTTGGATTTAGTTTTCTTTTTGTTTCACAGGGGATTTTTCAGTAAACTGTGGGTGCTGTGGCATTCAGAATCAGTAGTGCCCTGCAGCTGCCTGTGCCTCCAAGTGCTGGCAGGATGTCCTGGGAGAGATGGGAATGCTCACTGGGAACTCTCTGTTGGCAGGTTTGAAGATCTCATGAAATAAGTCAAAAAAGACTGGCGTGGTAAACTGTTCACCTCCTGAGGAAAGAGTAATGGCTGGCAAGAAATGTTGAAAGAACTCTTGTCTGTGAAGGGCTGTGTTTAGATGTGTCCAGGAGGATGCAGGAATAGTTTCGTTCCTTCCTTCCTGTAAGTGCTTTCCTTCAAAAAAACAGTTTTGTGTTAGGTTTCATGGGTGAGGGACATTTAACATTTTATTTTGACAAGATAGGAAACATTTTACTCTTTTGCTTGATAGGGCACATAGTGATTTTTAGTACTGTACCAAAAAACAAAAATGAGTAAACAGGAGGATTTTACAAAAACTTTATCCTTTTCCTCCCCCTCATGTTGGTTCCACCTGTGGTTTACTGCAGCAGCTTTTAGCTGGCTTCTCTCAGTTTTCATGGGGCTACAGGGAGGGTTTCATTTTGTCCTAGCAATTAATGGAGATGATATGGGCTGGCTGTCCTGAATTAGCCCTGGAAAATCTTGTTTATGTGTTTGGGATGAGTCAGGAAGGAAAGTGCCAGGTTGAAATAACTGTGCCAATTCTGAGTGAAATAGAACAAAGGCAGGAAGGTCCTGTTCTGCTGCACCTGCATGCCTGGCCAGGCTGAGGGCTTCAGGCCTAGGGAGTGAAGGAAACATGTAAGCTGAGTTCAGGTTACAAGACCTGATTTCATGCTATGGAGGTATTTGTTTTTCTGAAATGCTTTGGCTGTCATCTTGGGGATGGACCAGCACATTTCTAAGGTTTTTATCTATCAAATAAAAAGGATCTGTAAATTCATGTGATAATGAACTTCACCTTTCCATATGATGTTACTGCAGTGTTTTTTAAAAAAAAGTAATGAGCATACTGTATCATGCACAAGATTAATACAGGTTGGTGTAACCACATGAAAATGAGAATTATTCCAAAGATCCTTTAGTATGAACTTCTGAAACTCCTATTAGCTGTATCTCGTTCTGCACTGGTAGATCATGGTATGTTTTCTTTCCTGGATTCCTTCAAGTATGGAACTGTAAACATTGCATCCTTTGTAGCTTGAGGTGAAAAAACCAATTCTGTCTCAAAGTTGGCAAACTTATTTCTGTATGTCTCACATAGATTCGCATATGTTGAGCACTTAAAAGACAAACAACAAAACCCAAAAAAAAACCACCAACAAAACTTCCATGGGGTTTAGTTACCATAGTAACAAGCATAGATTAAGATTTACTCAATGCTCAGCATAAATTTACCTGTCACCTGTGCACATGTCTGCTGTTGGGAAGGGAACACTATTTGTCTATTGGCTTTGGGGGATTTTATTTCACCTTGTAGTAGAAATGTTTTCCTGTTACCATTGGAGTTGTTTTTGTGAGGTACACAATAGTACAACTGGGAAGAAAAAGGAAGAGATACAAAAATAAAATGAGAAAGTTATTTTGTTTATTTTGTCTCTTGGTGCTGTATAGTTGGAGTTATTAAAGTTTTATAAAATGCTTTTCAGAATTGCAGCATCAATTAATGAAATGTTTGTGTATGCTTGACTCAGGCCAGCTTTCAACAAATTTTTTTATCTTATAGCTGATAGGCTCAAGAATATCATGCCTGGCATTTTTATGTATTTATATAAGTGAGCTAAAGAGACGAATGTTCCTGCACATGTTTGATTGTTTTCTTTTCGTACTTTTGAAAAGTGTGCAGGAGCAGGCACAGGAGATGGGTGCATTTTACATTTTATCACAGTTTTGTCTGATTCTTTTGTCTGCCATACTGAACTTGGTATCTGATATACAAACTGTAACTACTTCTTTCCTCACTCTGCCATTGTTGCTTTGGTTTTTCTGAGCTTAGTCCTGCATATTATCCTCCTCTTTCAGTGGGGAACATTGGTTGCTTTGCATTTTGGTGATTTTTTTAATAGGAAAGTTTTTATCATGCATTCACAATCTAGTATGCATTTAATTGCTGTTAAGCAACTTTAAAAATCATGTGTACATACATTCAATCTTTTAAATTGGCCCTTCCAAAACACTTCTTCACATGTCTGAGAAGAAAAATTAGATAGTGCTCTATTAGAGCAGAGGTGCTTTAGGAATTGTAGTATGATGTGATAGATATGTGTGGCAGGAGCAAGGTGTGGTTTTGTGCAGATGTGAGGCTTACCTGGAAGAGGAGGGAATCCCCATCTTCTTCTGCCCCTAACTGGGGAATCAGGTACTATAATTGTGTGCAGTTTGTATCATACCTGTACCACCTGCAAGCTCTTGACACATGATGCAGAACAAGCTCATCCGAGCATCTCTGATGGTTTCTACTTCGAGATTCACCAAGAGCTTTCAAAAAATTGGACTCTTTCAGTTCAGTTTGATGCTTCAGCAAAAATCTTTCTTGAGGTGTCTTGCTATAAGCTCCTAGGTCCTAATGACTAGTGACAGAAGGCAACATGACAGCAGCTGGACATCCAGGACAGTATTTCAAACCTTTGTTCCCTTTCCTTTCCTGGCACTGTATTTTAAGAAACATTTAATTTTAATGTGTTTATTTCTGGAGACTTTATTTAATACTGACTGAAACTGAATATATCAGGAGTCCTGTTATGTTGTACTAGTAAAGGAATGTTTCCCCCTACAATATACATATATTAAGAGAAAAACTGTTGCAGATCAGAGCTATTTAGAAGACTATCTTCTCAACCCTTCAGATACCCTTTGTCTGGGCTAGCTATTCGGAAAAATATTTGCATATTTGAAAAATATGACAGCTGTTATAAATGCTCATGTGTATGGCACATACTTGGAAACGGTAGGAGTTATGAATATAAAAATTGGCTGTGAGATACTCATGTCCAGGACAGGATAGAAAATATTGAGTGAGAAAATGTGATAATTTGACATTTGTATGTAGAACTGTATGTGAGACTTTGCTTGTGTGGGCTGGGTCTACCAAGGAATTTGCCTTGTGATAAATCAAGATGGGGAAAATTCAGGACTAAGAGGCTTGTTTAATCAAGTGAGGTGTGTTTGTAGGCAGATTGATGTGTGGAAATTACCCTCTTACTATGAAGGACTATAGAGGCCTTCAGTGTTGTTTGATTGAGAAAGACTTTGTGAATTGGTGACTGGAATGGTTTGGGGGAATTTTTAAGACCAAGCTGTAGGAGCACTTAATATAGGTGATGTTGTAAGTTTGATTACAGTGTATAATCCCTGAGAGTACCACTCCAGTGGCTAGTAAGTGGCTAAAGGATGCTGAATAATATGTATAGTGAAACCCACACATTGTACCTACTTGGTAGGGTTAGTTCTTCTGCACTTTTTTAAAGATGATGTGGCCATCGGGTCATCTTGCTTTGGCAAAGTTACCTTGGGTAAACAAAGAAAATTATAACTTTGAGAAGCAATGGGTCAGATTAACTCTCTTGTGGTCTTACTGCCCTTGGCTTTCTGTAACAACCCTGGTGGAATATGTGAGAAGCAGACCTAGTATGGAGCAATAAGTGTTAATTGAGCTCTCTTCAGTTGCAATTTAAAATTGAATGTTAGAAATACTTTTTTGGGATTCCTGAAAAGGTGGATTTTGTTTTGCATGAGTTTTCTTCTTTTAAAGTACCTGACTAATGTGCAAAATACCTAAACACTCTAATAAACTGTTTCAGCTTCACCCTATTTCTGTTTAAAATTGCATTTTATTTTAAGAAACATCTAATTTTGTGTTTATTTCTAGAGACTTGATTTTACACTGCCATAAATTGTGAATATATTGAGTCATGTTTATGGTGTACTAGTAAGGTAGTGTTTCCCACTACATTTTATATACATACCCTGATTTTATATATACACATATATATATATGTATCTAGTGAAATAACAGAATCTCTAATTGAGATCCTGTGTGGAAAATGCAGCTAGTTGACTGGAATTGTTTTTGGATGACAATGAACTTCCAAGGAGAGAGTTGGTTTTTACAACCCCCGTGTTTCCAGCACCCTGAAAAATTTCTCAGAATTTAGGGATTGGTCTACTGAAATGGCATTTTAAATAGCCACATAGTAGCTGATGCATAATGAATGAATGTATTGTAACGGACCAGAAGAATCTGAAAACTATGTAGCCTGCCCTTCTAGACAGTGTGGATGTTGCATAATTCTGTGAAATTCAGCTTTAGTATATTTTGGAAATAATCTCTGAGATACTGTTACTTGACCTTGATTTTAATTTTTTTTTTCAGCTTCTTAATCTTTTGTTTCAATTTCACTGAATGTTGATTTCTAGAAGTTGATAAGTTTCTACTTTAAATTCCTCTTTACCTTCCAACAATAGCAAGCTGTTGCTGTGCAGAAACGAGGCCTGTTACAAGAATAATTTGAATTTCATTTAGTGCTGTTCAAATTCAGAAATTGTATATATTTAGTTATGTGTGCCTCACAAACCTGGAAATTTGACCTTCTTTATGCATGATTTCTGTCATCCTCGGGCATAGCTGGAGAGAATGGTTGGTTGACTCTGAAGAGAATCTGTTTGAGAAGGAATAATTAGGAACCATCCAGAATGGCTTAGTTTTTCTGTCACAAAAAGACCAAAATCCAGAATCATCATGACCATGAACCTTGTTACTCTTTTTTCCTCTTCAGATTTGGTACTCTTATACTGTCATTTTGATTAAATAATGCTTTCCCTGTTCAGTCTGCATTGAAATGATCTATTCTGTGAAGGCATCTTCCTGTTTGCCCATGGCATTGGTTAAGTCTATCCAACTGTTTCTTGAAGAGATCCCTTCAGGTATCTGCTGGGAGTAGTCTAATCCTGTGAAGCATATGAATGGCAATTGATGTTAGGATTGCTAATGCTTCTGGTAGGCATTGTATTTCCTGTAGTGAAGATCTAATTTGGTGAGTAAAGAGGCTCAAAGACTTCTAAAACTTGTTTGTGTAACACAGTGCTGTAGGCCTGGATGAGGTTCTTAAGTACAGCTGAAGTATTTGTCGTTAGCACCACACACATACTGATTTTGTAGGTTGTATTTTTAGGGGAGACTTTTTTAGGGCTGTGGTTTTTCACATGGGGGGCTGGTGTCCAGTGCTGAAAGAATGTTTCAAAGCCTTTTTTGCCTGGAGCTGCCCTTCTGATCTTCTTTTTCGAAGTCCACAAAAAGTATTTTAATGATGTGCTTCTAAAGAATAAATACTATTACTAGCGTGTTATTTCACAGCTGAATAAATTTGTCTAATATACAGAATCTAAACATGCCTGGCTTGCTTGGTTCTCCAGTAATTTGGAAAACAGTTTAGCAGTGGGAGTACAGTAGTATTTTGCAGAAGGACTCATGCAAAGAAAAGACAAACAAAATTATATTTAGGATTGTTCTCTTGGCTATAGTGAATAATTAATAATGCTGGAGGTGATGTAAGCTGGGTTGTGCTACATTTGGGAAGAACATTCTGGTTGTGGTATACTCCTTGTTTTTTCCGGTTGCAGCTGTTTGCTACTTTTCCCAATTCCACTACTGCTTATGTCCTGAAATAATCTTGCCTGGTTCAGTGGGACTGCCTGTCACCCTGAGTGTTTACAGGAGGGGGTTGGCTTCTGTCTCCAACAAATGGAGACTGAAGCTGGAAGTACTTCTTTAAATTCTGGTTGTATATGAAAATAATTCCATAAGGAATGATGGATGAGATCAGCACAGCCCAGCATTAGGATGGGTATTGGGAGAAGCAATAAAACTCCAGCTACCCTCAGACTACTTTCAGCTTAAGGTCATGGATCTAGGAACAGGCTTGTTAGTGCTCTGTACAAAGATGCCCACTTTTTAATTGAGGCAATCAGTAATGGGAATATATTCAGGTAATATTCAGGTGTCTGTTGGTGCTTTATGCTTAGCTGAGAGTAAGCATGACTTTCTGCTACAAAACTAAAAATTGCTCTGGGAAGACATTCTTTCTGCCTCCAGTATTTGCCAGCTTTCAAAGTCTGTAACTTAAAAGATTAGAAGCTAAATTTTACCTGTTAAGCATTTGTACCCATCTGCCACTCTTAGAAAGTATTTGAAATACTGAAACACTTAGCACTCCTTTGACATTTTTCATTACTTTGGTTTCTCCTTGGAACAATTCCAAGCCCCATCTGTAACTTGCCCCTTATATACTTGGAAGTTAGAGTACAGAAGCAGATTTCAGTGACTAACATTTAATGTGGGATGATGTGTTGGCATGCATTAAAAATAACTTCCTTTTAGTTCTTCAGACTTTTGAGGTTTAAAATATTTTATGCAATCTCACGGAGTTTTAAAAAATAATTATTTTAAAATAAAGATGTAGATAGTTTGCTACTTGAACAAGAACTTTAAAAGATGCAAACGTGTTTGGGGAATGAAGTTTACTTGACAAAAAAAGTAATTTCATTTGACTGAAGAAAGTTAACAAAAAAAGAGTGAAACCTTGTTTCCAAATATGCCAAGGTACGAATATATTTTGCATAGTGTATTTTTAAAAGACTAAATTTGATTATAATTAGACAGATTTATCTGCAGCATACAGCTATACTGTGTGGTTTGGCATGTTTAAAGAGTCTGCAATGGATTGTAGATTACTGCCTAGGTATCTAGTTTTGCTTTTAGAGCTGGTAAAATCTTTCTGCAGACTTTTTTATGAGACATGTATTGAACTCTGCCCAAAGGCAGCATTTTCTCCTTAGGCTGCCATCTAGAGTTATCAGTTATATTGTAGAAGTTAAATAAATTACTCCCCTTTACATCTTTTTATACTTGTGGTCTATTCTGTTTCAATTGTCTAAAATTCAAGTAGCTAAATTCCCAACTATTTTGTCTGCCTTGCAGCACACCTCTGTGGATGGATACACTGAACCACACATTCAGCCTATCAAGTCAAGTAGCAGACAAAACATCCCCCGATGTAGGAACTCCATAACATCCACAAATGAGGAGCATCCTCACATTGGAAATTATCGCTTACTGAAAACAATAGGAAAAGGAAATTTTGCCAAAGTGAAGCTGGCAAGGCATGTGCTTACTGGAAGAGAGGTAAGCCTTGGAAAAAAAAGACTGATAGTCTGATTTGTTTTCTTTGGCTATCTTTATAATAAATGTTCCTTCTAGAGGATGTTTCAGCATATAGAAAAAGTTACCTGACATGCCTCAGTTACCACCTAACCAGCTACCCACCCACCCCCTTTTTAAAATGTAGCTTCTTGGTGAAAGGATCAAAATGTTTGTTCTGCATCAAATGGTATTTTGCGGCTGGGAAGGTGTCCATTCATCCCCAAGCATTTCTAAAACTGAAGAGAAACATACTGATAGGCAGATTTCATTGATAGTGGTGATCTGT
Organism: Molothrus aeneus; assembly: GCF_037042795.1. Taxonomy (NCBI): domain Eukaryota; kingdom Metazoa; phylum Chordata; class Aves; order Passeriformes; family Icteridae; genus Molothrus; species Molothrus aeneus. The sequence continues at coordinate 1,513,911 of NC_089678.1, read as the reverse complement.
TAATAGATAAATCTGATGTTTAGAGGGCCTGGACAAGATAATGTTGTTCAGTCCAAACACAGACAGATGTATAAAACTGATTCCTAGGTGGCAAAGTTCCAAGTTCCTGCTGGTAAATCTTAATAGGTTTGAGAATTTTGCTTGATGAAATGTGTAGAAGTAGACACACATGCATGTTTTAGAGGTGCATCTATGCTCTTGTTCACAGAGGTGCAGCATGTTTTTGTTCAAAACTTCTTCTAAGTTTAGTAATTCATAGCTGTTTGTTTTTTTCCCCAGGTTGCTGTGAAAATAATAGATAAAACCCAGTTAAATCCTACTAGCCTGCAAAAGGTAAGAATAGACCATAACATCTGAAATTCTGTCAACAGTTGAGCCATGATCCTTTATTTACTTGACAGAAATATTTGATCCCCTTATCTTGCTAAACAACATTTTTGTGTGTGACCTTGGGAGAGCATAGTCTCTCTGCTATAATGTGCACATTCATTTGTCTGGGGGCAGTGGCTCCATGTGGTTCCTATATGAGCTTTGTTGTTTTGCTCTTACTTCCTCCTCTAGCTTTCCTCTTTGTCAACAGTAACATTTCTTTCCAATTAGATATACAAACAGTTTGTCTACATGCTAAACCAAGATTTAATGCTGTAAAGAATGGTATTCTTGGATTTTTTCTTTAATTTACTGATTGGTTTTTTTGTGGACTTAAGAGTACCAACTTCTGTTGCTTTAATGGGCTTTTCTACATTTGTCTTCATAGTCTTTCAACTTTAATGAAATATTTGCTGAACTCAGGGGACCTATGGCAATTACTTTTTGTGCACAGAATTGACAAATGAGTGAATATAATCAAAACAGTGTTGTTTATGCCTGTAGATAGAAATTCAGAAGTCTTTCATAGTCATTGTGATCAAGGTTTTATCAAAACCCTGGGGATTTTAGTTTGCTTTGGATTTTTACTGTTTAACTCTGTGTATGTTTTGTTGTGGCTAAACCACAGAAATGTTGTATTGTCCTACTGGGGGATGCCCATTATAAAATTTTGGGGTATTTTTTGTTTACAAATACTAGACTGCTGTTGTCTGTTGCTGTAGAAGTGAGAGAGGCCAGGGCTTACTGCTGTTCTTTTATCTCTGGCTGCTGCTACAATTTATTTTATTGTGTAACTTTGATTATGGGGAGTTGTAAACAGCTTTGCTTTAATTTCTTTTTTTCTTTTATCTCTTTTATACTTTATTTGCTTTAATGTCTCTTTTGTAGTACTTGAGTGTGAGTTCTTCTGGATTTTTTTTTAATTCAACCTGCTGTGCAGTCCATGCAGAGGCTTTGCTATTAAGTCCTATATCCTTTATTAAGCAAATCTCTTTGCTAATATTTGAGCTAGAGAAGAGAGACCCACAGGGGCAGTGTGTGACAGAGCATATTGTGGAAATCCTGTGCTGCTCACATAGCTTATTTCCTAGCTAGCTTGCTGTTCACACTTGTAGGGCTGGGTATGTCTCATAGTTGAGCAATGAGAAGGTAAAATATGTTAAAACTTTCCAGAAAACTAAGTGAGAAAAACTCAGCTTTGGGAGAATAGTTTTAATGTTAAGTTGTATTTCATACAAAAATACTCAATAATAATTCAATAAACCATTCCAAGTATAAATAAGACTTCCATAGCATACAAAAGATGCTGTCACGCTGCACAAATAGTACATAAAATACTCATGCAATAGGACATTGGTGCTGTTATTTGGTTTTTTTGAGTGGGAAGCTGGCAACAAGACAAACAGTGTTAGGTACTGTTAAAAGCTGCTTGTAGTAGAACTAAGGATAGACATTTAAATTTAGTGATCTAACTGGAATTTCATTCTTCAGTAACTTGTAAATATATTGATGCATCTTCTGCTCACACTGAAAAACTGGGTAATTTGTTGGGATCATGTTTTCATTTGTAAAATACTGATTATGGTTTTCAGAAAAAATAATCTTTGTTTTGAAGCGTTATATGTCTTTAGCTGTGACTGAGTAAATGAATACTGGTTGCCCGAAAAAGTAAACTTAAACACAATTTTTCACAGTTACCGAAGCAATTGTAAATACAAGGCAAATAAGGATGAGAGGGTGGTTCATTAGCATGGTTAAGATAATTTCTGTTAATGTTTTAGTGGGTCATTTGTGGATTGTTAGTCAAATAATAAAATATCTTGTTCTGTTTTATGAAATCAGTCACTCTTTTCTTTCTTTCTGCACTGAACTATTACATTTTGTTTGTAGTTCTCTTTGTACTATTTAGTATCTCTGCAGTGTGAAGTTTTATAGTTTTGTCATCAGGCTTATGCTGTACAAAGGTCTGTTAAGTGGTGGGTTTTTTTCTTCAGGAGGCAGTGTTGGGAATGGGAAGCAGTGATAGTAGTATTGTGTTGATAGGAACATACGCTTATGTAATGAAGGTCTATAGAGGATATTGGAGTATGCTACTGGCACAAAAATACCACTCATGAGTTTGAACCCTTCTAAATTCTCATGGTTGAGAGGATGGTCTCTAGAACTTCAAAACTGATAAGTTTTGCAGTTCAGCAAAACTTTTAGACTTTCAATCACTACTGATCACTATTAATCAAACAAGACAAATTTCTGGTTATTTTGGGTGTAGGGTCATTTACAAAACCATCCCCTTTCCATTCACCAAAGTATGAAGGATACTGAGTGCAAGTCAGTTTTGCTACAGTACTTGCTACTGACCTAATTAAGTGAAATGAGTCATCATGTCTTCACATGCACCATTCTGTTTTGTAAACAGAAATATTTGAGCACATACTTCACTTGCTGGAAGTGTTACACAAGCTGGGTCTGTAGTTAGTCACAGGTATAAAAGCAAAGAGTGTTTCATTTCTTCCTAGCTGCTCACCAGTGATTTTCATGCCCTGTTGTATGCACAGGGTTCTCGAGACAGAGTTATTTTAGTTTGTGTCATGGCCTTATATTTGATGGCTTAAGTTAGCTGACCTTGTGAATTTTTAATTTTGCTTTCTTGTCCATGCAATGTGATAGCTTATGTTAATGTCTTAACTTACATTCTATTTCTCGCTCGAGGACCTCTACCTTTTTAAATAGAAATCCTATGTTGAATTAAGGGTCCTGCCTTTCTACTTTGTTTTCAGTTTGCTCAGTATATGGTTACCATGGTACTTAGTGAGCATCTGTTTAGAGCAGAGCTGGCTTTATTGTTGACTTGCGATCTTGATAATAACTTACTCTACTGACTTAGCTTTTTCCACTGTTACTATTGTAATTTGTTTCCAAATGTAAGTATTTGGCTTTTGTCATAACACAAGTTTGTATCAAAATAGCTGGTCTATTTTTCATGTCTGCTACATTGAAAATTTTGTCTTCTACTGGCTTCACCAGAGATGTTTTTGAAACAGCATTCTGTTGCTCTTCTGCAAACTGCTAGTAGACCAGAAGGTGCCCTTTTTTTTTTTTTTCATTAATAGGTTTAATTAGGAAATGGTTATTTCAGATATAACCCTTCTAGGGGTCAACAAGCTTTTATTCTTTAGATGTGTTTGGAGCCTCTAACTTAAGTTCCTTCTGTTGCTGAGAAAAGCAGAACAGAAGTAAAGTAGTGTGGAAGATTTGGAACAATTTCAATGTGTTACCTATTGAGAGTTGTGCTCCTTTTGCCACATCCTTTCTCAGTAACAGTTTAGAAAGTAGAGCAGCTTTCAAGCATGTTTTTCAAAGAAGATAGAGCCTTGGTTAACTGAATATTTTCAGTTTGTAGTAACTTTAAAAAGTAAAACTTAAACATAGGTATCAATCTGACAGCAAGTAGAAATGTTATTAATGGTGTGGCAGATCTTTGCTTTCTGCAGTTTGTGCCTTGAAAAATTAAGCTGGAAATACAGGAAGCAATTTTTCAAGTCTTGTGGCTTTTTCCTAACTAGAAATTTTAGAAAAATTTAGTACAGTGTAAAGTACAGTGCTGGCTGTCTCTTTTTATAAGTGAAGCTTTTGAGGCTGCAGCACCTTTCCAACAAGGAGATGCTTGTTCAAGAGCTTTTTTGAATGGTAGCGTTTTTTAAGAATGAAGAGTGGTCCTATAAATATGTTGTGGGGTGATGAGAGATAAGTCAGGGAGATAAGTGACTTACACCTTCTGAGAGAGAAGGACACTGCTGCTCAGGAAAATACAGATGTGTCTGAATTCTGAAAATGCTATTTTTCATCAGTAAAATAGATCATAATCCTGCAGCAGATTGCCTTGTCTTCAGAGAACAAACATCACTGTTCTGTCCTGATTTTTGTAAGTTTAACCAACTTGGCTTTGTAGGAAATAACTGTGCTCTTTTTGCTTAAATACCTCTATATGCCAAGAGGTGTATCCTGAGTGTTATTGAGGGGTGTAGTGGCTATTGTTCAAAGGTGTTTATATTTGTAAATACATGGTTATTGGCATTGTAGGTGTTAATGACCAGTGTGCTTCTGCATGGGGAAAGTGTCGGGGAGGAGATTAATGTCAAAGTAGTGCTTCATGGAATGCAGAGTTGCAATATAAAATCATGTCCTTGAATACTGTTAAGGCTTTTATTCAGAAATACTTGTGGAACAAAATTTCTTTTCACTGTAAAATCAAATTGGATCTTGAACCTGTGGTGGTTTGACAAGAAATATGTTTTCTGGGATGCTGTGGTCAGGCCAATGCATGCTCAGATTTTAATATTGGCACCTAATGTGGCCATTGGGACATTGGATCCGCTTCTGAGAACACGGGGTCAAAAGCAGGGCTCTCCCCGTGAGATCCGTGAGATGCTCTTTTGGGTTCCGGAGGGGAAAGAGCAGGTCAGACCTCTCCCCTGCCCAGCTGCTGCGGCTGGGCGGGGGAGGGAAAGCCATGCGGCCGGGTGAGGAAGGCCTGGGCCCTGCGGATGGAAGGGTGGAGGAGTGCCAGGAGACATCGGGCAGCCGCCCTCCCCCAGGAGAGAGAGAGGGAGAGCTGGTGCTAGTGCCTGTGCCACCTTGAAATTTGATAGGGGTGGGGGGGGGGGGGGTGCGGCGAGAAGGTGCCCAGCAGGGCAGCCGTGGGCGTTCTGGACAGGCAGAGACTGAAATTTTTAACCCTTTTCTTAGATGATAGAAACCTTACAAATGCTGATCCTCCTGGAGCTGAATGAGAAGAGAGATAGAGATGAGATAAGAGGAAATGGGCCACGAGAGAAGAATCTTAAGTGGGAGGAGGTGATGGAGTGGCCTTTAGCTGGACTTTTCTTGTATAGCCATAGACAGAACCATTTTTCTTTCCTGTGACACAGAGACTGCATTTAGGGGGGTGGCAATGGCTTGGAGCCAAGGGAGTGCAGTGATGTTAGAGGAGTGTATGAACAGAGAGAATGGGTGAGGAAGATGGTTGGTGCCCTTGATCTTCAGTGGAAGAGAAGATCTCTGTTCTTGAGACCCCTCGGCCCCAGGGGGTGAATTTGGGGTGGACAGGTGTCCTGAAAATGAGAGACTGTGCTCGTTTTTTAGAACTGGACAAAACACCCTTAAAAGGAAAACCCTAGAAGCAGCTCTGGTCCATAGGCAGTGGTAAGAGCATTGAGCATAGAAGGAAGATGTCATGATGACAAATGATCTCCAGGTGGTGCCACATGTGACAGGAAACACAAGAAGTCTCAACGGTGTTTCCTGGGGAAGCCTATGGCACAAGAGGGACTCCTCACTCCTTGATTAACTGAGAATTGATTATCTAAAGAGTAGTGATAGACTGAGAGTTAGTGATCTGAGAGATGGATGTATTAGAAATTCGGTGGGGAGGAGGAAGAGATGTATTTGTGAAGTTTTCATTTTCCTTGTGTGTTTCTTTTATTCCCTTTCCTTTGTAGTTTAGTTAATATTTTTTTTTATTTCTAAGTAGGAGCCTGCTTTGCTTATTCCTGGTCACATCTCACAGCAGAAACCAAAGAGAAAGTATTCTCATAAGAGCACTGGCATTGTACCAGTGTCAAACCATGACAGAGTCTTAAACCAATTAGTAAACTTCTAAATCTTCTGAGAATATTGAATAGAATAATGCACATCTTTTTTTTTCTCAATTCCCATGTACTTTACATTCAATATAATAATGTGAGGGTTGAAATTATTTTCTGTAGAAGTCTCATTTTAATCCAGTTTATGAAGGCTCACTTCTGTACCTCTTATACCAGCATTAAATTATGATATATACCTCATAGGCCAGTCTTAAGTTATGAAATATCTTTCCAATCTTTAGGAGAGGAACTGATTTTCCACATACCTGCTTAGAAGCTCTACTGATGCTGTACCATCCATTGGATTAGATTTGTTAGCTTCTGATTAGTTTATATTGATTTAGCTGAGAAAGTTATTCTTGTGCAACAAATTACAGTACTTAAAAAAACAACAAATTCACAGTGAACATCCTGGTGTGGTGTTTTTCCTTAACAATGGCTGATTTTATGAGGAAAACAAATTTGCTGAAGTTAATTCTGGTGCGTAATATTACATACCCTTGTTTTCTGTTTTGGACGTAAGCAAACCGCGTCTTTTCATATTTGTTCAGAGAAATGCTTTTGTAGTTTTTGCTTCCCTCTGAAATTGTTTTAAGGGCAGTTATAAGGCAAATGCATAGTAACTAGTGTGAAATACTTAAATAATGCAAGTATACATCTGTAATATTATTACTTGAGCTGTAGCAATTGTACATGACCAAAAGCTGAGTGTCAATTAGATGTTGCTCTGTAGTCTTAACTTGTAGAATAAATGCAGAATTTTAGAAACATAAAATACCCTAAAGTGCTACTCTTTAGGGAGCTGTTCAGTCTCTGCCTTGCATCACTGTACCCTTTTGCAGTGGTTGCATCTGATCAAATGGGACTAATTTTGAAAATGGAAGGGGTGAGATGTCTCTGCAACATGAGAGAAGCAAAACAGCAGCAGCACACTTAATGTGTTGAGCCCAGTTTCTCTCTAAGGAGGACTGTAAGATGTTTCCAAAAGGTCTAAGCATTACACTGAAGAGTGAGCATTTCTTAATTTGTTTCAGCATCCTGAGTTAGCCCAATAAGGGACCAAAGAGTGTGCAGCACATTAAATAGGGGCTATGCTGTTGAATTAAACAGGACAAACCTATCAGTATTGCCAACCTCAAGTACACAGCACCAAACTACATAGGCATTTTTTATTTCTTTTATTTGCCTTCTTTCCTTTGAGCCCCTAGGTTAATCTTGATGCACCTCTAATTAATAAAGCCATGAATGGTAGAAATTTAAGAAGTGTATATACTAAGGGCTTTAAGTTTGTCCAGTTGTTTATAATTATGTGATTCAGTGTCATACAGCAGACTTTCAGCAATGATAAATCTTCAGGACTTGCAGGGGGCGAGAGGGGGCATCACTGCTGCTTGTGACCAGTGTAAAATTTGGTAGTTGTGGGGAAAGCAAACTTGCCTGCTTCACCTCTGTGGAGCAGCAGGACTTGGAGGATGTCAGAATTCCTGGTAGCTTATTCCATTTGAACATCTATGTGTGACTTCTGTCTAAAGCTGCACCTTGTACTTGCACCTATAGTTTCGATGTGTTCGGGGTATTGGCTGAGCTTGCCAGTCACCAAAGAGATCAGAGAAAGAGAGTGTGAATGCTTGTGTGAACAATATGTGGGGTTTGGTCAATGTGGAACTCCAGAAAGAGCTGTGCAACTTACTGTGTCTGTTTGCATAATGCTTAAAAATTAGCTTGGTTTTGGTATGTAGATATTTGAGGTTGTTATATTTATTTTAATGCATAAGATATAGATTATATTTTCTGGAGTTCACTGCACTATATTTGTCTGTATTTTATGTTAATGCTACTTTCTATGGCCTTTTCTGTCTTCTTGCCATTTAAAATTGCATATCTTGTGTAATTTTTCCCTAATAAACACATTCTAAGGAAATTGTCCTGCTTCCTTGACAGTTGTTTCGAGAAGTACGAATAATGAAGATTCTGAATCATCCCAATATTGGTAGGAGCCCTGCATTTCTGCTGACTTTTTTTCTGTTATACTGTTTACATTTTATTCTATTTGGCTATATTTGAATGTACTGCTGTTAAACTTTTTCTGGAGCTAATAGGGACAGTAAGCATCCAGTAAATGCTTCATTGTCTCCCCTCTTTTATTGACTCTGCTTGCATCAAGAATTTTGCTCAGAGGAGGTAAACTGCTCAGTCCAGGAAAGCCTTACACAGAGTAGATGTGAGCTCTCCAGTCTATCAAGTATCCCAATTCCCCTCTTCTATTGAGATTATTCTTCAGACCCAAAAGCATGAGTTTCTTAGGTGAGAGTAGCAGAACTCCATTAGTTCAGTCTAGGAAAGACTCCTGCTGACTGATATTTCCAAAAAATTAGAATTACCAAGTATGTAATTTTCCCTTTCTGCTTTAGTTCTTTCACCTACCCCACAGCTTCAGGGCCCTACTTTGTGATGACAATTCTTCTGGCTGAGGAGGGCTGGACAGTCTTGTTCCAGAGACAGTTAATGGTCTTGAATTGGCCAGAGGGCTTGTTGCATACAAGGTATGGATGAGATGTACAAGTTATTACATGCTAGGCACTCCCTTCTCATCCCTTAAATTGTTTGTTGCTTTTCAGCATTCATAGCTTCTGCCGTTTTTTGTTTTCTTGGGGGTGGTGGTGGGAGTGTGTTTGTTTTAAATGAGTGGTTATATTGCAATCTGAGGAAAGTCAGACTTAATATTTCTGGTATCCACTTGGTTTTTAGTTGGTCAGAATTTTGGATTTCTGACTGTGAGCAGTTTGCTAGCAAAACAGGAGGTTTGTATGATCTTTAATTTAAGCCTGTGTCAAATGAAACTAATTTCAGCATGAACTCGTTTGTACAGTGCACATAAACTTCTGTGAAAACTGTGAATTAATATGCTTTATTATCAACTGTGATTTAGAAATTAATTTTTGGTCTTTTTCCCTCTCAAAAGAATGCTTGCCTAAAGGATATAAAGTTTCTGTATGATTTAGTGTTATCACTGGCCATAAATTATACTCATTTCATGAGTATAATTGTTTGTTTGTGCTATGCTTTTACTCCTGGCTGCAATCTCTCTCATTCATTTTTCTTGCAGTAAAATTATTTGAAGTTATTGAGACTGAAAAGACGTTGTATTTGGTAATGGAATATGCCAGTGGGGGTAAGTAGATTCTGAAATGTGCGTTAAGGATAAACTGAAATGCCAGTTACATGCCTAGAAACGCTTTAAGGATTTAATGGGTTATTTCAATCTGGCCTTCAGAGCAGTCCCAGCAGACCTCTCAGGGCAGGATTTCTTGATTCTGTTAAGCAACCTCTTAGGTTTGTGCTCAAGGGTAGTCCTCATTCTGAGGCTCCTGCTGCAGTATCAGGAGATAATCTGGCACAGATTCTGGCAAAAACTCTCCACTCGTATTTATCAGCTATATTTAGGCAAGCACTGGTGCCTCATTTTATCTTGCAAATGTGTGCCAAAGCTCTTGAAGAGGCAGATCCGGGGATGGGAATCAGTAACACAGGAAGGGGAACCAGCAGGCTCATAGTGAGAGGGATAGTGAGTGCCTGCTTGAGAAGCTGCTTAGCATCTGAATGGGAAATGTTTGAATGTGAGAAGAGAATCCAGCACAGCGCCAGTGACCAGCTAGGAAAGGCTGCTGTGAGACAGTGCAAAGATGAGGATCTGAAAGGCATTTGAGCAGCTTTATTAGGAAAAGAATGAGAGAGAATAAACAGAAATCATATAAATAGCATTAAGTGATGCCACTAGAGATGTTCAAAACAAATCTGGTGCATAAGTTGCCTGATTCCCAATGTGTCTTACACACAACGTGACTAATTTTCATGATTGATTCTGTTTGTTTCACAGTGATTAAGTAAATTTATGTTAAAAATTGAAGAAGTCCTAGTATGAAGGCTTCCTTCATACTACTTAGTTTTTACTTCTTAGTTATTATTTGTCTGTATGAAATCCAGTACAAAAAGTCAGAACGAATTTTTCCTGGTTGCTTCTATTTGCTTTCCCTTCAAGAAGGGGAGCACTATGAAGTGTGTGTTATTTTCAAGCATGTTTTGATTGTGTGTGATAGTAAAAAAAATTAATACTGATGTTTTGTCCTTGTCATGCTCAGGAGAAGTGTTTGACTACCTAGTTGCACATGGAAGAATGAAAGAGAAAGAGGCTCGTTCAAAATTCAGGCAGGTATGAAATTAGTGTGTCCATTCTTTTTTGTTGTTTCTATTTATGTTGCTTTCAGGTAGACATGAGTGTGAGCAAACTTCTTTTACTTAACAAATTTTTTTATAATGTTTATTAAAGCTGCAGTGGAAAAAAAATCCCAGAAGAGAAAAATATCTGCTTCCTGTATAGTGTCTAAAGATAGTAAAATTGTTTTACATTTTCTTTTAGTCAGTTTTCCCAAGAGTCACTTTTTTATTGTGACTCACTTGAGGTTTAAATCATTTTCTGGATATTTTAGAATTTTACAGCTGTTCTATCTAGAGATGTTGATACGATGACAGGTACTGCTGTATCATGTCACTGTTTCGTATGAAGGCTATTCTGTAATAGGCTTTTATATTCTTACTACAGACTTTCTCATCTTAACCCTTTTCTTACTCTGGTTTTAGTGATTGTTTTGGAAAAGCTTTAATCAGATAAATATATCAAGTTTGGTGTTTTTCAGCATTAAGTTATATAATTAACATTTAAAGAAACTGCTCTTAGCTTTCTGTTTCTGACTTGTTTTTTGTTGTATATGTGAAAGATGTGAAAATGTCAAATGAATTGTTCTGCTAGGGATGAATTGCAAAGATACACAGTTGATATTTTAGAAAATAAATTCTGAGCTGATGTATCTGGCTACTGTCTTGAAGGGTGGATTAATTTCCTTTCAATAGTTATTACCATTGAGTGATTTGCATTTTAAAAATATGGTTCTCCAGTTATCTTGAATGGTATGTATAAAACTTTTTAGTAGGAAAATGAGCTGCTTATAGAAACTTTCTGGTTTTACTATCTAAGCTTTAATGAAAGAAACTTAGATGAATATTTTTTAAAATAAACACTTTATTCATTTCTTATGTTCTAATGAATCATATCAGGAAACAAAATTACTAAATTATATGCAAAAACTTTAGTGAAGTTGAAATAAAATATTTCACTGATCATCTTGGTGTTTCAGATTGTATCTGCTGTACAGTATTGTCATCAAAAATGCATAGTTCATCGTGATCTTAAGGTAGGTTATTTCTTTTATTTTTGCTGCCTATCATACAGACTTAATTTCATTCTATGTATTAGTCCTTGCTACTGCGTGTGAATGCTTCAAACATGTGAATGAAGGAACTCTATCACTTATATTTCATTCTCAATTTCCTGAAGCGCAAAAATATTGTAGCTTGCCTCTTGGAACAGGGAAGAGACAAGAATAGAACATGTGTTACTTTCATTCTAGTTTTGGCTTTAAGAAAAAGACATACTCTCCAAAGAATTATACCTGCTGTGATGCTGGTATCTACACAGTGAAGCTGCAGAAGATCAATTGATACCAGCAATCACTACTTATTTAAAATATTTCCAGTTAAGGTATATTGCAAGGATATATAAAACACTCTTTCCTCAGTGATTTATAAGAAATACATTAAGTTTTTAATCTCTTTGAGCTCTTGGTGTGTATTCTAGTGTTTAATTTGGACAGGAAAATCAATTAAAGATAAACAGAAATTAGTTGGGGTTTTTAAAATTATTTTTGTTAATGTATCTGTGTAAACCACCAGACCATATTAAGAGTTAAGCAAATTCAGGTACAGCCTAAGCCTTGCCTGAAGTTGTCTTCATGTCAAGTTTAGGTATCATGAGACTTGGACATCATCTTCACCCACTTAAAAGCTGTCTTGTGCTGTTGCTTTGATGTCTTGGAACATTTACAAAGAAAACACTGGTGTTGATTCTTTCTTACTAATGTATCTGGATATTTGTGAAAAGCTGAGTTGAATAATTCCTAAGGGTTTTTCTTCACCAGTATCTTTACTGCAGCACTCTTTGAACCTCATTCATATAAATCTGTTCCCTGATACCCACAAATCTCCCAGCTCCTGCATGTGCACATGAGGATGGATAACAAATAAATACATCCATTTCTGCTGAGTTGTCCCTGCCCCAGGAGTGTTGTCATCTGATGGTGGAGATGCCTGCCCAGCACTCTGAAGTCGGAATGCAAGGAAGAAAAAAAGAATTGAATCTCACCGAAATCTTGATTAAAAAAAATTCCTCTATATCTTGCCTGATGGTTTGGAGCCTGTGAATGTTTTGTCAAGCTCCCTGGAGAATACTGCAGCCACTTCCGTTGAGCTTTGCAGAAGACTGCACCCAGGGACCTCTTGGCCAGCCAGGACAAGCCCTTCCCAGGTTCTCTAGGTTGGCTGGGAGTAGGGAGCCAGCCATTTCCTCATGCTTATCTAGCTCTGGCTCCTTCAGCCCAGCTATTGACTGAATCTTGCCTCATTAACCCCTGCAGTTACTCAGCATTCTGTGTCTTGCTCTTTCTCCCAGAGCCCCTTAGAGCCTCCACCTCTCTTCCATTTCTTAGTTCCATAGCACACACAGCTCACAGGCTGTGCTCTCAAGCCTATGCAAAACAGCTTTGCAATATTCACACAGGAACTACCTGCAACAAGGAGTCTGCTGCTGATCTCTTTCCTAATTGCAAGGCAGCCAGGCAGGCTCCAAAATAACTTTTGTTTTATTTTTTCTGTGTCTTCTCTTGGCTGGAGTTATGCTAGACTCATTTGAAAAGTTCAGAGTAGAGTGTGATTGAGAGCCAGTCAGCCTAGCCGATGAAAAATATATTTTCCAGAGGGAAAAAAGGCTAAATGTGTGGCTTTGAGGAGGTGTTTCTGCTTCATCTCTTCTTTCCAAGTGATATGACATCTCTGTCTCATTTAAAACTCTTCTCATAGAGCTGTGGAGAAGGAAAAGCAACTTTACAGTGGTGTCTGCCTTCTCATCTGCTTCTGTTGACTCTCTACAGTATCAGTACATTGAGCAATTGATACTGCAGCACAACAAGACAGAGATCTAGCACCACTTTGGATATTTTTGATAAGACTTTTTGGTTTTAATAACGGGGTAAACTCTATTATTTACAAGATTTTTCAGACTAAACTGGAGAGATGTGGAAGAAAATATGTGAGTTTATCCGGGCTATTCTGGTTGAAAAATTGTCTCCTTTTTACTTTGTAGTTATAAACAATTTGTTCTGAGAGGGCTGTAACCAATTCCAGTTTTGCTCATCCTATGATGCACAGAACTTACCTTTTCAGGTCCTAGTTTTTACTCTGAACATGTAATCAACAAGAGCATCGTCTTTCTATTTGGCATATTAAAAAGGTCTTTCGGTATTTTTGTTTGAAGTAAGAAACCTGTAAGCATGGGGCACTTGGGTAGCAGAATACTGTTGAACTAGGAGGACAATTGTAATCACAGAGCAGCTGCACTGACAGTACTGTTTTCACCACAAGGAAAATGAAGTCTTTGTGAAGTAGTGTAGAAAGCTGTCAGATCTGGAAAACAGCTCTGTGAGTCTGTCTGCTGGAACCAGCTGGGATTACATGTCATGAATTGGAAAAATAAAATATTTTCCAGGATAGAGTTTGTAAAAATGGGCTGTATTTTACTCCTGATAAAGGCTAAATTCTGTTGTGCAGCTATTGGCTTGATATATTAGTAGTTAATAGTCTGCTGTTCTGTTCAGAGAGTGTAAGTGAAATTATTAGAAATAAGCTCAAACAAACCCAGACAAAATCATGTTTACCCTTTTAATCAAATCTGCTGACAATTAGATTGCTGCTTCTCTGATTGTGAGCCAAAACATTTTTGTATTTTCTGGGCTCAATTCTGGGCACAGCATCTGATGAGAGATGTCTCTTTGCTGTAAAGCTATTGTTTGGCATAAGGTGAACCCTCTAGTCTGGTTAACATCTGGCCTCCTGTTGAAAAAGTATGATTCCTGCTCTGCTTGGTGCTGTCTTGTGTTGCTGGCACGCAGATCAGGAGCTGAGACCCAGTTCGATAAATAAACATTGCCCAGTTCTGCTGCACTCCTTGCACAGCAGTCTTGCATTTTGAAATCAATATATTCCCCCAATAATGTATTAGTATTTCTGTAACTTCACCCTTTTAATCTTCTTATCTACCTGTGATGCTAAATATAAGATACTGTTTACTGACTCTGCAGGTACCTGTACACTTGCATCTATGTATAATGATGCATTGCATTCACGTGATTGCTGCACAGGCATTAATCTTAGATGTATAGAATATGTTCTGTGTGAAAATAATTAAATCCTTGAGTCCTGACACCTTGGTGTTGCTATTGCTGAAGCAAACACTAATAATAAGAGGGAGAGGATTTTTTTGTACAGAATGCTAAAGTACAGCATGTAGCTTGAAGTGTTTCATCTTACAAGCAGAAGGTATCTTTTTCTTAAGTCTTAAATTCCTTCTAACATTTACTCTGCCATAATGGGTAGATGATGTCTAGGATTCAATTTACTCTCCTTGGCATCAGAAATTGGTATGAACCTGTCAAAAGCTTCAACTGCTATTCTGAGATGTCTAGATACTTCACTCTAAAGCTGAACTAAGTTATTTCTTCCAGAGTATAAAATGTTCATATTTGATTGACCAGCTGACTTTTAATTTTGTTTAACTGCTTTTAATAGTTATATTTTCTTGAGTAAGCATTCCTGATTTTCAGTCCTTGTAACATGTATGGGGCATTAGTTTCTTTTATTCTGCAAGAAAGAGGCAGATGGTGAACTGTTTTAGAAAAAACATTTTTGTATTTATTGATAAATTATATATTGCACTATATATATATATTTATACTTAATCTGATATAGAAATTGTCCTCTTCCTCTTTATTTTCCTCTTAGGCAGAAAACCTTCTACTTGATTCAGATATGAACATTAAAATTGCAGACTTTGGGTTCAGTAACGAGTTCACGGTTGGTAATAAACTGGACACGTTTTGTGGCAGCCCACCTTACGCCGCTCCTGAACTTTTCCAAGGAAAGAAATACGATGGCCCTGAAGTGGATGTGTGGAGCCTTGGGGTGATTTTGTACACACTAGTGAGTGGATCACTGCCATTTGATGGTCAGAATCTAAAGGTACAGTTACAGTATGAAAGCTTGGCTTCTGCTGGTTTTAATTTTTTGTGTCATCAGGAGCTCATCTTTTAAAACTCTGATTTTACAGGAACTGAGGGAGCGCGTACTGAGAGGGAAGTACCGCATTCCATTCTATATGTCCACAGACTGTGAAAATCTGCTGAAGAAGCTACTAGTACTGAATCCAATAAAACGAGGCAGCTTGGAAGTGAGTAATTTTGTCTTGGAAAAAAGGGGACTCAAATTAAGAATAAAATACATACAACAGTTGCTTGAGAATTCTTAATTTTTCAGGATAGATACTTTGTTCTTGTTTTAAGGGCCCGAAACTCTTGTTAAAAAAAAAAAGGCAATGTTCCAGAAACGGCGCAGCTTGAAAATAGAAAGTGTTAATCAATGAAAATCTAACCTTAATTGCAGCTGATTAACAACTAAAATAAGAGCATTTCAAAGTGCGAACTGTTCCCACTTGTTTCAGTCAGATAACGGAGCTAGTTCAAAATGTGTGGAAAGCAGGACAAGATTGTAAATATCTTCATAAATATATATATATATATATACACACACACACACACACATATATATATATATATATATATATATATATACAAGACTAGCAACCAGCAGCAGGTAATAGCATTAGCTTTTTCATGACTTTTTAAAAAGCATAGGTGGGAGAAGAATAACTAGCTGATGGAAAAGAGTGTGGAGTTTGTTTTAGTGCTGTAATACATGTAAACACTACAAATTCTGTGAATGGTAAGCTAATGATGGCTAGTTATTTCTGTTTGAGCCTTTCTTCTCCCTCTTCTGGTAGTTTTGTTTCTGAGTAGCTGGAAATTTTATATATATAATAATTCCTGCTGTGTCCCTCAGGTAAAATCTGTTTTGAGGATTTCTAATGAGTTATGATTGTCATTGTTAGTAAATTAGGTTTTCTTTTCATGTGATGCGGAAAAGAACTGTGCACAACTTGTAAGTTGTGTAAAAGCTTCAGTGTTTTTTAAGGTGCTGTTTTGTTCAAGATTGATGTCTTGGATAATACTTGATGCATAGCTGATATTTAACAAATAATTGGTGTAGAGTTCACTCCAAAAGCTGCCTGGTTCTGTTGTATGAATTCTTTAACAGAGAGGGATTTTTTAAAATAACATCTACTTACCATAGAGATGAAAGTAGAGCAGAAGATAAATAGAATACTTTTTAAATGGTATTGGCATGAGTTAATCA
The DNA here is from genome assembly GCF_037042795.1 of Molothrus aeneus. Taxonomy (NCBI): domain Eukaryota; kingdom Metazoa; phylum Chordata; class Aves; order Passeriformes; family Icteridae; genus Molothrus; species Molothrus aeneus. Next base: position 1,497,487 of record NC_089678.1, on the reverse strand, counting down.
CTAGTGACTTTTGTTTCATCTTTCTACACTTGTGCAGCAATGGATGTGTTCCAGAGAATAAATCCGATTTAAGCAGCTTTTTGTTTGTAGTGACATGACTTATACTTCCTGGCATGGAGGCTACCTGTGCAAGGAAGCGTGCCCTCACTGAGCTCTGTCTGCATGCAACTCATTCTGAGCTGTTGCTGGTTTATGGCTTTTTATAAATACTTTCAAGTTGAATAAAATCTCTGCTGAAGAGACTAGTGAATGATAGCATCTGCTTTACTGATATGTGCTCATTATGTTCTGTGATTACTTTCTAAAGAACATAATAGTAAGAGTGTAGTCACTTCAAAGATCACAGTTTACGTGTGTCATATTTAGATTTTAGGGAAATAGTTTTTTCTTTTATTGGATTTTCTTCTGGATTTTCAGCAGTTTCTCTTCAAATCTATTTTCACTTTCATTCTAGGTTTTGTAGTGTTACCTGGTTTTTGTAAAATTCCTTCCTGGCCCAGGAGAAAGGTGTTGGATAGCAGTCTCACTGAAAGGACAAGGCAGTCAGATTGTGTGGAATAGAGAAAGTAAATGTTATGTGTGACCAAGGTCTTGAGCCAGTTCCAAAATACTGATATCAGGCATTGATCAGTATGCTAACCTGAGGGGGAGACAGGCATCACAACCTTTTTTTATTGGAGGAATATTTCTGAAATCACATTTGCTGAATTAAAAAGTGTGGTATGTGGTTTGGAAAGAAATTTCTGTCTGAACACTTCTAAAAATACATGTTTAGAATGAAAGTATAAATGCTTTGGAAACTTCTACAAGTGGAAAAATAATGTCATCTTAGATGAGGGGGGATTTTTTCGTGCTTTGCCTTCTGATTATTTGCTCAGTCCCAGCCGTACAGCTTCTCAATTCCCATGCATGTTTTTGGGAGACCATCCAAAAGGATGTTTGTCAGTGATATCAGCATCAAACCTGAGATCCACAGAGGACCAGCACCATATGGGTTAGGTTTAGCACTTGTCCTCTGGTAAGGACCAGGCAAATCTTTATTAAAATGCTTCCTCTCAACTTTTTCATGGTTGCAGCCGAGAAGAAACATTTTTGAAACAAGAGAATGTTGTTATAAACCAGTAAATCTTCCCAGGAAGCGATGGGAAAAATGTACTGTCAGAAAATACTTCTTAACTGTCAGGTTTTCAACAAATTCCTCTTTCCCTCTGCCCCAGTCATTAATTCTTTTGCATAGTGTTGCTCTGAAATTTCTCCAGAGTAGATTTATGCTAACAGAGTGTAATAAAGCAAAATAATTTTGACACAGACAGGACTTGAGCCCGACCAGATTTTTATTAGGTAGTTTTCCCAAAAATTGAGAGAAAACTTATCAATAATATCTAATTGGTTGAAATTTAGTTTGGATTGATGTTTAAGAAGTACAGTTTGAGTCAGATTTCTAAATACCCTCACCAAGGCTGCTGCTCTTTAATCAGCTGACTGAAAGCCCAGCAGAACTTACACAAATGTAGTATTGATCCTGGAATTGGATTGTTTGTGTTGGTTCAAAATGCTTAATTGTAAGAGCCTGTTGAAGAGTTGTACAATAACTCAATGTGCCTCTGAGATCATGTATTTAAAAGGCAGAAGCCAGCAGAAATGTAGATGGAAACAGAGAGCAGATTACATTGAACTCCAGATCCACCTACTGAGGAGACATGAAGAACTGTTAGTGGGAATTTCCAGGCTTGCTGGTTAATTCAAGAAAGATAAAGAAAAGGGAGGTAGAATTTGAGCAGTGGTTTCTGTCATCCACTTCATCGTGCTTAAACTTCAGATTTACTTAACAGTATCTTTACAAAATTATGATTGCAGAGAGTGCATAGTACGCTTTGGGGAGTATCTTCTGTTCCTGCAAGGCTACAAATACATAACCCAAGTCTGTTGTCAAGTAGACTTATGTTCTGTATGTCAGAAATACAGTATAGCAGTATGTGTTCACCATCCCTCCCTCTTTATCCCCTCAACAGCAAAAAAATCAGTTCCATGATAGAAAAAATCTTTAAGTGTTATTGTCAGCAAAATGTTAATTGGCACAAAGTTCTGTATTGTTCTTGTAAGGGTACAGCTGTTGGGGTCTGTAATTTGACAGCAGCACTACATACAAAGAATTAGGTTATATCAATGGACAATTGAGTCTTCGGCTCTTTGTGAGAAATAACTTAATTTAGTGTTTGCGAGGCAGATTTGGAGCCTGTGGGGAACTTGACTTGCTGTCATTTGTTTTGTTCTTGTATCCATGTAGTGAGCAGTATTAGCATCTGCCCCTGAAGAGACACGCGTGCCTGTTGCTGTAGGAGGAAAAATTACTTCAGCTGTTTGAAGATGAATATGCTCTTAAAGGAAAAATTGTGATGGTTAGGGATTCCGGACAATCAATCTTGAAGGCCTTCAAAAAGATCCAGGCCACAACAGAAGGAAATTTTCCAAAGAAGGCAGGAGAAATTGTTGAAGTAAATAACTGCATGTTATAGAGTTAAGAGGCATTTGTCCCTCCAGTCAAACTTGGAAACATATTTAGGTCAAGTGCAGTGAGCAGATCCATAGGAAAAAATGACCAGTTGGCATCATGATGTTGAAACTAATGACTGTAGGAAGCATCAGCACTTTTCTGAATTATACCTTAGTTTCTAAACACTTCCTTTGCTATTATTCAAAGGAGCTCTTTATCATGATAGAGCTGGTATTGCATTAGCATCTTAGGATGTTAACCAAGAAGAGCACATGGAAGCGAAGAAACAAAATGAACGATTTTGTTTTTCAGTGTTTTTTCTGGTATTTTAGGCAGGGTGATTGTATAGGGAATGGTAAATAGGAGGAATGAATTTATGGGAGCATAAGGATGTGAAAGATAAAAGAAAAATAAGACGTGAGGAGAAAAGGTATGAGGGAAAGAGCAGCATTCAGATTATTATGAACTTTGCTTTTCCTATGAAATTGCTTTTCATCAGACAAGCTAGCACAAGTGTAATGGGGTATGGTAAAGAGCATGTTGGCCTAAAGCTCTCTTATTTTCTTAGCAAATCATGAAGGATCGGTGGATGAATGTTGGGCATGAAGAAGAAGAACTAAAGCCATATACTGAGCCTGAACCAGATTTCAATGACACCAAAAGAATAGGTAAGACTTTCAGAAGGATGTTACATCTGGTGCACACAGGCAGTTTTATCTTGGAAGGCAAACTAAGCTCTTACGAATTTCACCTACAATCCCATCATACAGGTAAAATGCATTCTTTTTGTTTAAATGAGAAATTCCATTACAATGGCCTCCTTATAACTACTTTTGTGACTTCACTGAGCTGACATCAATCTTGAAATTTAGTTTGAAGCACAGCAAAAGACAAATAAGACTACAGAATTTAACAGACAGAAAGAGGCAGATTTTCTTAGGAAGGCAACACTTCTTGCCCACTGTGGTTAGACAAAGTTACTGTTTTGGCCCAGTAGCTATTCACAGTTTGTATTTGCCAGTGCTTTATTTGTTGTTGAATAACATTGAATGTTTTATAAATTAGTTAAGAGTTGTATAATGTAGCTGGGAGTTTTTAAGACAAAAATAACACAAAAGAGAGGAGTTAGTAGCATGTTCTATTTTTGCACAGCAAGAAAACCTCACTGGGTTGATTTGAATCTTAGTTACTTGTAAATTATAAGGCTGTTTTTCTATTTTCACTGTTCTTAAGTTGTCAGTAAACCCAAACGCATTCTGCTGATATATCTGGCTCTTTTTACTTTTAGACATTATGGTCACAATGGGCTTTTCAAGAGAAGAAATCCATGAATCTTTAGTAAACCAAAAGTACGATGAAGTCATGGCCACTTACCTGCTTCTAGGTAGAAAACCACCTGAAGTGAGTGCTGTTTACATTTTCTGGTTTGGCCTTTATATGTTGCTGGGTTGAATGCTGTTTTTTTTTTCATATCCTCTTGGATATCTTGCTAGTTCCCATATGAAGAAATAAATTAAATCCTCCAGTATGTTCATGTTTGCTTGTAAATGTGTTGAATTGCTTTTTTAAAAAGCTGGCTGTTAATCTGAAGTGTCATGGCTTTAAGTGCTGAATTTTCTTCTTGTCATGTGTGTTTTCAGTTAAAATATGAAATAGTTAATAACAATTATTTTTCTGGCTACTCAGATGTGACATCCTTTATTTCTCAGAAATGTGCTCATCCTTTCTCATTCATATACTGTTTTATAGTATATTGAATTATTCAGTAAGTTATTGCGTTGTAGTAATTAATAGATTTGTGGCAGAAAATCTTGTGATTGTTTTTGGAGCTAGAAGGATCCGTACATCTTGTAGACCACATGGATTTTTCAAGAAATCAAAGATCAGTTCTTTCTTTTTGAAGGAGTTTTTTTTCCCTGCTGCTTCATTGGCCTTCCTTCAATTCCAAGAAAGTGTAGATCTGATATGTGCATCCTTGAGTGCATTTTCTCACATTTTTGAGCCAGAATTCCCTTCTGATGGCAGAGCATGGAGGGAATTGGTCTAAAATCATTTTGGCTCAAATTGCTTGAAAGAGGGTATTTGTCTTCTCCTCTGCATTTACATAGAACTTAGTCTTCTTAAAGATGAACAACTCAGTGGCTGAGATACAGACCTTATAAAGATGTTTTGAAAGCCATAAAGGATCCTTTAGTCAGTACTTGCTTTTTTAGTCTTCCTGACTCAGTCCAGTGCATTTTAAAATTGTTCTGGAGCTATGAATGCTCTTAGGATTAAAAATAAAATTTAAAAAGTCAGGGAAAACCACTCTGTGGCTTTGGTTTTAAAATAGCACCATTTTTGTTTCTGTCATGATCCTTCTAATTTTGTTTTGAGCATTCATTAACTGTGCAGCTTTAGCTATGTGTTTTTAAAGCACATTAAACAGAGATGAAGTGATAAAATTAATCTTGAAGAATATTCAACTCTGGATACAATGTTAATTTTTTTTTAAGTGCCTTTGGGACTTTTTGCTTTATAATGCTATGGAAGCACCAGTAGTGTTGAATTTTGTTTATGCTTTGAAAACCTGTTTTCCTTGCAGTTTGAAGCAGGTGATTCCTTGTCCAGCAGCAGCTTGGGTCAAAGGTCTCGCCCCAGCAGTGACCTCAACAACAGCTCAGTGCAGTCCCCTGCTCACCTGAAGGTCCAGCGGAGCATCTCCACCAACCAGAAACAGCGTCGGTTCAGCGACCACGGTGGGGATGACATTCCAACAAGTGAAGTTACAGACTCAGCTTAGTGGGAATGGGCAGGGTTTTGTAAGCCTAGCAAGGCCCCCACTCTGTAAATTTGTTGTGTACCTGATCGTGATGTGTGTCTATATGAAGGTTTCTGCGGTAAATCTGGATCCGCGCACCTCTTGGTTTAATTCTTTGGACTTGTTACTTGGTTGACTCACTAAATGAGACACTGAGGGTGTTTTGTGTTTAGCAACTAATGGCAGTTATTGCTCTGGATAACCCCAAGGGCAGCAAACCAATTATTTTATCATTAGATTTGGCTATGGGGCCAAATTGTTTGCTTCCAAGAGACAACAAATTTGTTAAGTATTCAGGAAACATTTTCAGGTGAAAATTATTCTATCAAAAAAGAATACATATTTAAAACATTAAATGAAAGTTTTTTTTTCCTCAGATGTCAAATTGCTATAAATATTTCTAAAATGTTTTGCCCTTTTCTCTGCCTAATTTGCATTACTGTTTTCTGCATTTTGTTAGCTGATATGATTTTATTTCAAAGGAATGTAAAAGTCTGCTGATGGAGGAGTTTTCCCAAAACATTTTAAAGAATGATGAGGGGAAAATAATTGTGATATTTTTCAAGTATAAACATGCTTGTAAACAAAGTAGGCCTAGGGTTTTCGGGGAAAATAATATTTTATAGTATTTAGAGGAAAAGATATACAGAAAAAAGTACTAAGAACAATTTGAAAAATATATTTTAATTCCTTTTTTCATAGTACTGTACAAAATGCATGGATTTAAAATGAGAATTAAAATGCTCTTCTTTTACATATTGATGTGAAATGGGAAGTAATTCTGAACTGCAAATTGGAAGTGAAGAGAGAGTAGGGAAAAAGAGCACAGGCTGTCACAGCTCGATTTAGTAGGTTGGTCTGTGTGCTGAGTTTGCCGTCAGAGTTGTTCAAATGCTTTTTTTGGACTCAGGGAATTATATTTAGGCTACTTTGGCCAAGAAAAATGCAGTGATTATTTTTAGGTATTTATTAATTCTATTTTTATTTGGCAGTTGGCCCCTCAATTCCTCCTGCTGTGTCATACACAAAAAGGTCTCAGGCAAACAGTGTGGAAAGTGAGCAGAAAGAGGACTGGGACAAGGATGTCTCACGCAAACTTGGCAGCACTACAGTAGGATCCAAAGGAGAGATGGCTGCAAGTCCACTTGTGGGTCCAGAAAGAAAGAAGTCAAGTGCAGTTACCAGTGTGAGTTGGGTGTGCTTTTGGCTTGTTATATTTATTTTTCCCTATTTAAACAAAATGTGCAGCACAAGATTACTATAGACATAATGGGTCCTGAATAAGCCACTAAGTCTATTTCTGGTAACTTTTACTGGCAGACAGAAATAGGCTACAGTAGATGTCTTTTAAAATAAACCTTTCCCTTCCCCCTCAACTTTACTTTTTCTAACACTAACATAACAGTAAACATGAGAATGTCTGCACTTGGGCAAGCTTCAGTTTCTGTCAAGAAAAATACTGGATATTTAAGGAAAGAACATAAGAATGGAGCCAATATGGGATGCTCTTTTTCTGATTTCTAATGCTTGTCTATCTACAAAGGAAGTCAAGGGACTTCTGATTCAGGGATTTCATCTGATTAATCCTACATCATATCTCTCTTGAACTTTCTCTGTAAATTTGGTTGTTGGGTTCTCTGAAACCACTTAATTTTGGACTTCAGAAATGGAGTGAAATGAGTTGGAACAACCCACTTGTTCCCGGGTGCGTGTGCCTGCTAATATGATTTACAACCTGGCTGTTGTATTAAGGAACTGAACTAGCAAATGAATAATTTCTTAATGCTTCTGTTACAATCTTCACAGTTCTGTAAACTGCTATCATATTACTGCCTCAAACACCTTTGTTCCAAATTGGAGAGTCTCTCTCTTCTACTGTGAAAGCATCTACTTTGCCTTTTGGTAATTCATGTGCAGTAGGATTGATGTTTAGGGTTCACAGTGAAAAAATTTAAACACTGCATGATGTTTAAACAGCTACTTAGGAGCAGGAGTTCATGTGAGGAGAAAAAAATAGGCATGAATCATGATTTAAGATTCAAGTATACTTTGTGCTATTAAGGAGACATGGTCTCAAAAACTCTTGCCATCTGTTAGTACACTTGACTGGAAGCAGGAATTCTCATTGTCCTTTGGGATTCGGTGTGCTTCCATCTTGAATATTCTGGAAAGATGATGTGGATTTCTATTAGGATTTTCTGAAAGCAAAATAAATGCTGAAGTTCATTTAACTCCTAATGTTCTGCAGGCTGTCTCTGCTATACATCTGCACATGCTTTAATTTTTTTTTTTAATTTTAAATAGGGTTGCCTTCCCCACCCCCACAAAAATCTTTGAAATTATGGTTGTGTGGATTGCATGCATGAACTTTGAGTCTTCTAAGATTAGATTTCATATCTGAGCTTTTCCAAAATGTCTTGCCCCAAAGCTGATTAGAGTCTTGTGTGGTACAAGCTGATATGTCACAAGCATTTCTCTGCTTTGTGAGAACTAATTAAATGGAGTATCTTTGCTGTGAAGAATGAGAAATTGATTTACTTGCTAATGGCAACTTCAATATTTGTGCATTTTTAGCTCTGTTACTATACTGGGGACTTTGAAAGGCTTTGTGATCGGCATGATTAGGGAATATTGTTGTCCGATACTGCAACAGTACTTCAAGGTTGAACAGCTTACACAGATAGTGAATATTTTTGTTTAAAACTCAAACATTTAAAGTGAAAAAAGCTAATTTAATGTGGATAGTTTAAAAATATAAAAATATTTTGTGTAACTTTGGGGGTAATGTGATGTTACCTTCAGAAAGGCAGAATTTCTTGAAAACATATTTATTACCATCAGTCATATTTGTGTAACTCAAGGAAGTTGACTTTCAGAAACAGTTATTGCAATTGTCAATCTTCCTTACAATTGGCCTTAGAACAGTTTATTAAGTGATCTTTGTGGGTTCATATTAATGCTGAAAAACTGTAGGTGAGAGAGACCTAAACATAGTAAATCTTGCAGAGTTCATGATGTCCTACAGTACCTGAGTCTAGGGTATTTGAAATTGTTTGCCAGCAGGCATCAGAATGTAATGTTGGCACAGTGCAACTTCTCCCACCCCAAATTCAGTATGTAGTGTATTGAAAAGTGAGAATTGTATGTCATGTACTAAAGCTAAGCCTTCAGTAACTAACCTGTGCTTGGTAGGGATGGGAGAGTATGTTTGTGCTTATTTTAGGAAGTCTGTCCAAATGGAAATTAGCAACAGAAAGAAATACCATCAGTATTTTTGCAACAAGAAGTGTTTGCCATTTTATTTGCATCATAATTTCTGGGTTGACTGACATAGATTCATAGTATTTCCATTTTCCTCTTGAAAGCTCTTTTGACAGGGGCAACAAACCGGAGTGCTTGTTGGAAAATTATGCTGTGCAGGAAAACCTTTCAGTCAGCTATAGGTGTGTTCTCTAGGATCCCAGTTTATTTGATCCCAGGGACAAATAATACAGGAATACAGTATGTGGGAATTGCATAATAATACTTAGTAAAGTATGTGTCAGCAAAATTAAACTTCCTTGTGTTCTCTCAGTGTGTTCTCAGTGGGGAAGTAATGAGATGGTGAATGAGCTATTGGAAAAAACAGCTGATGATATAAGTGATTTGTGTTGACAGATTGACTTAGTACATTTGAATGCATTAACAACACACATAAGTAGCTGAAACACTGTTTTGATTTGCTTCTTCCAATGCTTAGATTTTTGTCCAATATAGATACAGTAGAAAGTATTTAACTTTATTCTTAATCTTCTAGAATAATGTGTTTTCTGGTAGTGGAATGACAAGGAGGAACACTTACGTTTGTGAACGTTCTTCAGATCGCTATTCTGCAATACAGAATGGGAAGGACAACAGGTATTGTTCAACTTTCCTTGTTTATTATTTTAGGTATAAGAACTTAATCACAATGTGAAATACATAAAGTCCAAGTGTATGTTTTTATCTTCCACTGCTGCTTCTTTGTTTGCAATGAATTTTTAAGCTAAATGTGTCAGTCAGCCTTTGCTTCTTTTTATGGACACATTAATTACTGAGGGTTGTCTTCCAACACAGGAGGAAGTAATTGTGCTAACAACTAATTGCTAGGTGGGCAGTTGTGCTGTGGAGAGCTTCAGATGGATTACTCTGACAGCGTAGCCTGATCCTTTTTAATTTCTGCCCTAACCACTCAAAAAGCTGAAATGGTTAAAATTTATCAATTGCTTTCAGTATAAGTTTTTGGCCTAAATAGTATTTTCATAGTGATGGTAACCAGTTTGTGTCCGTTTGTGGGATGACAATGAAGCTCAGTTTAGTATGTTTTGTTGAGTAGTATTGTGTTTAACACTGCCAGTTAGTCTTTTTTAAAAATCTTTTATTCATCCTTAGTGTTATTTAACCCCTGTACTTGACTGAAAAATAAAATACTGGCTTTAATGGAGTGTAATAAAAACTGGATTTTTAAAATTGAGACTCAAATAACAGCTCTTACTCTGATGCTTTTCAAGCTATTCAAATACAACAGTTACTGTAAAATAAATAAAAAGCTCATAGCATGAAGTAGTGTAACCTAGTAAACTAGTTTTCTTTTGTTTTCCATCATGATGTTTGAATTTTTTAATGATGCATAAAATTTTGGAAATAAGAAGTACAGGGTTGTTCATTTACAGTAAAATTATGAGCTGTGGAACACGTGAAAGATAACTATTTAATTAAACACTTAAAATTAGTTTTCTGCTTTTTAATGTACTTCCTTAAAGCATTTTAATTTCAAATTATTGGATGGGTGCTTTCAAAAGTGTTTTCCCAAACACTTTTGGCTTTTTTGTGTATAGTTTCAAGTATTTGAACAAAGGTAGTAAAAATCCTTCTCTGAAAAAAAAAAACCAAACAGATAACAGATGTTTCTTAGATAGACCATTATAATATGTATTACAATACTTTTCTGATCTGACAGAGATATTTTTCTTTCAAGAGATTTAATACATAAAATACTATAAACAGAAGGGACTTTTCCCAAAGTTTTTAATTTTACAGTTGATTTTTTTTATATAGTATTGAAAGATCCTTAATCCTTGTTCTTTTCATGATTGCAGTGAATATTGTGCTCAGTTCTTGGAGCGTATTCTGAAAAATTAGGAAGAATTTTCTCTTGAGTTTTATTATTTGCCCTTCCTACAAGAATGGCAAATATGTTGCAGTTGAATTTGGATTTGGTGCAGCTGAATGTCTTGTGTCATCGAATTATTCATCTGAAGTCTTTACCTCTTTGCTACTGATATTTAGTTGTGGGACTCCAGTTGCTAATACATTATTAATGCAATTTCACTTATGCTTGTAGAGGCAAAGCTGTGTTTTGCCTTAATTCATTTGACTTTTGTTTTAAAAATTAATGGCATAATACTTTTGCCACTACTTTCATCTTTCTTGCCACTTAAGGAAGGAAAAATAAAAGTACTGATAGAAGGAACGGTACATTGAAAGGGTTGACCCAGCCCAGCAGCATCTGGAGGACACTGTCCAGAGGATGACAAGTTGGTCCTTTAAAAACCAGTCACTTCCAAGTGATAATGTGACAGCAGTTCGAGTTGTTTCATGTTTTAGATGTTTAACTACAAATAAGAGTATTCACAAAAGGAAAATCTGTTTAATCAATCTATTTAAGTCTTTGTGAATTTCTTTTTCAGTATTTTTTAATTACATCCTGGTATTCATTGCAGTCTTTCTCCATTTCTTTGAATAATGTGTGTGTAAGCTTTAATTGTGGGAGCAAAGAAAAGGCCTAACTTAACATATATGGAGAATTCATTTATGGATTAACATAATTTTTTTAGAATTTTGTATTCTTTACTTTAGCTGACTCAGGCAGCCTGGTCATCTAGTCTTCTGTTTAATTAAGCAGTACTGCTCATTCTAAAAGAATAAATTCTTTTCTCTCTTCTTTTTTACACTAACCTTTATTTTCCCATTTGTCCATCCCTGCTGCCTTGCTGCCATGGAAAAGCCTGACAGAAATGTCTGCAAGCAGCACATCCTCTGCAGGCTCTGCAGTGGCCTCTGTCTCTACACGCCCTCGGCATCAAAAGTCTATGTCTGCCTCTGGTCACCCTATCAAAGTCACACTGCCAACCATCAAAGATGGTACTGAAGCTTACCGACCAAGGTAACAGATTGGTGGGATTTCTTTTTTGCTCTTGTTCAGTTTGTGACAGACATCAAAGTGTTTGTAATCCAGTCAAAACTGCCGCATCGCATTCTGGTTTTAAAAAGGAGCTTGCTCAAGTATTGTGGGTATTAAATGATGATTTAAACTTGATGTTGTGCATGGCGCATGTTTGTATACAGTTAAAGAAATTCCTTGACTGCCTCCCTCCAGAGACTTCTCAGAAAGTTAAGTAGTTAAAAATTTGACTACTTTAGGTGGGATTGTAGAACACAGGCCACCATAAATTGAAATTAGATACTGGAATGTAAACCTTTCTGATTTGTAGGTTGCTAAACTCGTTGTTGTCTAAAAGCACCATGGTATAGTTGTTCTTTCTATTAACTGCCTGAATAGCTTTAGACACTTATTTCTGTCAGGTTATGACTTAAGCAATATCCATGAAGTTTTTTGGGAGTGCATTAAGGGTATTAATGAACACATTTTTCCAGAAGAATGCTGGGGGCACTTTCAGATCTTGCTACACACTTTTTTAACCTTTTTCCTTTTGTCCTATTATCTGTGTATACTTTTTTTAACAGCTCTAATACCTGAGATAGAAATAAGAGATATTTTTATTGTAAAATCAAACCAAGTATGAATCCTAAGAGCAAATCAGTAGCACATTCAGTTGTTTAAAAGAATCAAGAGCGGGATTTCTTTCCCATCTTTGAGAAACAGTTGTCATGTAGGAGGGCTTTTAGCCTGGTCTTTCTCGTTATTTATGCTTCTGTTTTCCCAGCAGTGCAACTCAGAGAGTGCCTGCTGCCTCCCCATCTGCTCATAGCATTAGCACCACCACTCCAGACCGGACCCGCTTTCCCCGGGGCAGCTCCAGCCGCAGCACTTTCCACGGGGAGCAGCTGCGGGAGCGGCGCAACGCCACCTACAACGGCCCGCCCGCCTCGCCCTCCCACGAGACCGGCGCCTTCGCGCACGCCAGGAGAGGGACGTCCACAGGCATCATCAGCAAGATCACCTCCAAGTTCGTTCGCAGGTTGGTACCTCGAGTTTCAAGAGAAAAAAGAATTACCAAAGCCCAGCCTGTAAGCAGGACTTTAAAAGGAAGTCTGACAATTTCCAGTTTAACTCTGAAGTAAATATAAATTTAGTTAGAATGCTGCTTTGTTTGTGTGTTCCTTCCAGAATCTGCCTTGTTTCACTTCTGTGTATATATTGTAACCATTGTTTGACCAGCTATTCTTCTTTACCTTAAAGGAACAAGAGAATGCTGGTCAAAAGGGGCTTTTACCCCTGTTTCACAGCTGTGATACAATTAAAGTAAAGTCAAATTCATTTAAATACTGAAAAGAGTGACTTCAAAATAAGTCATTATTTAATGTTAACAATATTTTACTTTTTTAATTGGATGCAGTTTGTTGCAAGGATGATATTTACAATCACTTTATTGCTGTGCTTAAAAGGAGTAGGTGTTCACAAGTTATTTCAGGTAATTCTAAAATCTGTGAATAAATGAGAAGTTAGAAGCAGGCAGAAATCTGGAGGTGCAGAAATAACAGTATTTCAGTATCATACAGCCTGTTTTATTATGTCAGCAGCTTCTTCAAATGTAAGTTCGGGTTTCTGAAAGAAGAAAACCCACACATCCTGGATCTGCATTCATTCCTGTGATGATGCTATCAGTAATAATCCTGTGAGGAGAGGTGCTGAGAAAGGTTTACAAATACACTGTTCAAGATCAAATGACTGTTGACTTAGCAGTCACAAGAGGTTTCCCAAAAGGGGACATAATTTTCATTTTGCCTCTTTCTACCCGTGATTTATCTATGAATTTCACCTGGTGAGCTGATAGTGCATCAGTGTGTGTCTAAGTAATACCTCCTATGAAGACCTAAAAAGAAAAAAAGTGTATGAATTATTTTCTTTTTCCAGAAACCTGAACATACAGGACTGTGATCTTCCATTATTGGTATCTCCAGCACTTACATATTTGTAAGGAGAGACTTGTTCTCTGATTTTAAAAAGCAAAAAAGTATTACAGTAAAGCTAGTCAACTGTTGACAGTGTAGATGTCTAAAGAGGAAGAAAGGTATTTTCTGTTGAGTAACTAATCAACTTCAACAGTACAGGCTGCTTTTTTGTGTTATAGCTCCTTGTTTTTTTGCAAGGAATGGTATCTTGACTTTGTTTTTAAGAGTTAGATCAAAGAAATAATGTTTACATTATCTTAAAATATTAAAATTATATTTTAAATGATGTGTTTAGAATTAAGAGATCCTAAATTTATATATTTTAAGTTTATTTTTATTATAGAAGATTCTAGTATGTTTTATAATGTTAAAAATATATTTTGTCACGGCCTTGCAGGGTGTCTGTTTGTTTTGTTACTGGTGATGGTAGAGTTTTTTTGTTTTTTGGGTTTTTTTTTTTAATTTTTTATTTTTAATTTGGTGTGTTTAAGACTTAGTGGCTGGGATTACCTGGGTGGAGGTCCAGGGGGTTATTTTTTTGCTGTTCTTTGAGTTGGATCACATAACTTCTGTATTGTTCAGAAAATAATGGTTTAAAACATATTTTTACTAGAAGGTGTCATGAAAGACTTTTTTTACTAACTTTTGACAAGGGTAAATGCCTATTCTGGTAAGTATATAAATAAATGCCTAATGAGAATGCTTAGTGAATAGGGTATTGAAGTATTTTGAATCAATGGTTTATGTCAAATGATACTTCCCTGGTGTTAGTTACTAAAGTATTAGTGTTTTGAAGGTATTACATTAATCAGGTAATTGAAATTAGGAGCTAAGTATTGGTACAGCAGCACTAGGTACATGCCTACGTGGCTTACACAATCTGGGAATTTATTTTAAGTTGCTTCATACTAAAAAAACGTAATATAAAACAGCTCCTTGCAAAGCACATCTCTAATGCAACAAGTTAAAGATACATTTAATCTCAAGTTCTCCGGTAATCTCATTGAATTAGTCAGTGTAACAGCTGATTTGCTTAAAGTTAAGCAGACATTGAAGTAACCTTCCTGAACTGGGCTGCAAGCATTTGGTCTCTCAAACTCTTAGGCACATCTTATTGTTAATTGCTTGAGTGTGCTTAAGCATGGGCTTGTCTCAAAGGGCTTTCAGGGATACAAAAGGCCTGACCCACAAGGGTGCAGAGTGGAGCCCCCCCTGGACCACCTTGACCAACTGCTCCTTGGTGCTTGCTGGAGTTACATGTGGCCATTGCTCTGTCTGCAGTAGGTTCAGAACAACGTGTTAATTTTGACATCAGCTGGGGAAAAAAATTTAAACAATTACATGTCAGAGCCAGAAAACACTAAGGTGTCATAAAGGGAGACTAAAATTACAGCTGTGAAAAAATTCTTTTAAATAGTATTAGGCTTAACATTATTATACTGATTCTTTTTTTTCGTCAGTAGCTATTTAACATTGTTCTAGGTGTAGGTTTTCTTAACTTTTATTTTTCACCTTTATCATTGAATCTCAACCTTAACTTTGTTTTGAGGGATCCAAGTGAAGGCGAAGCCAGTGGCAGAACTGACACCTCAAGGTGAGGAGTCACTATTAATACTTCGCTCCTAGGTCTTTCAAATCAAGTGATTTCTTAAAGCCTTTTAAATCAGGATGTAAAAGAGAATAGTGCTTAAGTATTCTGTATTTCAAAAATGTTTTCTATTTGGGGATTTGGGGGGAGGGGGTCTTGTTGAGGTCCTTTTTATCCCTCATTTCTGCTTTCTTGCGAAGTATTTAATACAAAACTTTATGTAAGCATATTCCTTTGAATAATAAAACCCCCCTGTAGGAGTTAACCAATCCTTTAGGCACTTAAAATCATTATTTGACTTACAAATATTTAATGTGTTTACTTTTGGTTTCAGTGGACAGTGTAAATACTTTGTGTGTCTGTCTATATATGCATCTATTAAATTTCTCTTATAGTTACATACTGTGCTCATTACTAAAGCTGCTGCTTGCCATAAGTAAACACCTTATAGTCCCTGAGAAATGAACGTCACTTGCTCTAAGAAATAAAGCAAGTGACATTCAGACAGAAGGGTTGGTGACTGCCAAATATTGAATTTCTGTGGCAACCACTGTACACAAATGTATAGATGCTTTGTTAACAATAAAACATTCTTCATATGCTCATTTTCCAGTATATCTGCTATTTTGCCATGTTTCTGCTTTTGGTGTGCTTAAGCACAGTACATACCTCTTTATTTTTCTGCTTTCTAATGAACAGGCATTGTGGTTTGCATTCATTCTAAACTGGTCACTTACAGAAAGTA
Organism: Molothrus aeneus; assembly: GCF_037042795.1. Taxonomy (NCBI): domain Eukaryota; kingdom Metazoa; phylum Chordata; class Aves; order Passeriformes; family Icteridae; genus Molothrus; species Molothrus aeneus. The sequence continues at coordinate 1,481,706 of NC_089678.1, read as the reverse complement.
TTGATTTAGTTTTCAAAACAGAAAGCCTTTATTAAAAAAAATAAACAGTACATTCTTACCCAGATACACTGTATATAATGCACAATGCATTTATCTAAGTTAGCCCTTTTCAATTCAGAGTCTCTTAGCTGTCAAATTCTTGGTTATGGAAAGGGAAAAGAGACTGAGTGTTCAAATTAAATGTAAAGTTGCTTTCAGCTCTTGCTTTCATTCTCTAGCTTTCTCTGCTTTTTGTCATCCTACAGTGTCTGTTTTGGGCTAAAAAGTCGTTTGAGATCTTATCCCTGCTCTATCCCTTAATATCAATGTGGTTCTCTGGGGGTCACACAAAGTTGAATTAAAAAGGCTTATTTTGACTCCTCTCTGAATAATGATGACAGTTTATAAACTTGAAATGAGAGCAGCACCTTTCCCCAGTGATGGATGGGGAGGCCTCAGCGTCAGGAGTACCTTGGGGCAAGAGCAGATAACAGCTGACTGTGGAATTACTTTAAAATAATTAGTGCTGGTTCTCAAAATGTTTTCTGCAGTGAAACAAGTAATCTATTTGATAAGGAAGCATCAGACTAAGAGCATTAATTGGAAATTGCTCCCTTGCAATTTTGTCCTTTATCAAATAAAATAGTTTGTCTGTATTTGTAAAATACATATTGCTGTTTCTTACTTGTAAAAGCTCCTGGCCATGTACTCAAATGGTGACCAACAGACTGTTCACAACCAAATTACAGTCCAAAATCTGCGTCATCAGTTAAAATAAAACATGTTATTATAAGGTTTTTTGACACAGAGAGAGGTCAAAAATCTAAACAAATACAAAAGGGTTTGGGGGGGGGAGGCAGAAAAGAAGGGAGGGAATTAACTAAAGACTTGTGAATTGCAGGGTGGGATTTCTTCCTCTGCTGCTTTTACCGTATGATTTCTGCTTCAGGATTGTGTCCCTCAACTTCAGTTTTGTTGGTGTATGGCATGCTCCAGATCATGAAATCAGCAGAACTTCAGTCATGCTTTTACATAGATTCCACTTTCTTTGGAGCAGTATGGAGTGACGTGTGTCTGCTGCAGTTCCCATTGCATAGGTTGTCATCAGAACATTGTAGAGCAGGGGTTTCCAAACTTGCTTTGCTGCGTGCCACTACAGTGGCACAGTGCTGTGCTGAGCACACACACGCAGCACGTGGGGCAGGGCTGTTCCAGCAGTTTTCATCCCACTCTCTGAATTAGCTTTCCTGTGACTCGTGGCATCTCAATGGCAGTTTAGAAACCCCTGTTCAAGAACTGTATTTCTCTTCTCTCTCTCAGCTACACTGCTCTGGTTTTGACTTTGCTCTGTGTCACTTGTTCCAGGAGTGTTTCTGGGGAGCCTAAAGACAGAGAGAAGGAGGATAGCAAAGATTCAAAGCCACGCTCCTTGCGCTTCACGTGGAGTATGAAGACTACAAGTTCCATGGACCCGAACGATATGATGAGAGAGATTCGGAAGGTGTTAGATGCCAATAACTGTGATTATGAACAAAAAGAGAGGTTTTTGCTCTTCTGTGTCCACGGTGATGCACGACAAGACAGCCTTGTTCAGTGGGAGATGGAAGTCTGCAAACTGCCACGATTGTCACTCAATGGAGTTCGCTTCAAGAGAATATCTGGGACTTCTATTGCATTTAAGAACATTGCATCCAAGATAGCAAACGAGCTTAAGCTGTAAAGAGAACCTAAATTCTTTGGGATCAGGGAAGATTCATACATGATCTACACTTTGAATGTACTGGTTTTGCCTAATGTGATTGGCCTGTGAAACTCCCCATGTAGAAATTGCCCTTATTGCAATAAGGTTATACATAGTTATTCAGAATTGTAAAGTTAAATCCAGTATGACCTATATTAAATAACTGTAGCTAAAGAAGTTATGTTCACATGTACAGGTAAGTATATAGAGCATTCTGTTCATTTTATGTTCATAGAGTTGTATAATAAAAAGATGACTGCTTAAATTCAGATCTTGTATAGTTGTCTAGATTTCTGCACAGAAATGTATGTTTGATGCTTTGAGTTGGAAAAGTTCTTCCCTATCATTTACATTTTTGGTGGGTTTTATAAGTCTTACCTCTACCATGCATTTTTTAAAAAACTTGTGTCCTGAGTCAAATGCACAAACTAGTTTTCACAACTGTAACATGACCATTTTTAATTATTTAAAAATAGTTCATGAGTTGAACCAAAAGTCGATGAGTAATTGGCTTTTGTTCTACATGAGACCGTTCCTGCTTATCTTTGGCTCTTATCTTTGTTATTGGATAGTGTTTAGTTGAAGAGAAGAGACAAATAAATATGTTTACAGTGTTGGCACTTACAGTTTAGAAACTTTGTTCTGCCTTTGGCCAGCTTGGAGCTGTGGGAGAACAGAAACCAGCCATAAGTGATTTCTGTCTGCAAATTCCAGTGCTTATTCCCGTGGCCCATTAACAAATGTAGCACCAAAATAAAGTACCAGAATAATTTCATTTTAATATCTTGGTGTAAAATATCACTTATTTGCTGCCTTCAGAATAATACAAATTCCATTTTATGGAACTCTCTTAAGATTGGGACTGTTTAATAGCACAAGATAATCTGAAGTGTTGACCAACTGTGTAAGTTAATAATACCACCTCAGGAATTAGCTTGGCTTTTGGAACATGTGCCCCCAAAGAATACATGCAATTCCACATAATATTTTACAGCTAAACATACATTGTTTATAATGATAAATTGTTGATTTATGCTTTTGTGGTTGTACAGTTTGTTCCCATGTAACCTGTTTGTGTTTAATATTTTGCCAGATTTCTTGTATTTATTCCACATCATTATGCCTGTAATGTGCAGCTTTGTAATTAGGCACTTGCCTACAGAAAAGAAAAAAAACAGCCCCACATTTTTTTTTCCTTCATAATTAATGATTATAAACTATGTAAAACCACTAGTACTGGTACATTTTAATACTTGTTCTTTTGTACTGAATTAACCATAGAGGTTGGTTGTGCAATGTTATTTAATGTCGTAATTACTGTAATATCAACATATGGGCCCCATCTGCACACTCTTGTGAAGAATAGAAAGTTCATTAAGAAATTGTCACTTTAAAAAATAAAAATTAAAAAAAAAAGCTGTGGTAAACTCTGTAACCCTAAGTTAGAAAGCTGTAAGTGTAGTAAATGTGCCATTCTCTAATGGCTTCTTGACCAAGATGGACTTTACATACTGTACTGTGATGTAGCTTTCCTATGTAACAGTTATGTTCGGAAATGGACGTGTATTGTTGCCTTAGAAAAAGGGTGGTGTTTGGAAAGAAAGAACTGTAGCCCCTTTTCTTTTTTTTTCATCTGATGTTCATTGAACCAAATCTGATGCAAGTCATCTTGATTCACTGGTGCACTCTATTAAAACTTACTTGAACAGTTCTCATACTAAAATACTTGTTGTTTGCCCTTTATAAAAGCACAATCATTACTGCAGGTAGCAAAACAGTTTCAAGGTGCACAGGCTCCATCTTCAGCATGGTGTGAATTCTAAATTAGCATTGCATAGATTCAGTAGTCCTGCACTGTTCAGAAACCATTGGTGCTTTAGCATTGCTGAGAAATGGATGTCCAGGAGCATTTACAGGAATTCACCAAAAATCGACCTGGGGAGGAGGGGGTTGTGTGTCTACTCAATTTACCCATAAATGTCTATAAATGTTCGATTATTCTTAAAAATACACAACTGGAATGTAACCGTGATGCTAATCTAAGGTCATGTGTGAACTTGGTCATGAAACAAAACCCTTTGCCTTTTCAGAAGGTTCAGTGAAAAAAATATAGGTCATGCTGTGAGATGGTAGATTAAGTACTTAGCAGAGCTTCCCGCTCTACAGGCGCTGTTTTTCCATGGCTAACTTTGCCCTAGATTGCCACTGGTTTTCTCTGCTCCATGTAACCAGAGATGTAGCAATGTTCCATAAAAGACACTTAGCTTCTCCAGAGGACAGAGCTGACAAATTTTAGTTCAACTTTCCCATGAAACATGGCACTGCCAATTTAATGTTTATATATCAAAGCAGCTTGCAAATGGTGTTCTGTCCAGTGGCTGCCAGCAGTGTGAAATTGCCCTGATTCCTAAACACTGTGCCCTCTTTTTGCCTTGCTGGAAGATGAGCTGTGACCCACCTCATGCTCTCCATAGCAAATACACCTGGAGCTTCCTCAAGGACACAGTCTGAGTGTAGAAGGTGTAGGTCCACACAAGTGCAGCATTTGGCTTTTCAAATCTGCTGCCCCAGCAGGAGTAAGACAGGAAGATCAAAGAAAGCAGTTCTGAAAAAGGTCTCCTGTTTTATTGGCAAGCAGAGTCGTCTTAGTCTGGGATCAGTGAGATGGTGCCTTCCCTACCTCAGTGTCTGGTTCTGGGCTCCCTCAACTGCTGCCTTATGCTGGACCTGTTTACTATCAGTTACTCCTTAGGTAAGAGTGGGATAAGCTGTATTTCAGATCCAAATGTTCCCAACTTCCATGTGGGAGGGGACTGGTGTGGCATTTTATTAGCACAGCTTTAACTTTAGAAATACAAAAGAGTTTTTAAATGCCACATCAAACTTCCCAGCTTGAGGCAAGGATGCAGATGTCTCAAATCTTCAGGGACCTCATTAATTCAATTGTAATTTGTTGGCAGCAGTATTTGGGATGGGTGGAGGGTGAGCAGTGAGGTTACTACATGGTTCAGCTAGTCAGGGTTGGGAGGTTTTTTGCATTTCTTGCTTTGAGGTATATCAACATTTCCAAAACTAGTGCATCTCTTTTCACACAGTCCAGTTTAAAAATATTAAAATGTATATAAATCCGTGAAAATACAATAAACAGTCATTCCTGGTCCACTAAATGAATGGCATTGCTGGGAACCAAGTGGGGTCATTATGCCACATGGTAGTGGATGATGCTAAAACTCCATGAACTGTTTAGACATGAGGTTTTAGTATCTGGTGTCATACACCTGAGGGTACCTTGGACCTATTCATCTGAGAACATGTTATGATTCCCCTGCCACCCTGCAAATGGAGACACTAAATCTCAGCTGAGAGATGTATTCTGTGAGGTTTTTGATAGTTGAGTTCTGGAAAGGGAAGCAAGCTTGCAAGGTACAAACCAAGTCTGTGGGGAAAGGTCTGCCTCTCTTGGGAAGATCGGGAAAAATTATCTACCTCAGAGCTTCTCATTTATTGGGATAGAGCTCTTCTCCTGTAGTGATAGTCCTGAGACTTAGCTCACACCTTCCACCCTTCAGGGACACACCCCCCTGTTCTTTACACAGCTTTCTGGAGCTGGGAAGGTGGTGAATCACCATCCTTGGGGCAGGTAAGACTGTGAAGTGCAGGATTTACTTTATGAATGTTACACACACATCTTGGGGAGATGCGGGTTCAAGGCTTTGTTTCTTAGATTTTTCTTACTAAAGGGAAAAGGTTTAGTCTGTCCCCTTGTTGCATCTGCCTGTCCAAACCTTCATATGCATAATCTTGATAAATACACCAACTGGTTTAATAAATTGTATCTATCCTCCCTGTACAATTTTGTGTTTCTTGATGTGCCCTAGCAGAGGAACACAGAGGAACACCGCTTAGGAGAGGCAGCCGTTAACACTGCAGCACCCCAGCCGCGGAGGTGGGGCTATCACAGCCTCCCCCACCATCTGGGCAAAGCTACTGAGAAACTTCATCACTTTCCCCTTGCCCAGGGGGGTATTCGAACGCAGCCCTGGACGCAGAAGAGGCTGTTCATCCGTGACTTTAGTAGGAACACCTATAACTGAGGGATGTCCAAAGAGCTTGGCCTTTTTCTCTGACGAGGAAAGAGCGTTACCTGCCCTGGGCCGGGGCAGTGCGTGCGGTGCCACGGAAGGATCTTCCAAGGGTCTCGCCGGCCCTCTCGGCGCCGAGGCCGAAGCAGCCCGGGCGCGGTGCGGGGCTGTGCCGCCCCGTCAGCGCTTGCCTGTCCCCGCTGAGCTGACGGACTCCAATCCCGGGCTCCCGCAGCAGCTCCCGGCTTCCCGCTCTAGAGCAGCGGAAGGGCCAGGGTCCGCAGCCGGAGCACCGCCAGCCCTCGCCCGTCTGCCCCAGGCCGGGGCGCCTCTTCCCGCGGCCGTCCCGCCCCGGGGAGGGGGCAGCGGCCGCCTCCGGCCACACCTGTGGCGCAGCGGCGGAGGAAGCGCCCGAAGTCGGTGCAGACGGGTCGGAGCCCGAGGGCACCATGACGGTGGGTGCGCGGCTGGGAGCCAAGGTGAGGGGCAGATTCTCCCGCCGCGGGGCCGGCGACGACCAGGTCTCCATCCTGCCCGGCGAGGAGGAGGAGGCGGCGGCGGCGGCCGGGGGCAGCGTGGGGGCCCCGCGGCCGGCGGCGCTGCAGGAGGAGGAGGAGGAGGAGGGCGCCGGGTGCAGGAAGGTGCGCTTCGCCGTCCTGCCTGGCTCCTACGAGCCGCTGCGCCCGGCGCGGGCTCCCGGCAAGCGGCCCTACGGGAAGCGCCTGAAGAAGTACGGAAAGGTGAGGACACAGCGCGCCCTGGACGGCCGGAGCGGGGACCCTCGGCATGGGGACCCCCGGCACGGGGTCTGCTGTACCGACAGTTCCACGGGACTCTCGGAATGCCCCTTATCCCGCCGGCATTTCAGAGCCAGCGCCCGGCTCCGAGGTGGGGTCAGGGCTTGCTCTGGACCTGCTCGGGAAGGAGCCGGTGCTGCTCGGGCGGGGGGGGGGAGGCGGACACCGACCGTCGCCTGGATCAAAGAGCACAAAATTTGTCTGTTCGAAGTGAAAATGACACTAAGCTGATCCATGTGACGGTGACGGGTGTTTTGTCTCGCTTGGTTCTGCGTTCCTCGGCGTCATAATTTTAAAACTATTTCTTAAAACTTCCATTTAATTGGCCTGCACTTTTTTCCCTTCTACTGAAGTGCCCGAAAGAAACGGTAAAAAGCCCTGCAGGACATTCTTTGGCCAAGGTGACCCTTAGAAATCACTACTGTGATTTACCGGGGGAAAAAAAAGCAGTTTGTTCTTCATCTGTAACAACAATTTTGGATCAAAATTGTTCTTTTGCTTTCCTGTGTGGGAAATCACAAGTCCTACAGTCTGGTGGTTTGGTTTTCCTCCCACTGGAAGATGGGTGCCTTTGGTTACAAAACTGCCATGGTGGAAGAATTCTATTGTTTTCTCTTGTTCATGTCACTTAAGTACATCTCAGGTATGTCTTGGATGTTCGTAGCAAAAAATAGTTTCTGTGTTATCAGGAGAAACCTGTCTGTTGTCAGGAATCCTTTCCTGCTGCTGAGATTACAGATGTCAGCATGAGATATGATTTTCTACTGCATTCTATGAAAAACCCCATTATTTTGGTAAAGATATGCTTGCTATGTCTGACATGCAGACAATGCCATTAAGCCTGTCAAAGTTACTTTTGAAATTCAGTTTACAGATGTCAACGTTGTCAGGAACTGCCTCTCAAATCCTACTGTTTAATAAAGAAATTAACAGAATATTTCATTCTTTCATGATGAATTTGATTCTTTGAGTTTCCAGCACTGTGTTTTCCAGGTCCCATGCAGTAGGAAGCTGTCTCAAGCCTGTAGGCCTAATCTGTACAGCGCAGTTTTGTGAGAATGGTTGCAGAAGGTCATGACTTTGCTGGTGGTGCTGTTGCTGTTGGCTTTTAATGGTGTTTAGAGCACAGGCCAGTTCTTGGGCACTGTGTATTCCCTTTTGTGTTGATCAGATAACATTCCCACAGGGAAGGGTTGCCAGTTTGGCTCTGGCATAAAGAACAACTCAACAAAGAACACATGAGGTCTGCGTAAGTGAAGGGCAGGAAGGGGGAAAGAAGACTCCAGTGTGACATAGTGAGGCAGGGGCAGGTATAGGAAGGGAAGGCCCTGCATCTCCTCCTCCAGCCTCAGGATCTGCCCCCAGCCACATTTTATTTTGGCGTCTTAATTCCTTTTGAGTAAGTTTCCATGGGAGTAAAACCAGCAAAGTTTAACTGTGTAGTTGCATCATGACAGCTGAAGGTTTTTATGTGCCAGAACCTCTGTAATCCAGCTTTAAGAAATCATAAGAATATAATAGATATTGACTGGATTTCACTGATTTAAAAATACTTACTCAAATTTGGTTTTTTCCATGTTATAAGAGGTCATTTTAATCTAGTCCTACGTAACCATAAGGAGTTACTGACAAATATTTCTTATATTTCTCCAAGTCTGACTACATTGTATTAATTCCCCAGTTGAGAGCAGCCACATGAGCAAAAACTATCAAAAATGAAATTAAAATTAGATTAAGGTTTTCAGTTAAATAATCCATGGCAAGTTTTATCTCTAGTGCAGTACATAGGTGACTTCCTGAATGTGTACTGATGTGGACCAAAACTTTCTTATTTTGACAAAAAAATAATATTTTGACAAAAAGCAGTGATATTTCCATAAAAGTATTCTCAGTGATTACTGCCTTCTTGTTTAGCTCCAGTTTTGGCACATTATGAACTTCTAGGATTGCTAACATAGTTAGAACATGTAATGTGGGAATTATGTACTTCTAGAAACTAGGGTGAATTTAAACTAATTTTATTCTTAAATAGAATCACATGTAAAAGCCTGGCTTCCTGTGGAGGCTGCATCTGTTCAGTTTAACTATACCCTGTGGGTGTGTAGGCCGATGTAAAAATAGGTGGTAAAATGTTTTTCCACTCTCTAGCCCTTGTTAGCTATGGGAGAATTTAATTTTCTGGGGCTGTGACATTGGCTGTTGGAATGATTTTATGTGAAGGTATTTTCTTTCACCTTGTCCTTTTTTTATCCCGTTTTCTCATCTCTCCCCAGAATGTCGGGAAGGTTCTGCAGAAGGGTTGTCACTACTTGGTGGTTGGCCTGCAAGGATTAGCAGCAGCCTATTCTGCTCCCTTTGGAGTGTCAGCACATGTGGCATCCTTCGTCCGCTAGCGCAGCTCCCTGTGCCCCATGGGAGAGGACACAAGGCCATTGCTGCCTTCTCAGGATTAAATTTGAGACTTGGATCTGAAAAACCTCTTGGACCAACAGCCCTGAGCCCCTGCACCAGGCCCTTTCCAAGACTGAGTGCTCTTCTCTGAAAAAAATTCTGGTTCTTTGTAAAATCAGATCAAGTCAAAGAAGTATAAGGATGAGAAAATAATCTTTGAATAATTGAACTGAAGTTTGTTTTCAGGCTTGAGTTGGTTTTCCAGAGCTTCCTGCTGTGTGGAAGGGAGCCAAGGATGGATGGAAAAGCAAGTAGATGAGGGAGAGAGAAATGAAGGACAACAGAGGACGGCAGAGCTGCTGGAGAGGTTGAGTTTGATAGTGAGAGAAATTGTCAGAGCAGTGGAGGAAAGAGATAACAGAGGATTAGGAAAAGATAGTCTTTGGTTTTCTGAGATTCTGAGTTTGTTGTGTTTTTTTACCTGAGAGGGTTAAGATTATGAGTGTACTTAAAAATATACTTGGACATAAATGGAATGTGGCCTGAGACACGGAGGGCTTTGCTGCATCATGGTTGTTCATTTCAAACCCTGGACATAACAAGCCTTTAAATAATCATAAGATGTAAAAATACAGAAAGAAAACGAGGTGTGTATTTGTGATTTTGGGGTATTAAAGGCTCACTGTGATTAACATTTTAAACTCTTCCTCTGCTACTATGAAATCTGCATGTATTTTTTTACTGGGAATGGAGTTTATATGTGATATACTTGATTCTGGAAGCTGGGGCATTTTACACCTAATTCTGTGGTGTTCACCAGGGCAAAAACAAATGTTTGCCAGCTGCATCTGAGAAAAAAAATAAACATACAGCATTTGGTATAAGAATGTACGGGTGTGATGTATGAGAATGGGGCCAAATAACCTGCCAGCTCCATCATCATTTCTGCACCTCGAAGCTGTGAGCAGAGGATGTCAATACCAGATAGCTCAGCTCAGTGCTGCAGATGCAGCAGCTTCCATGTCACACCTCCAGGGACATAAACCATATATTGATGACACAGGAACAAAGTGGTTTATGGGCCTTAAAAATTTTGTGGGGTTTTTTTGTTTGTTTCTGTCAGTCTTTTGTGGTAGTCCTAACTGACTTCCCTGGTAGCACTTTCTCTGTGTATTATATATCTTTCTAGTTTTGATGGTGTTTTTGTAATCAAGGAGTTGACTTAACTGGAAAAAAATGCTGTTCACTTGCTTTCTTTGCCTTTTCAGAACAAAGGAGTTTGTATGTCTTGGCAAACCACACTGTATTTCTTTTAAATGTAGCAAATGAATCCGATGGGAGGGGGGGGGAGGGGGCAGGGTGTTATGCTCTTTTCTAACTGGACTGTAAATAAAAGCTGTGAGATCCATGTCTGTTTTTACCTACACACCTAAGTAAGCGCACAAAGGAGGAGTTTCTCAGCAGCAACCCAGCCAGCGAGGGGAAGCTGCAGTGTAAACTTCCCCATGTTGCTTTGCCTGTGGCCTCAGGACCCTGGTAGGACATGATTGTAGCCCAGACCATGTGGAAATGCTCAGGAACAGCAAGGTGTGGAGATGAGGCTGCAGAGGATCTAAGGCTGCAGAAGCTGGGGTAGGAACCGCCACAAAGGGATTTTGCTCATTGATTTCATACCTTCAGTTGTTTCTCTTGAGCTTTTTTGTGGGGACAGACTGTAGTAATCACATAATCTCTGAACAGAGAGACATAGCTGTGCCAGGATTTTCCTGAGAAGCTGTGGGAAACTTAGAGAAAAGAATTAAAACAATTATTATCTCTCTTTCTGTAACCATTGTTTATAGATACAATTCTCCAGAGCACGCTATTCATAGTTCACCAATAGTGTGAGAGGTTTTTACTTTGAGACCAATCAAGTCTCACCTTAGCAAGTCACATTACAAAAGGACCTGCTACTTTCATTAAGCTGGCGTTCAGCCTTCTGATTCACTTTCTGAAGAATGGAGTCTTTCATTCCGTCTCTGACTCGACAGCGTCAGATGGACCTGTCCCTCTTATCTGCCCCACCAGCATGCCATGGGGCTGTTGATAATGCAATAAGAACAGGGCTGTCCTAACACCCACATGCCCCACCAGCCTGCAGAGTTTAGGATTAACTTTAGATTTTGTTACATCCCTCCATGTTTTACAGTGCTCTTACAGCATAAATCATTAGACCTTTTTTCAAATTACTTAAGCCATGCAGGAAGAGATTTGTGTCTCCATTTTTCTGTGTGGAGTGAGTGTCCCATCTATTTGTCTCAATGTCCCCTGACTAATAATGCTGCTCCCTCATTGCAACACACACAGTCCAGCCCATTCAGACTTTCCACAAAGGTAAACATGAACCTTAGCTCCTGAACTGCTCAGCACAGTGGACTTTTGCCTGCTGACATCCAGTCTCTGCTCACCTGGTGCAATTTTAAGGGAATAACCTGGTTGCTATCCATACAGAACCTGAATGACATGTCCCATGGTGCTTCTGTGTGAGCCTGAGAAAAGAAAAGCCTCAGGCATGTTGGTGAGTCAGCTTTGGCTGGCCAATGTTTCTAAAATAGACCAAAAACTAAGAAAGAGGACAAAGAAAGCAAAAGTAAGTGACTAACCTATGCTGCTGCAATAAACCAGCTAATGATTCATTTTCCCCCCTCAAAATGAACTGATGGTTCTCGTTGCAGTTACCAATTAGTGCTCTTTATCAGTTCTCCTTGAGCAGTAATTCACTCCTCAGCTCCTGAAGGGAATTTGTGAGGCCAAGCCTTGGCCTCAGGGTTTGCTACTCTCTTCATTAGCCCAGCTCAGGAAGCAGTGTCTAGAAAATCTGAATCCAGAGGGTGAGGTTCATTTTTCAGCTGGGTGGATGGCAGAGGGCTGTACTTCCTGTCAGTCATGGCAGCATCTGTTGGGCCAGGTCTGGCTTGGCTATGGTACAAACAGATGGAACAGGGCAGGTCCTGCAGCTCTGTTGCTGAATGTTGTCTTGGTGACATGAGAGATGAGGAAATGTTTCTTGGCCCCCTCAACATCGGCTGGCAGGTCAGCTGCTCCACCAACAAAATGGGCAGCCTCCATCTGAAGCAGAGCTGCCATGATGAAAGTCTGCATGTGAGATGAAAAAGAGCAAGACATTGGTGATGGGGAGGAGGCTGGGATTGGTGAGGAAGCTAGGTTCCCAGCCCTGGCAGGTGCCAAGCCATGAGGGCAGTGTGGGACTGAATCTTGGCTTTTTCACAGGTGTTATGTATTCTTGGCAAAGTGGTCCTTGGAGGAGCCACCCCAGCAGGGACAATTTTCAACCCACAGGTGCACAGAGGCTCTCTTATTAAAGCAGGCTTGTCTGCAGCTGAACTCCTGGTGCCTCTGAGGACCAAAATAGATGTTTGACTTGCTCATAAACAATGTGAGATGTGGTGGATACCATGGTGAGTACATGGGGAAGATTCAATTTGATGTTTGAGCTGGACAAAATATATTCCTCCCTTCAGCCCCTTGCATGAAACCTCTACCCATGGCTTCATTTGCCAGGTTTGTCTTCAATGGTGTGCTGCTGTCCTATCTAGTTCCCTTCAGATTCCCATACACCTTTCACTGTGCTTTAAGAAAAATAGCAGGATAAATAGGTTCGGGAAGGTGAATACATGCAAGAGTGGCAAGAAATACATAGTGAACTTGTCCATGCTTTTCTCAGAAACAAACTCCACAAACCAGACAGCCTGGCAAGTCACTTTTACTTTAAATTCCTGGCAATTCCTGGTGACTGCCCAATGAGTCACAAAGCAGAAAAAAACATATTTCTGCTGGTTTTGCCAGAGTATTTAATTACTCCTCTGGCTTACTCTAGGCTCTGAGGAAATGGCAGAGGACTCAGAGCTATTGTCCTTTGTCCTGTAACATTAGCAGCAAGGAAGCACTCTTGCACAGCTTGCTTTGGCAGTGCAGTGACTGAGGAGAGCTGTACCACACCGCAGCACTTCAGCACTTTGAGATCTTTGCCCCTCCCAGGTCATGGATCACTTCAGGGATTAATGTTCTTTCTGATCTCTGCCTGTCTGTAAGACTGGGAACGGGGAAGGTTTTGTTTTGGGGTGCAGTAAAACCAATTGTCTCTCTTTCTCTATCCCGAATCCCTTGTTTGCTGAACACTGGCCTCTTCTGAGACAAAACTGATCCTAAAATATGCACGAAGTAGCTGCAATTACCTGTACAGAGTGTGCTTTGGAAATCCTTGTTTCTTCAAGGAAAAGTAGAGAGCCTGAAGAACTTGTAGATTAATGGAGATAATTAAATTAAGAGAAGATAAAGGAATAAAATCCTTCCCTTTTTTCTCCTTTTAGGAAGTAGTATTAGGCTGCCAGGCCTGTTTTGGGGTGAAGTCTAGACCGGGCTCAGAGAGGGCGGTGCACTTTTCTGAATCCTGCAACGTGCATGAAGAGAGATGCAGGACTCTGGACTTGTTCACCTGGAGGAGGGAAGACTTAGGAGAAACTTGACAACAGCTTTTCAATACATAAGAAAGGGTTTCCAACATGATGGAGCCAGGCTCCTTACTGAAATCTGCAGCCAGACAGCAAGAGGTCATGGTCATAAACCCAAACAATGCAGTTTTCAGCCAGAAACAAGTCGGGAAAGCAGTAATATGATCATTAAGCATGAGAAGAGGTTACTTCAGGAAGCTGAAGTCTGTCTGTGGAGTGTCTCAAGGCATGACTGTACAAAGTGGGAAGCAACCCAGTGCGAATGCAGCATTCACTAGCTGTGAGTGGGATGCTGAAGGAGAAACCTCCCGGGCTTCTTCCATTCTGGATGAAGTTGTGAGTGGGATTCTGCTATGGTAAGCAAAAAGCTTTTAATTTACCTACTGTATGGAAATGTAGAAGTCTGAGTTCCTCACCCTCGCTAGAAGCACTGACGCGAAGAATAAAGCTTTGCTCCTGGTAACAAGAAGCGACTGGCAAGGATGGCAGCGCTGCCTGAGGAGCAGCTCAGCTTCCACCACTGCTTTCACTTCCCTGTGTTCTGCTGGCTGAAAGCCTGTTGTCCTTTACTGCCATCTCCTGGGAAAAAAAACCCACAGATTTCCAGCCTCGTCAGCCTTCCCCGTTGTTCTGCCTCAGGGATTTCCTGCCTTTCCGTAGGCTGGCCTCCCTCTTTGTCCAGAGCCATCCTCAGGATGTGGGGTCTCTGCAGTGTAACGTCCACCTCTGTACACCGGTGTTTCTTACCCAGTGGAATCCTGAGCCTCCTCTGTCCAAGTGTTTCAAATGTAAAGCCATAGGAACATTGTTCTTGTGTCGGGGTTTTTTTTCCTTCAACACTTAAAAATGTGTTGTACTTTGCCCCAAAGTTCTTGCTGCTTCTCAAAAAGATTCCTTAAGGAAGATTCACTGAAAGCAAGGGAATGAGCCACGGCCACTTCTTGTTTCTAAATCTCATCTTTTTCTGGAGAGATGTGTAATTTGGAACTGGAGGTTGGCAGACTGGAATGAGACACCCCCCCCCCCCCACCCAGGAGTGCCTTGGACCCCAGCTCCAGCAAACCACAAGTGGTTGCCTCTTCATGCTTTCTGTATTCCCCTGTTTCTGCTTCCCGTAAAGGACTCCTTGCTCCTTCCTTTCCTGGGACACTGAACTAGCATCAGATTGTTTTTTCAGCTGTGTCTGAATTAGGGTGGGGACTTTCCTGTCCTTGGTGAATCCCATCCTGCCCCATGATGGCTGATAAACCAGAGCTGCAGAAGTGTTAATGTTTGTGCTGCAGAACAAATGCCCTGCTCCCCTCAAATTCTCTCCTTTGGTCCTTACCTGCTCTCCCAGGTGACACACAGCTCTACCCTGACTCCTCAGACACCTGTAGCTGCTGATGGATGTTATATTCAGATGGAAAATAGCATTTACAGAACACTGGGAGAACTCATAATGTCAACAGCCTCTGTTAATACTGGGCCAAACATTTGCCAGGAAAAACAATCTCTGTGCTGTCCTGGTGCATTTAGAGAGACTGAAGTTTAGCTTTTGACTGGAAGAAAAAGAGAATTTTCAATTCATCTTCCTATATGTCTGGAATCACAGCTGACAGCTACCAAAGTAGCCGATCAACTCACCTGGGTTTTGGGTATAAATAATTCTCCATAGAGGAAAAACCTCATCAAAACGAGAGATCCTTTTATTTCTTTGCTCTGGCTCCATTAAAAGGCATCTATTATTAATGACTCTACTTACAACTCTGTCATCGCCAATTACTCACCTGAGATTTTTCCACACATGAATTTCAATGAGCTCCTTTCTAGTGCATGATTCACTGAACTCTGATATCCTGCAAGATTTTAAGAGGAAACAGCAATGCTTTTATCCTCCCCTCCTCTCTGTGAAGGTATTTTTGAAATAATTGTCTGTTCTAACTTTGGAAAAAGGATATAAAGGATATAATTTGTGTGTGTGTGAGTATAACGTGATTTTTATCATATCGTGTTGAAATCAGTGTACTTTGCCACATTATCCCCTCATCCCTGCCTTTTGCAGAGAGTCACTGAAAAAACAATTGCAATAGCCCTGATGTGTGCATTTAATTCCTTTACTGAGACAAGCCCAGGCTACATTTAGCTCTATCCTAACACAATGACACCTAATTGAGGCCAGCATTTTGCTGTCTGTGTCACTGTTTTTTTTCCATAATGTCCATCCAAACCTCTCCCCTCAATGTGGTAATATATACCTTTCCAAAGTACAGCACTGTGTACATGTTGAAGACCTAGAAGATCCACAGCTGCTGGTCATTTTTGTAGTAGAAACAAATAAAATTGTTCAACTCTTTCTTCACCATTTATCTTAGGCCTCCAATTGAGCTGCTGCTACAAGAGTGTCTAGGTTTGTCTCTAGAATTATCTCGAATTGCCCACTACATCTGAAGGCAGATATGCCTTTTACATTCTCCATAAAATTTTTTTCTACCTGAATATTTGTCCTGTGCTACTGAGTTAACATCATGTGTGGTGTCTCAGTTTTGGATTATTCCAGTTCTCCCTTGTTCATTTAAGGTAGTTCTGCTCTGGAATTCCCCTACCCCTGACTGTTACTTGTCAATCCTCCTGCCCCTCCCTAGTTGCCCTGGTTGCATAAATGTATCTCTGGTTTCCCCACCCCAGGCTCCTTGTCCGTCACCCAGCAGCCCATCCTATTTCTCTAGAATCTTCCCACCAGGGCATTGGGTGATTGGGCAAGAGCTGAGGTCCCTCCTCAGGGCTTGCCTGGTTTGCTAGCCCGGCGTGTCAGTTTTCTATGTATCAAACTTTTTTATTCCTCAATTGGTTGTCGGCTGTATCCACCCACTCCCACCCCCCCCGTCTTTATAAGCTTGTGTCATCCCATTATTCCTTGCTCTAGTGCCCTCCCTCCCCGTCGCTCCTGTTTCCTTGTTCCTGTCCTCGCCCTGGTTGGGCTGAAATAAACCCAACCCTGTTTACTGGCGCTAGAGTCCCTCCTTTATTTCTTCGCGCTCTCCTTGGCGGCCACCTGCGTGCGGTTTGGACCCACAAGCGCGGAACTGACTTCGTGTCAGGCAAGCGCTCCACACTGCGGTCTGGGCTGTGAATCCGCCGGGCTTCCACCAACTCAACAGCAGCCAGCGCAGCCGCAATCATGCTTTTTAATGACATGTCAGCATCATCACTTTCATGACTGAGGGAGCCCAGCCCCAGTTTGCTACAAGACTGACACTGTGAATTTTTCATATGATCAGACACATTTTAAGGAAACCTGAAACAAGATCCTGGTGCAGAGAATTTCAACACAACTATTCTGAACTTTGATGATGTTATCAGCAATTGAAAACATGGTCATTTGCTTTTAAGGGCAGGAATACTGTGCCTGCTCTGGCTACAACAAACATAGCTCTGTCACACAAGAGGCTCTGTTTGGATTGCAACAAAACCAGTACCTATTTTGTCTGAGTGGCTCTATTCACATTGCTTAACAGTACAAGGAGCCGACAGCTCCTAGGTAAGAACCAGTGTGCCTGGGATGGAGGATGAAACAAACCTGCTGGTCAGACTGTTTACTGGAGGCTGTTTGAGAGATACCTGGTGCATGGGGGAAGAGGGCTTTCCTCAAAGCCTGCAGACTCAGACCTGAAACGTTTAGCCACAATTGTGCTGTCCACAGCTATTTCTGATTTTATGCTCTGTGTTTCAAAGCAGAAGAGAGATTATACAGATGCTGCTGCCTTCTGTTATTTCCTTAAGCTCCTTCTCACCATACTCTTCAAGAAGAATTAGGGCTGAATGTAACAGAAGGGCTGGTCTAAATAAAATCTCCTTAGGCTCCTTAGGTTAGTAGATCTAGGGAATGAAAGCTTAAGGTCCTTCTTGGATTTTGAAATATTTCTCTAAATTAACACCCAAATGTTAGCCAAAGTGAGTTATTTCTGAATTCAGTTAACAAGTCCTTTGAACTAAAAGAACTGCTTCTTTACATCGCTGTACTGCCCATAATGTGCAGCTAGGAAAGAGCTGTAGCTTCTCACAATCATCAAGGTCTGTACTTCTCCAAATTCTCATGCTGGTAGAGTATATACATGCTCCAGACCTATTTTCTCTGGCACCCAGACAAAGCAAGCAAGCAGTAAATCACCCAATTTTTTTTAGAAAAAATTCTCTCAAAATTCTGTTAAATTCTGTTATTTTGATGCCTCACACACAGAAGTTCAGAGAGCAAAATCATTATGCACTTTGTAGTTCGCACAGTGGAGAATACTGTGCTCAAGAAACCACAGGAGTTAGTTCTTCATTTTTGCCTTAAGCTCGTGAAAATAAGCATTAATGTTTGTCAGGAGTGGCCAGCATAAATAGTAGTTTGTTTTTTTCATTTATTTCATGTGATGCATTGCTTTCCTAGTTAAATTCTAAAACCGGTTTTTGTTTTTCTTTCTTTAGTATTTTGTTAGTATGTTTTGGTTCCTGCTTGCAAGCACTGCTTATCAGACATTAGACAGTTGCTGCAGTTTTGTTGAACATTTGCTAACACATAAGATGCCTGGTTCCCCTTATAGCATTTTTCTGCTCATGTGGGTGCAGGTGCAGATTAAAGACCTCTGTGTGAATTCAGTTAAATTCAACAAACTATAGACTTCATGTTAAATCAGAAGATTAATGG
The DNA here is from genome assembly GCF_037042795.1 of Molothrus aeneus. Taxonomy (NCBI): domain Eukaryota; kingdom Metazoa; phylum Chordata; class Aves; order Passeriformes; family Icteridae; genus Molothrus; species Molothrus aeneus. The sequence goes on along the minus strand of NC_089678.1, from coordinate 1,463,533 downwards.
TTACCAAAGAGTGCAAGGGCTTTCAGTCCGCTCAGCAGGGTTGGTTCCCCTCTTGTGTCTGTGGAGGAGTCAGAAAAGCAATCACAAGTAATTATTTTTGACTCAGTGGGTCAATGATTTGAAGATGCTGGGGCAGGTCTGGTTTTACCAGACCAAGCAGTTTAACACCTATGATTTACCTGGAGCAATGTGGGAATCCCAGGGATATGGAGGACAGGGTGTCCCAGTAAGGTAGCATAAGAAGGGCTTTCAAGTGTCATGGAAGGTGAGCAGGCAGCAGGCTGTCTCTGCACATCCCCCACACAATCCAACAGCAGCACAAGGCTCTGCTGATCAATACTTAATTTCCAGAACTGAGCTTGTTCAGGGGGCAAATTCAAAATAAACACAAGTTCTGTTTATCTTTAATGTTGTGGTGTACTTGTAGAAGGAGAAAGGTCCCAAAACCCATGACTGGAATCAGGGCATGGTTTGAACAGCAAAGTGGTGAACAAGAGGGCAAAGGCTCTCTTGTCTTTTTGTTTTTGTCCCTCCTTCTTGTCTTTTCACAAAGCTAATGTGACCAGGGACCTTTACCCCAACATCAATTAGTAACACGTGAATAACAAGGAGCAACTACCCAAAGTGGCTGGGAGACCACAAAAGTAATTCAGAGCATCCTGATGAGGAATGTACACATTACTCCCTTCTGCACCACACCTACTCAGGTGGACTGTTGGTGTCCCAGCACTGCTGCCTGCCCAGCACCCCTCATCTGAAAGAAACAGGCAAAGTCATCTGCAACAAAACCAGGTTTAATTCCCTTCTCTGTGTTCAGGCAGCTGTCTGTCTCTTTGGCACTATTTATGTCATGATTTCCTACTCACAGTCATACCCTGGTCCTTTTAATAAAGGACTCCTCTGTGGACTCCCTTCTTGCCCATGAGGAAGATCAGATTTTGGGGGTCACACCAATAGGGAGAGATCTGCTGTCACTGCCTTTGCTTCTGACATCCATCACATTGTCTTCATCCACCAGCAGGTTTTCACAAGTCCCAACATACTTTTTACAATCTGTGGTGATTCCCACTCACAGGAACATTTTCTGATCCTGGTTGTGATCAAGTGATTCTTGAGGTCAGTGTGAGTAACTCTCCTGGCTTGATTGCTCACACGTACCCATTATCAAAAAGGTTCACAATAGCCTTATCTTCAACGTCCCTCTCCACCAGGATGCTGCTGATAGAGTACTTCCATTGTGGCTGGGCTGTCTGAATCTCCCCAGAAATGCCCAACACTGAGCTTCACCATCTTCTGTATTCTGGGACTTTGCTCTCAGCAGACTTATCATAAAAATTTCAGTTTGTGAGTTTGGCCATCGTATCCCAAAGCTCTTGCATTGCCTGTGAGAACAGACCTGTGGCAACAGTGACATTTGTCGCTCCAGCCCGTATTTGATGTCATATTTGCCTTGCAGCTGGGTATCCCACAAAGCAACTTCCCTGAGACCCTGCCAACAAACAGGAAGCTCTCGGAAGGGGTCTTAGGAGTTTGGTACCAGGCAGCTGGGGTGTGCAGATGTCCCAAGGCGGCCGAACAGCACTGGACACCCCATTTGCTGCCCTCCACGCCTCCATCCACCTGTTCCCCTCTTCCACGAGACAAACCCAACGCGAATTTGACGCACTTGTGTATTCCCACACAGACCACACTTCCTGTAGCGCTGCTTTCACTAAAAGCCCGCGTATCAGACAGAACACATCATTCACCGGTACTTTGCCAAGCCGGACGCTCAGCCGTGTATTTTCCCCGCTGCGCCGCTCCCTTTCTCGCACCGAAGGTCGCGGTCCGCGCTCCGCCCAGCCTGCAGCAGCGCCGGGGCAGGGGGCAGGCCCCGAGGGCCGGGCGGGGCCGGGGCCGGGGCGGTGTGAGTGGCGGTGTGAGGGGGCCGGGCTGTGCCTCTCCCACCCACGGCCGCTCCGGGCGCGCAGCGGGGCCCAGTCGCCATGAGCGGCCTGTGGGGCGCGGCAGGATCGGCGCGGCAGAGCTGGCTCTGGGTGGCGGCGGCGCTGCTGGCCCTGGGCACCCTGCTCGGGGCCTGGCGCTGGGCCGGCCCGCGCCGCCGCCGCCGCCTGCAGCGGGTCGGGACGGTGCTCAGGCTCTTCGTGTACCCGGTGAAGTCGTGCCGGGGGGTGTCGGTGCGGCGGGCCCAGGTGACGCCGATGGGGCTGCGCAGCGGGGAGCTGCGGGACAGGTAGGCCGGCCGGGGCCTGGAGCCTCCGCGTGGCTCCGCGGCTGTCGGGTGTTTGTTTCCCTGAGGGCCTGGGAAGGAGCACCTGCCGTGCGGGTGCTGCCGAGCCCGGCATTAACGCTGTTGGGCGCCTTTGTGCCCCGTCCCCCCGCAGGTTCTGGCTCGTGATCAGGGAGGACGGGCACATGGTGACAGCTCGCCAGGAGCCGCGGCTCGTCCTTATTTCTGCCATCTGTGAAAACGGGCACTTGGTCTTGGAGGCCGGGGACATGGAGAAGATAAGCGTGCCTGTAAAGCTCTCCAAGAAAAATCCCGTCCGCAACTGCAGGTACTGAAGGAGGATTTTTCTTTCCCCCTTCCCTCTCTCTCAATGCTGTCTTTCTCATGTGCTTTTCTTTTCAGGATTGTGTATGTAATATGAAATGCTTCACATTTTCTTATGCAGAAATTGGAGTGTAAAAGTTCAGTACCTCTGTGTCTTTTCTGTGTGGGTACTTCTCACTGTCTGCTTAAGAGAGGTATACTTCAAACCAGAGCCTGTACTGGCAAGACAAGGCACAATGATGTTAGTAGATTTAGATTAGCTATTAGGAAGAAATTCTTCACTGTGTGAGTGGTGAGGCACTGGCACAGGTTGCCCAGAGGAGATGTGGATGCCCCATCCCTAGAAGTGTTCAAGGTCAGTTTGGATGGGGCTCTGAATACCTTGGTCTAGTGGAAGGTGCCTCAGCTTATGTTAGGAGAGTTGTCCTGCGTGGTGTTTAAGGTTGCTTCTAATCCAGACTGTTCTGTAATTCTGTGAAATTCTCTGCCATGTGTTACACAGGAGGCCAGGAATGGTTGTCATAACAAAAGCTCTTCTTTTAATCTGCTAAACTGGTGAAAAAAAATCTCAGGAAAAGATGACACAGTATCAAAGACCATGGGTTACACATCTGCCAAATGAACTGTGATCTTCTGTCTTCATAGAACATCATGTTTGCTTATTTGTTTTTACTTCTAGTCTTCTTGCTCATGCTTGGGTGAGCAGCTGCATCTCAGAGCCTCAGTCATGTACTTTGGTATTTCTTGATCACAACTACTATGTGCATCAGCATTTTTGCATGCACGCTGGCCATTCAGAGCTGGTGAAATGTTGGGGTTTAGACTCCTTGGTCCCTGTCTTTTGCCATTTAACTGAGGTGCCTCAGTTGGAAACTTGGTAGTCCAAGGCTCACCCTGAGGTCACAAGGGAAAGACTGGCATCCCAGGGACTTAGGGCATTCCTTGCTAGGTGCTACCCCAAAGGAGTTTCAGGTGGATGGGTTACAAACAGTGATTTAGCTTTGTGCTTAGAGTTTTGTTGTGTGACTGCAGGCCTAGTTATTTTATGTATGTATAGAAATCCATGCTGGAAAACTGCCAGCAGGACAAGGAAAACCTTTTCTCTGCTAAAATGTCCATTAATATATAAGTGTTTAGAAACTGTAAGTGGTGTAAGGCCCTACAAAGGTACTGTGAGTGTTCGTTCTTTGGATAGCAGAGATGGTTGATGCACCAGCTGCTACAATAGTAACTAAAAGAGTGCTGGCAAAGAACTGCACTGGCTTTTAGCATAAGTCTGTCGCTGTGGAAAGCCTTGATCAGCATAGCTCAGTATCTCTGTTTATACAAGGCAGATGCAAGTTCCAAGTGGTAGCATTTCTCCTGGAGAAATGGAACAGCTTTTACAAACCTGTGCATAATGCCTGTGTGTCAGCCAATGGCACACGTCCTGCAAAACCATGCAGTTTGCGAGATGTCATCTTTCTAAAATTTGTTGTGTCATTGGAAGAATATTTAAATAGCCTAATACATTGCAGTAATGAGAAGTTAGCTTGGATTTCTTGGATTATCCAATTTTAGAGCTCAGTGATATGTTCTTCTTGTTTGTTTGGGCTTTTTTTCTTTCTTTGCCTTAATAAATTTGCCTTCAGATGGGTGCTCATAGGAGCTCATGCCCTGTAAGCTGGAGCTGAAGCAGTGCCTTAGAGCCTCTGGCTGCATGCAGCTGTGCGTGTGCTGATCTTGAAAACTACTAAGTCTACTTGCAAGTTTTACATAGGTATTTAAAAATCCTGTGCTTGGGAGAGTCAAATATAGGACCAAAGCCATTGTATAGGTATGTTTTCTGCTTGTGCAAATGCTAGTGTGCTTCCCTCTGGCTAAGAAACCTCATGCTCTGTGCCCTTTGTCAGTATGTGTTGTAATGCTGAAATTGTGTGATCTATCCCCATGGATCCCTACAGCACTGAGTGCTTAGGACAGATCCACTTCCTGAGTGGAAAGCAGTAGTGTTGCAAGCTGTAAGAGCCTTGCCACTGTTGTCCTGCCAGTCAGAAAGCATGCAGGAACTGTGGGATGGAGGGAGGAGAAAGGCAGTTGAATGCTATCTGGAGCAACGACCTTTAATTCCAGCCTGTGTCACAGGATAGACACAGGAATCCCAGCAAATGGAGCAAGGATGTTGCTGCCAGCACCCTAATGATCACTCCACCACATGAGTAAAGAAGGGCTCTTAGGGCCCTTCTTTACTCATGGGCTATGATGTAAGGGCTAGATGAACTTCATGGGCATATCGATGCTTCAAGCTGCCCAGGATTTGATTGCAGATAGGAAACTGCAGTGCATTTGGGTCAAAATCCCTACTTTGAAAAGTGTAACAAAACTACTCATGACTGGTGTTAAAGTTTATTGAAAGGTTGAGTCAAGGTTTACCTGTTTTTGCCGGGAAAATGTTCCTTGCATAAACTTGTTTGTATTCTACTGGCAGTGGCTTTTTGAGCCCCATGGACTTTGTTTGCAGTAAAAATCTTTAACCTCCTTTAAGATACTGAGCTATTTTGTATGTGAAGTCTGAGCTGAAGAGTCTCGCTCATCTCTGGCTAAAGTTTGACAGCACTAAAATCTGAAGGAAAGTTTCCTTAACAGTTAGGAACACTTAATTAATAGCATTTGTACATATCAGTTGTGGTAACTAATCACATAATTTCAAACTATCGTTCATTTTCTGAAATTAGTTACCTCTCAGTTGACTTCTCAGTAGAAATCATTTGGTGCAGCAGTCACGTGCAAATGCAAGAGCAGGCCCCTTTTCCCTCAAAGTAGGGGGAGCAGGTAGATTACTGTCACTGATGGGGCAGTCAGCTCTGGGCACATTAACACTATTTCAGAGCTCATTCTTTCACCAGCTGGTATTGTCTGGTCATGTCTATGTTCTTTAGCTTTCAAAACACAGTGGCCACAAGGAGGTTGCCCTTTGGGAATGATTTATTTTCTATATATTGCTACCATTATTAAAACAGGTTTTTTACCTTTGAATAAGAAGCTTCATTGAACTGTGATATTTCCAGCTAACTTGCTGATGTGTTGTGACTCTCCAGGGTGTTTGGACAGGATATCCAAGGCAGAGACTGTGGTGATGAAGTGGCTCAATGGCTCACCACCTTCCTGAACTCAGAGCCCTGTCGACTGGTGCACTTTGAGCCCTCCATGGTGCCAAGAAAGTCAAAGGACACAATAGCTCTTTTCCGAAACACAGATGAGGTAAATAAACACTTTTTCTCAGAAGTATGTCCTTTTAAGCATTTCCACCCACCCACCAGAAACTGCCTGTTTTATCTTTGGCGATTGAGCCCAGTTTAGCAAGGTGTGTAGTTGTGTAATACAGCCATGTGAGTATTCTTTTCTGTAAAGAGGTGACTTGCTTAATTTTTTACTTCAAATTGGTTTTAAACTATTGACCATTCACAGCTAAAGAGTCTGAAACTGCTACTTGAAGAGGAACTATTACATTGCAGAATACAATACCCTTTTGTGTCTGAGTGAATAGAAAAAAGTTACATCTTTAATGATGTTTTGATGGTGTAATCTGTGTTGCATAGAAGGGAGTATACTGATACAAGTTGTGTTACTTTGTATTTTGTTCAAAGGAATGATGTTTAAACAGGCTGGTTACAGTTGTGGGCCTAGGAATTAAAAGGAAGTTTCAGAGGTTTTGTCTCTTTCTGTGGAAGAGGCTTGAAGGTATGGTATTAAAGCAATGTCATGGAAAGGTATGGAAAGGAGATGCTGTGCTCAGACATCCTTATATCATTTTAGCCACTGCTGCCCTTCTTTTTTTCTGAACAGTTCTCTCAGGTGAAGATACTTTGAATTGTATCAAATGTAAGGTTTTTAAACAAATTAAAATTGTGAGTACCTTGCTTTAGCAATGTTATTATTTGTAGGGCATGCTTGTTGCTGCACAAAGAGAAGAAGGTATATCCAATTATAGACTTCTATAGATATGCATTTGTTATGTAAAGGCACTGAGACCAATACAGACACAATGTTTCAGCAGTAGGGACATCAGATTAGGAGGGTTGATGTTCTGGAATCATAGCAAGAAAGAAAAGGTAGAATTTTTGGATAGTTATTTCAATGCTCATCATCTTGTGGTTGAAAGACACGTACAAGAATGGAGTAAGACTAATGTAAGAGAAAGGCAGGAGGGTTATATACTAAAATTCTTACCAAAATGTCTTTTTTTTAATGCTCCCACCTCTGTGGAACTCCACTTCTTGGAGGTTTAGAGGTTTTTAAATACTGTTCATTTACCTTATTTGCTTATATGGCCCTCCCACTGCCCAGGCATCCTAGACTGATTAATGGACAGCTGTAATTGAGCATGGGCTGTTCTGGATGTAGAACTCCCTCTGGTGTTGTGATAAGGCAGTTTGAGTGCACAAAAATTGCCATGGTGACTGAAATAGGGAAGAGCCTGTTGTTTTCCTTGTTAACTTACTTTCAGGAAAATCAAAACTTGAACAGAGCAGCCTAAAAGACCACTGGTTCCAATATCTGTCTTTCGCTGTGCACTGACTTTCCTCCCATACTCTTACAGCAACCTTAGGATTTGGCGGTGTTTGTTTCTGTAGGTTGCATATCCTGACTGCAGTCCAGTCTTGATCATCTCCGAAGCTTCAATGGATGATCTAAATACCAGGCTGGAAAAGAAAGCTAAGATACAGAACTTCAGGCCAAATATTTTTGTAACAGACTGCGGTGCTTTTGAGGAGGTAAAATAACTGTCTTAAATGTCTTTTTGAAGGCTTGCTTTTGTTTCTTTGTAACTCAGTTGCTTTGTGTGATGGTGCCAACAAGGGTGAGGAAAGCTGCTACGTGATTTTTACAACTGAGTTCCAGAGAGATAAAGCTTCAGCTCACATCAGTGCATGTGAAACATTGATGGAGGTCACAGGTCTATGAATGATTATTTCTCAAACTGAAAAAGCTCCTAAAGCCAGAATAGATTTTTATGTCCCAGGAGGATTTGCAATAGAAAGCTTGTGTAGATGACAAGCAAAAACTTACTTCCCCTAAAAATTTCCTTTCTGCAAAACTGTAGATTTACCAGAGGCCACACATCAGATTATCACCCATACAGCAAGAACAAATTGCTTTAGGCTTGGTGCTTCAGACAAATGTATGTTGGAGAGCAGGGTTCATTACTTGTGTGTCTCTCTTTTCGGATAGAATTATTAGTGTGTCCTGAATTGGATAAATGCAATGACAGTAGGGTTTTCTTTATAGTACTGTAGTGTAACTATGCATATTTTGAAGGTGCTAGTAAAGGTGATCATCTGGAATGGTGCACCTTTTTGTGAATGACTGTGCCTCTTCTGGAAAAGTAATTGCATGTGCTTGTGTCTAATATGTGCCTAATGTTTACTTCCCTCAGGACACCTGGGAGGATATTCTTATTGGTGATGTGGAAATGAAAGGGACTGTGTGTTGTGGCAGGTAAACATTGGAGACCTTTATTTTACATAGGAACAAAGAGGTTTATGATAAGAAACCCTGACTGATTTGGTACTGTCTGTCATTGCAGGTGTATTTTAACAACTGTTAATCCAGACACTGGGGTCATTGACAGGAAGGAGCCCTTGGAAACATTGAAAAGGTTATAACAATACCACTCTTTCTTAGACCGTGGGAGAGGATTTAGGCTAGACCCTGACAGATGTGAGACTAGTGTTTTAAAAGTGGTTTGAAGTGTGTGTGGGACATAATAATGCAGTGTGAAGGTCTGTGTATATTGGCTTCCCGTCTACTTCTTGCAATTCTGTGTGGTAAGAAAATTCAGGATGTTCCCTTCTTTCTTGCAAACTCCACATCCCCTATCTCTGTTATATCTGCTACAGTGAAAGCTTGGGGTAGCGGGTATTAAAGGTATCTAAAGGTCTAACTTTGCTTCTTTGACTTTTCTTTATAAAAATATTTTTGTATATATTAAACATGAAGGTGTGAATACAGTCAGGCTTTTTTCCCTCCATTTGAACTGCTTGGGTCTTTTTAGCCTAATATAATGACCAAGGCAAGGCATCATTATTTGCATGTCCTCTCTTTCATCATGGATATTTTGATGTGTAGTTTTTGCTACCACTTATTCTAAAGAAGGGCTTTCTCTTTGCAGTTACCGCTTATGTGACCCATCTGAGAAACACATTTACAAAACCAGCCCTCTCTTTGGGAAATACTTTGCTGTTGACAAAACTGGAACAATTCAAGTTGGAGACCCTGTGTACAAGATGGTCTGGGAATGAAGGAGACTTTGATCAGAAGATGCTTTTTCACTTTGATATGCAGATCTTTTTTCCATGTACACAGTCACCAGCATAACTTTTTCTTCTTCCTTGCAATATTTTTTGTGCTTTTTAAGGTGCAGGAGGTTCTTTGACACTGTGAAGTGCCAGTCGTTTCAGATCACGTAATCTTCTGGCATACCTGTAGTAACCACATCTTTAGTTTTCTTGGAGGCTGTGGTAGAAGAAACTGATCCATAACAGACTTCACAGCACTACTGAATATCACACCTCCTAAAATTTTGTGTCAACCATAATATTGGAATCCAAATTTGTGTACAAGAGTTTGCATCACATGTTAGATACATTTAGTGCCTATAAAGAACCACAAAAACAGTCATGCCAAGCACAAAGTGTATTTGTCTTTACATACAGAGCTGTCTTTACAAGTTATCATGGAGTGCAGATGGCAGGGCTCTGGTTCCCTCATTTGGTCCTAATCATCTTGCCCTGTCTATGTCCAGAGGTACTTTTTAGCAGTGTTTCTTTCCTTGCAGTTGTTTCCTGAAGATTGCTATTGTTTCTTGAGATTGAATCAATATCAGAAAGATTGTGAGCTGACTAAATAGTCAGGTGTAGAGGTGGAGGTGCCAGGTAATGATGTGTAAGGCTGTGGGAGTGTTTAGTTTGTGACCACAGCTTGACAGTTTGAACTGTCAATTTTTTATCCTGTGAACAATACAGTAACACTGAGGCTGTAGAGTAGTGATGCATTTGCTAACATAACAGTAGAATTTGCAGTTTGACTAAAAGAACTGGATGTTCATTGTGTCAGAGACTTCATGGGCATTGGAGGGGAAGAAAAGCCTTAGGGAATGATCTGATGTTGAGCCTGCCCTGTTCAAGCTGCTGTCCAGGCCAATACTGTAGGGCTCATGCACAGCTCCTCTCTGGCTCAGTGAATCCCTTTATGTAGACAGTTAGGTTGCTAAGCAGATGTTTGGGAAGCTGCAGTTTGAGCCTGTTAACATCCTTACTGGTTCTACATTTAAATCTCTGGTTGTCCCCCAGTCCAGCTCCAATACAACCAAAGTGTCAGCTGTTTGTAGGAAGCTGACAATTATATTTTCTGCTGCATAAAACAAATAAGGGAGAAAGCTAGTTGAATTACAGCAATGTTATCTTTTCTTTAAATGTTATGTGATTTTTTTTTTAAGTAGCCTCCAGGACAAAAGCCAGCCATCTTTCTAATGCTTGTCTGCTCGTTTCTTTTTTATGGATTACTAAATTTGAAAAGTGTTGCCCTAGCCTAAAAGAGGAAGCAAATTAATTGTGAAGAAGGACAAATAAGATCCTATCTGATGTTTAGATTCTTCATTTCTGTTGTAAGTATGAAAAGGGAATTTTGGTGCATGTTCACAACTCAGACCTGTAAAATGAAGAGCTGTTGAGCTTTGAGAAAGTGCAGGTGGATGTATGTGATAAGACTGAAGCAGTCATGTTGAGGGGGTAGGTTTCTATTATTTGTGAACTCAGAGTTGCTCTGAATGCCATTTTGTTGGCAGGGTTGCTCTGTAAATATTAAGTTTTCCTGGGACAGACAAGTGCCCAGTTTAAAGTGCATGTTACATATTTGTGTATTGTTATGCCTGATGCAGTGGCTAGTGGGAAGAAGTGAAAGAAAAATATTTTAAAAAGAAAAAGAATTCCAAGGTTCACTCTTAAAAAGCACATGTTGGAAGTTCTTAGTGTTAGAAGCTGAAAGCTTGTGGAATTCCTAATGGTATCATTAAGCACAGGCAGCCTGCTGGCCTGCCAAAGCAATTAGTTAAGAATGTATCTCTTTATTAAGTCACAGAAGCGGAAGGAAAAAGAGCTGATTTTTTTTGCTTTTGGCCAAACATATTTTTTCCACTGTTGTTCTAGTGGCACATCATTTACATAACACAAATCATGGTATAGATCCCATTGGCCCTCATTAGGCTGCTGTTGATTGGGCTGATTTGGATATGGGGCTGTCTTCGGAAGAAGAAACTGCCATCTGCATCCCTGTTTGGGAGAGGCCATAGATCTAAACTCCTGATTTACTCCTGTTAAGCCTCTTAGCAGAATATGGCTGGAATCCTAAAACTGGTCTGTATGGGGGGGCAACATGCTTCACAGGTGACACTCAAATCAATTATATGGCCATTTTGTAAAGCTGAGAGCATGAGTTAGAACATTGCACTGTAAATATCTTCATATGACTGTTGATTTGCTGTAACTGTAGGAATTGTGTTTGATTTTGTTTAAGTAATTTAGAAAGTTGACTGAAAATGTGTCAATCATGAGCACTGTTTTTTAAATTGTGTACTTAAACAATTGTTAATTTTTTAACTCTAGAAGAAGAAAACAAAAGTATAAACTTCTAATGAATTCAGCTTTCTTAAGGCGTAACATTTGTTTGTGAATTTTTTTTGTTTTCTGTTTCAACATTTAATTTTGACTGTTCTTAGCAGGATCTCATAGTTAATACTGATGATTGTCTTTTTTAATCCTACCTCTGAATTCAGAAATATATGCAGTTAACCAGAGGATATGTGTAAGAGAGCAGAACCATTAGATATAAATAGTAATCAGACTCAGTTTTGCATCCCTTATGATCCTAGATAAGTGTGCTGGTTTTGCATTAATTGATATTTGGTAAGGAGGGAAGAAAAAAAGAAGATGTTTATAGACTTGCCTTTTTTTTTTTCCAGGGACATATGAAAATAGGGGAAAATGTTTAAAAGTATGAGAGTTTACTCAGGTCAATCCATGTCATATCTCAGAGTATAATACCAAAAACTTTTTATTGCAGCATTTATTGTACCAATAGTCTTGCAGAGGACTATGTATGAGAATGACAGTTGTTAAAAGCAGAAATTTCTGGGTTGCTTAAGGTCTGTGGTGGGTACATTTTCATCCAAGAAAACCTGCGAAAGATCTGCTTCTGCTTTCTGAGGAGAAAAACAGCCTTCCAAAGGCATCACTCTGCTGCTCTGTAAGAAGACAACAGATTTACAAATCTCTTGCCTCTACAAATGGCAAAAATTTCAAAAAGGGCTGCCACAGGTTGTTCATTCCTGGTCTATCCTAGCACCTTAAATTGCCTTTTTGTCTTTTAAGATCCATTAGAAATTCCCTGTGCTAGGTAGCTGCAGGGCTGAGGACTGCAAAGTCTCTTTCTTTTGGGGCAGGAGATTCTAAAAAGTGATGCAGGCATAAAGCCTACATGTATCAGCCTTCAGCTGGAAGAGAATATATTTTATTATGTAAAATATTATATTTTACATAATTTTCATTGCGTTAATGTTAACAATCTCAATTTAGAGTGTCACTGTTACTAGTAATTCTTTGCATTTTATCTGAAGAAATTGGTAAACTCAGTAAGGGTTTCACACACTGGGCCTTTTTTTTTTAAGAAATCTGCTTACTCATCGTGACCAGAGAACAGGAATGGTTGGATGGGGAAAGGAAATGAGCAAGGCTTAGATGTGTAGAGGGTGTATGTTAGGGCTGGAGCTGCTCAAGATGGGACTGTCAACGAAGGCAGGGTGCTGGGTGCTTCCGTGTTCTCCAGGTGTTTGTGTGCAGATGGACTGAGAATGAGCCCTGGTTGTGGAATAGCATCAATACCCAGTATTCAACAATCACCTGGCCTGAGGAATGCTGTTCTCCCCAGTGGGCCACAGCTCATCACATCGACTTCTGGAAATCACAGAGAGGGTCAGGCTGGAAGGGAGCACAGTGGGTCATCTGGTCCAACCTTCCTGCTCAAGCGGGGTCACCCCAGAGCACAGGGCACAGGATTGTGTCCAGATGGTTTGTGAATATCCTCAGTGAAGGAGACTCCACAGCCTCACTGGGCAGTCTGTTCCAGTGCATGGTCACCTGCACACTAAAGAAGTTCTTCATATTCAGGGGGAACTTCTGTCCATCAGTTGCTGCCTATTGCCTCTTGTCCTATTGCTTGGCACCACCAAGAAGAGCCTGGATCCTTCTTCTTGATACCCACTTTTGGGTACTTATGGACACTGATAAAATCAAACCACAAGTAATTGTAGCCTGAGCTAAACATCAGGTAGAGACTATCTTCCACCTGTGCAGAACAAGGACATGGAGCAGCCGGTGGTACATCACAGTGAAGAGTTTGGGTGGGAACCTCTCATTTTTGCCCTTTGTCCTTTGATTGTTATGTGTGAGATACCTAGGCTGGTTGAAATTCCCCTGTCCTCCAGGAGCAGTATTGTAGAGAATTGTATCTTCTCTAGGGCACAAAATTGTTCTGACAGCTTATCACTGCTTGTTTAATGGCTGAGTGTTCTCATTTTCTGTAGTCAGTAGATAATAAGCACAGTGAAACAATTATTGTGCTTCACTGATGTGCTAACCCTCACAACATCTTTACTGTTGAGTTCCAAAAACCAGCTTCATTCACTGTTAATTGAGGCTTGTCTTTGAGAGATTATGTAGGATGACAATTCCTCAGTCATAGCAGCCACAATTACTTATAGTAAGTCATGGACAGTTATTTTTAGCAGACCTACCTAAATCCCTTTGGCATAAGTTAAAAGTGGCAGCTAAATCTCTCAGGTTTTTCAAGATTTCACACATAGACATGTAGGACTAAAAAAAATTAAAACAGATGGGTAAGAATGCAGTCTTCTCTGTCTGCAGAAAGCAAACAAATAGACATTAAGTTTAGACTAGGAAAATACTTGCTTGATCTCTTCACATAGCATGGGCCACTGGCTCAACTTCCTGATTCTGTTGAAAACTTGTTATTTTTGGTAAAAGATCAAAAGTCACAATGATAGTTGGACTGCAAGAATATCGTGGTAGAGATAAAGAGTACCAGCAATGTCCTAGATTCTTTCAAAGGTAAAGACGTCACTCCCTGAAAAACTCCTTTGCACTGTGTTTACAGTTGTGCAGTTTGGTGGTCCGTATTCACTCTCCATTTCTTGAATTTATTTAAGATAAAGCAGAATATTGTCTTTGTCATTACCTCAAGGAACAGGTAACATGAAGTTTAATTTCCTTCAGTTGTCCTTTATTTCTGTTTAATACAGCTGTCCAATGATAGTTTTCCACATCCTGGGCTGTGTGACTTTTAGCTTAACTAAATCTCTTCCAATTCATGTTCCTGTGCTCAGAAATGTGAGTCACAAACATCCTAATTAGGGGGTGCAGGTTACTGTGTAATTAATCCTTGAAGAGAACCAGCAAGACAATTGGATCCATCACTCTAAACTTAGTTGCAAAAAGTCTGGAAAAATAAATCAATGTGTTTTATGGAATTCTGAAAGTATCTTCTCAGCCCTGGAAGTGGTGGTTTTAAGAAAAGGTTGAGTTTACTTGACATGGAAAGGCGCACACTGGAGTCCTTCAAAAGCCAATTAAAATAAGAGGAGCTCTTGGGCACTGGATCTGAAGGAGCAGAAGGTCTGAGCTGCACCTTGCTTGCAGACAACTCAGTGTATTGCTGCTCTCTAGTTGAAGAAATTGTGCTGAGCTGTGCTACCGCAACACCTGTTCAAGTGGTCAGCTGGGGTCTCCGTCAGAGCAAAACTCTTTTAAGCAGAGTGGCAGTGTTGGCTGTGTGCTCTCAGAGGACCTGTTCTGGGAGCAACTGTGCTCCAGGAAGCTGCTGGGCCTAATCAGCACCTGGGAGGATGCTGAGAGCAGATAAAATTTAAACAGCTTGCTGGGAGTTCTGTTGCACTGCTGATAACCTCACTCAGTTTATCACCTGGCCTCAGGTTGGTCTTGTGGAATCTCTCTTGGAAAGTAGTGACAGGAGTGCTGGCATCAGTGATGTGCAGCCATGAAGGGGCAAGTGACATACATACTTATTTTAAGATTGCCAAGAGCAAAATCTATCTGATTTCTTTAGTTTGAACATGCAGCTGGAGCTGAGGGAAGTCAGGCAGTGCAGCAGACAGTGGAAAGCTGCTAAAATTAAAAAAAAAAATAGTATGCTTTTCCCCTTTTTAATTCTGTACAAAACACAGAATGATTTGGGTTGGAAGCAACTTAAAAGATGATCTATTTCCAGCCCCCTTCCATGGGCAGGGACACCTTCCACTAGACTAGGTTACTGAAAGCCACATCCAACCTGGTCTTGAACACTTCCCGGGATGGGACATCCACAGCTCTGCATCCTGTGCCAGTGCCTCACTACCTAAACAGTAAGTATTGTACTTACCAGCTGTAGAGAAACTGGAGCTATGGACGGCATGGCTAGGTAGTCTCCTTGCATGGGGAGCAGAAGAGATTAGCTCCTGCACCTGTGGAGTTTAGGGTTTGTTTGAAGCCTTAGTTAACTTTGCTTGACCACGAAAGTCACTGCATTTAAAGTTGTTTTTTTTTAATCTTCTTTTCAAAAGAAAATTATCACCTTATTTGCACAGATATGTTAAAATATTATTTAATTTAATTTAAAACAAACACAAAAATACTCCCTCCCCCCATAAAGAACCTCCAAACCCTGAAAGTAAAAATTCTATCTTTTTTCTGCTGTTTATTATGAAAAAGATTCCTGATAACACAGCTTCAACCAGTAGAGAAGTCACATTGCTGATCAAAAAGGGAGTCCTTCATTTAATGCATATAATCATTATGAAGTCCTCTGCCAGCATCTCTTTAGTAAAAATGCATTCTCCTAAAAAGCCCTTTCAGGTTTAGCATCCTTACAAGAGCCTTGGAACACCACTGCTTGTCTTGTGTTCTGCTGACCATCCATCAACCCTAAAATAGCTGTTCCTACCCCACTGAACTTTCTATGTACAGAAAGACATTTGGTACCAGCTACATTTGAAGAAAATAAACTATATTTAAAGCTATTAGTCAGTATCACAGATAGTTCCTGCCCGCCCCCATCCCCCTGGGATTTTTTGCCCTTTTAAATGGAGTATGTTTGGATAGAGTACGTGTGTCTTGCATGCCTGTTCTGAAGGGGCCTCCCACAGATGCTATTTAACATATCCTCTGTTAATTAAAGGGGAGGTCAGTGTGTTTAACTGTTCATCTAGGTTGGAGCTGTCAAAGTGGATTTGGAGCTGGATTTAAAGACCATTTAAAATTTGTAAATTTGGTTGATATATGCCTGCAGGTGAGTCTGAAAGCAACCACACTTATACCAACTTCATTTATCCCTTTTAAAAAATAAAATTTGTTGTCCATTATTTAAAATAGACTTCATATAATGCTTTTGGTTTTATTTAGGGTTTATATTTATTTGTGGAAAGTCAATGTTCAGTCTGCATGTTCTCCCAAAAATTGCAAAATCTTGAAATTCACCACAAAAAAATCATGCAACACAAATGTGGTTTTGAAAAAAGCAATCCCATTCCTTCTGTCCTCTCTCACTTTTTTAATTGGGTAATTCAATATGGATGTTTTTCTTTCCATCTTAAACCCATAAAGTAGTGAGCTGTTTGTGGAGTATGTGTCTATGTGTATATATGCATGCATATATACTTATTGTTGAATGTCTAAGAAATCAACCTTGGTTTCAAAATGGTTGGTTTTTGTTTATACTCAAATACTTTGTTTTGTCACATTCCCCAAGGTTGCCCCAAACGAATGTCTGAAGTCATCTCAGAGTTAGCAACATAATCAATTCTAACCAGTTTGTTTCCATTCCTGATTGCTTACTTTTTCCCATGAGAAAATCTTTTTGGGATAGCATGTTTAACTTGTGGAAGGGAATGGAAGTTCCATTCCTGCAAAATATGAAGGTTCCCTGACTTGCTATTCTTGCTTCATACTCACCACAACCTATTATAGATGCTTGCATGGATTTTTCTGTTTTCTTTCCTGGCAGGTTTCCACTATAAAAATGGAGGCATTACTTTTGGTACATCCTCTGGACTAAAAGTCTCCTGGCATCAGTGAAATAAAGCAGGAAGGTACACAGTGTCCCAGCCCTAGATGAAGTTGGGATAACTGGCTTTTGAAGATATAAAAGTTGATTGATTTGTTGTTGGGGTTTTGGTTTGGTTTTTTTTTTTGTTTTTTTGGGGGGTTTTTTTGTCTTTTTTCTTTCCATTATTTTTTTGGCTTAGTCTTCTTACTCCTTTCCTCATCTGTGTTTAATGACTGGTTAATGACCTGGTGTAAGGCACCTTAAAGGAAGTTTCTTCTAAGTGTTCAGCCTCAGTGCTTCCTGCTCCACTTTAAGTCCCTCAGTGTCATACATCTCTTAGTGCCTTTGTGCATCTCTTAGTGCCTTTGAGTGCTCAGTCTCCTTTTCTGCAAGTTGAACATCTTTCCTAGACCTTTCAGTGGCTCTTAGTCCAATTGACCATGTAGCCATTCAGGGTGTAGTACAGCCAGATGGGAAGGGAGTGTTGGGGTTTCACTGGGACTCTGCTCACCTTAATGTGTGGTGAGGTCAGGGAAAGGAAAGGGAGAACATCTATCATAATTCCATTAAAATGGAAGATCGTTTGAGTTTTTTGTTTGCCAAAGCCCAGTGAAAAATGGGTTTCTACTGGATAAGGGCAAGTTCTACTGGGAGCATAGAAACCTCATGGTTCTTCCTGGAGTTCTGTTTTACCCCAGTATGTCAGGCAGGTTTTTGGAGAGTGTATGGTCATAAATGGGGTCCCTTCTTGAAAATGCCAACCCTTGGTGCCTGGTGGGCTGTACTGTATCAAAGGGCTATGCACCTTGGAGGTGTCCCAATGGCACTTGGGGGGATACTGTGCACAGAGGTGACAAGCTGACCCAGCAGCGTCCCACTGCTCCAATGTGTGCACATCTCTAGAGCCTGGTAAAAGAGGCCTCCACATGCTGGATGGTGCCACGTGGCGTACCCAGTGGAACTGGAGAGCAGCTTTGTGTGTGCCAATGACCAGCTGCAGCCTGCTTTAGCTTTTGCTGTGACACTTCTGTTGAGGGCTGGCTGCTGGCCTTCTCTGGAAAATAATGTTACTTATTTTGGTTTTGAAACTCCAGTAAATCTGTTGCTGTCTTTTGCACTGTACTGGGACATGTGGGGTTTTCCAGTTAGTTGTGCCTGTACTGTCACAGAAGCTTTGGATTAATGCATCAGCTGCATGCCAAATATCTACCTTTTGAAGATGATATACTGAGAAATAAAGAAAGATGCAAAATCAATTTGGGATATAGGATGCCCCAGGCTGATTTGGTTAGAGTGAATTTATTTATGTCTAATCCCATTGGTTTTAGAAGTTCTGCGTTCAGTCTTCACCCCATAAGGAAATTAAAAGTCTTGGCACTCATCAGTGCCAAGAAATAAATAACTGACCAAGATTCTCTCTTCAGAGCTGTCCCAAGTGAAATTTTGTGCCTAATTTTGTTTTGTTTGTTTCATTTATATGTGACTGGAACCAGTCCCTGCTAGTGGTATGGCTGAATAGCAGGGAGCCTTACACAGATTGCATGGAATAAGCTCATGTCAGGCAGGGACACAAGGGTGACATGAAGGTTTGACATACATCAGCTTCTTGAAAACACTGTGTATGCTGTCAGTCACTGAGAAAGAATAACTATGCTAAACAAAACCTTTCAAGCTGTTCTTCTCTGCTTTAAGATGCTCTGGCAAATTCTGCAACAGGGTCTAAACAAGTTGGAAAAACAATTACCTGGAAAAGAAATCTCTGGGAAGCTTTTGAGGTGGCATTGTGGTTTAGGAATGGTATTCCTCAATTCAGTGCTCTCATCCCCAAAGCACACACTGCTGTCTCTCACTCCCCATTTTCCCTTTCGTTTTGGCCAAAATTAGGTATTTTTAACAACATTCTTTTAATGTCCTTTTGATGGATCAGAACAAATGGAAGAAAGCACTCTTCACGTATTACAAAAAAGCCAGATACATTTCCACTACATTTTGGAAGAGCACTGGGGAAATCCCTCCTCTGAGCACTGGACTGCTGTGATTCAGCCCAAGGAACCTGCTTCACATTGATGCTCAACACTGCTGCACCAGCTCTGTGCAAAGGAGGTAGCACCCATGGGTGGTGGAGGGCACCAAGAATCTCCAAACCCTCTTTCACAAGTTTGTGAAAACATGATTGAATATTGCTTCTGCAGCCAACAGGAGCAGGAAACCACGTCTGAATTAGAGCCAGAAGTCACTTGTAAAATACTTCTTTGGTCACCTCGTGAAGGGCTTGCAGCACCTCAGGTATGTTAATTCACCTGGTTCCTTACAAACCCCAAGGGAGATGGATAATCATCCTCTCTTTCTTGGAGAAAGCAGAGTGAAACATGAGAGGTACAACACTTTGATAATGACAGTCAGGCCCTGGCAGCATTTTGCAGTTAGAAAGTGCTGGCTCCTGGAGGGCTGCCAGGCATTTCTCAGAGACAGGCAGGAGCCTGTGTGTGCTGTGCAGAGCAATTGCAGTGAGCTGGCAGCATCCAGGAGCCTTTGGTGTGCCAGCAGGCAGACTGCACATTAGCTGGGTCTGGAAGCCCATGGTGGTGCAGGCCAAGGAACTTTGAGCCAGCTAGCAGGGCTTTGCTAGGTTGAATCCATAATGGAGGTAACACATGAATTTTGCTTGAGGGCTATCTCTGCTTGCTGCTCCACTGTGCTGCGAGGAGCTTGGGTTGCTGCTTACAGGGGTGATTATTTGTCTTGTCCTTTGCTTTTTGGGTACAGAGCCTTTAGTTCCTCTTCCCTTGCAGTACAGGTGGTAGTTATCTCCCTTTCTGAAGCAAAGCCTGGTGATAACCATGTGTTACCACCACAGATAGTCAGTGTTGATCCACAGTCGCAGTGGTGGCAAAACTGCATTTCATTCCTATGAGGGGAAGGGCAAAAGGCTCACTGAGGATTTAATGTTGCCGGCTGGAACAGAAACCAGAATGGCTTCTCTGCAGGGCATCCTGTCTCGCTAACTTTACTGCTGCCCAAACAGTCTGCCCTCATAAACAGATAGGATTTAAGAGTCATGAATGTATGGTAGCCCTCAGTTTGTGTATAGCTGAGCAGCTGGCTTGTCCAGGTTAGGCATTAGGAAAACCTTTCTGGGTGATAAAGAGGGAATGATAAAAACATTTATGTTAAAAAAAAATCTCTGAGATTGAATCCAGCCTGTGACCAAACACCACCTTGTCAAGTAGACTATGGTATCGAATGCCACATCCAGTTGTTTCGTGAATGTCTCCGGGGACAGTGACTCCACCACTTCCCTGGATAATCATTCAAGTGTTTAACAACCCTTTCTGTGAAGAAGTCCTTCCTAATGTCCAACCTGAACCTCCCCTGGCACAGCTTGAGGTCATTTCCTCGTGTCTTGTCACTTGTTACCTGGGAGAAGAGACCAGCCCCCACTTGGCTACAACCTCCTTTCAGGAAGTTGTAGAGAGCAATGAGGTCACCCCTGAGCCTCCTTTTCAAGAGAAAGAGAAGGTAGACAAGGCCATGCAGACATGAGGAGAGGCTTTGCTGGTTGAGATTTTTAAGAACAAGTTGGACAAACCTTGTGTAATAGAGTAGTGATTCCTGCCTTAGAGCAGGGATTTAAATTGAATGGTTAATCTCAGTCTTTTCCAGCCCCTTGTTATGTTGTTTTGGTGGTTTTTTTGGTTGGTTGAGTTTTTTTGGTTTTTGAGTTTGTTTTTTTTTGGTTTTTTTTTTTTTTTGTATTGGTACTTTACTCTGTAAATTCTTTCTAGAAGTGTAAGTACAGAAAAGTGTTCTGAACATTTTAGCCCTTGGGTTCAGGCACTTGCATAATAGATATGGCATTTTAAATCATTAACAACAAATGCTAATTCCTGCTTGTTGTGCAGTAGATAACTTTGGATAGAAAAAATAGGCAGGCTAAAGAAATTTAGATTGTTCTTGAACTCTCCCTGCACCTTCTGGGAAAAACAACAACAACAAAAAAGTAAACAAAATCTAGATTGTATGCAATCTGTGGGCACATTGACAAACTGAATTTGCCTCACATATCCAGTGAGAACAACAAACCTGTGTGGCTTCTCTTCAGTTATTATTTATACTTGTCAAAGCTCACAGTGCAATATGGTGTATTTTTACCCTCAATTTCCACTGAAAAGTGCTTTTAGGGTGGCTTATTTGGTCCTTTTTTTGATTACTGACATGTTCCACATTTCAGTAGCTCTTGTTTGAATACACATAGCCTTAATCACTGGCCTTTTTTATCTCCTTTAAACTGTGAAAGTTAAGGGTTTGTAAGCCCTAAAAATCCATATATCCAGCATCTCCAAGGCCTAGAGCTGAAACTGAAAAATCATTTCTCCTGAGTAAGGTGAGTAGGATTTGACTTGAGATCTCAGTGTGCTACAGATGATGTTTGTCTTTTCCTTCCTTCAAGATGTTTTTGTGGAACTGCAGGGGTTAGTTTTGCATCCTTCAGAGCTCTGCTTTTTTTTTTTTTGTCTGAGCTGATGAGCCTGATAAATTTACCACACAGGACCATTCCTGTTTGTGTTACTATGTTATTTATATATAAAAATGCAGCACTGGCAACAGCACTTCTGCTGTGAGACCTGTTCCAGCTGAAGTCTGCATCCAAGAAGTCCTGATGTGGTCTGCTGCCATGTACCTACTCACTAAGATGGCTGTAAGATTAAGTGAGAACTCTGTCTATAAAGGGCCTCAATGCAACTAAACCAAACTTTCTATTTTTGATCATCTAACAAAACTCATAAGCTTCTTCCAGATAAAAGAATTCATCATGACCTCTAGTCTGTCTTAGGACTGTGCATGACCTTTAGGCTCCCATAGTCACAATAAACTGTAGGTTTCCAGGAAAGGGAATCATTAATTTGAAAGACTGACATCCGTTGCATCCCAAAGGACAGATCCAGCTGAGGATCCTTTGCTCATGCCTGAAGGAGCTTTGCATTTGGCAGCACAATGTCCTAAATCTGTGCTAGCTCTACAGTTGTCAGCAAACTGTTCTCCTACTCCTATCCTTTTCCAGATGTTTAAGAAGTAAAGCTGTATTTTACTCTTACTGTCAGCTGTTTGAGAATGCTGCTGCTTTTTAAATAAATACAAAAGTTAGGATCTTAAATCATAGATAAAGTATAAATACTCTTTAAACTCACATTTGAATAGAGTTTCTGTTGCTCACCTGTCAGGGCTCTGTTGCTGTTACAGGAGCTCAGATCACCCCTGGCTGAATGTTTCAGGGAACTTTGCTCCCCTTGCTGTTTAGGTGATTTGGTAATACTGGAAAATGCAATTCTTTTGGCTGGGATCTTAAGAAAGCTTCTCTCTCTCACTCCCATACCCTTTCTGAGTTGTGTTTTGCATCATGTTGACCACTGGAAAAATATTACTCATACAGAGATTCTGTGACTGGCCAAACTTTATTTATTCTTTCCTCTCATGCCACCAAGTGATATATTAATGTTTGATCTTCAGGTTTTCTTACAATGTATGCTTACTCTGTCTAATAGAACAACAGTCCTAAAATTATTGTCAATTATATTTTAGACCATATGTTTTATCTGGTTGGCAGAGTAAGGAAACAGAAGGAATGTGACAGGGAAGGCAGTTTTTGTTTACTGTACTTTCTCTAATAGACCAATGTAACTAGAACACACTTAGATTAGATGAGAGGGATGGGATGGTTTTGCTTTCTTCTCTGTGCAATTATAGCTTGGACAGTGACCTGAAAAACTTTTATCAAGCAGAAGGAATGCTGTAAAACAGCTGTTGCAAGTCACTTAGCCATGAGCACCATTATCTGTATTGGGATAGTCTTCATTCATTTGCTTTCTCACCACCTGTCTGCTCTCCCTTTGCTACTCTGTCCTTGTGAGTTTACTTTGTCTTTACTCAGCAGTGTTCATGAGGTGGTTCCTTGCCCTGGCTCTCTTTCCTAATAACACTCATTATTTGCTTTCTTAACCTATTAGAATTGTATAGAATAATATTGTCCTGACATTTTTACCATTGAAAACTATTAATATATTGCATCAGTTTTCCAAATAACTTCATAAAATGGTATACTATTTGGAAACAGGACTGTAACTCAGATATTCAAATTCTCATTTTTCATAGTCTTTTTATACTTTTTAGACTTTGTAATGACAGCTTCATTCTTTGATCTGAATAAGCAGCTCAGACCTTGTGCAAATGAATAGTGTTTCCAATAAGTGTTTGTATTTACAATGTATTTCATGTATAAGAGCTCCAACCAACTGAAATGCTGAAAAGTTTGTTTAAATGAGATTTTTTTATGGTGTCTAGTTATACATGATTTAAGGTTATGGGCTTTCATTTCATTTCAGCCTCTGGTCTTTATATTGTATGTGTCCTGTATAACTCCATCCTCCAATTCATGTGTGCAGCCACAAAAAGAAAAACCCAGACAAAGCAAAACAATTCTGAGACAAGTGTAACACACTTAAAAGAAAAGATGATTAAAGGTATGTCTATCAAAGGCAACAATTACCACATTCCTTCTATGCGGGTTTTTGTATTAGATGGTTAAGTATCTTGAAAAGTCTGTGATAATAGAGATAGTTGTATTGGAAGAGTGGTAGTGCACATTGTATCTATCTCTTTTCTTGCTGTAGCTGCATGATGGGAATTAGGATTTCCCTAAATTCTCCTGAATTTCCTCTTTGCAGTGTCTAATGCAGAAAAGCCAATTCTCTCATTTGCTCTTTGTTTTGGTAATGGTTATCTCTTAATTTATCTGTTAGTGAAAGTAGACAGGGAATATTTTATGTGCAGGCACTCATAGCTCACAGGAGTGGCATAGTCATTTAGAGGAGAGTGGTGGGGTGAAATGGATAAGACTTTTGTTTAGACAAGGATTCTGTTCCTAGCTCTGCCTAACGTGACCCTGCTCAACTTTTCTGAGCCTTCTGTATTTTATCTCTGATATGGGTGGACTGATACTTGCTTTCCTCATAAAGCTGGAAGATGGAACTGTGCTTAGTAATTATCTATCTGAAGTGTCAGCATCATTAGGCATGGTCAGGGGAAGAAGTAAAAACAGGACTCTTGGGTCTCCTCCAAGCTTTCTCTGGTTGGCAAGGCACTCCACTTATCCCAGCTGTTCTTCCTGTAAGCACCAGTTTTACTCAGCTGTTCTTATAAATGATGGAGGAGGGACAGTGGGTTCAAGAAAAATGCATGGGATGATGGGTAGGTAAAAAATCTCTAGAAATGCTAAAAGAATGTATGAAAAGTGAGACCCTTCTTTCTTCTGCAAGTGGATCTCACAGTAGTGCCACACCACTTCTTAAATCCTGATGGACTCTCTTCTTGCCAAAATCTGAATTATTTCTACAACTTATTTCTACAAATTATTTCTACAGAAATATTACAGGCTTTTTAAAGAATCATAGGATCATTTAGCTTGAAAAAGGTATTTAAGACCGAGTCCAGCCATAAGTTACACTGTTAAAACTGTCATTTTTACTGCCCTTGATTCTAGAAGAAGATGCAGGCCGATGTAAAGGGTGATATTTCTCCTAAAATATGCACACATTTTTTGCTTTTACTCTGGAAAAGAGCACTGAATTAAACTGAGGCTGACTGATCAAGATAAATACCATAAGTTCAAAGGAGGAATTTTTTTATTTACTGGCAATTTAGAAAAGAACAAAATCTCCAATTCCATAGTTGCTTTTTTTTGTATCACAGATAGCAAGCATCTTGAGAATTCAGCCTGAACACAAAGGGAATGTCAGCATGAAGGATATTACTATTTCAGGTCTTTATCAACTTGGCTTAATCCAAAATATTCACAGAGTTAAGATGTAATTTGGTGGAAATATACATGGAGTCCCATGTATAAACATTTTTGTGCTGTCTGCAGAAATGCAGTCTGCATTTATCCTAAGCTTTAGTGTTCCTCGTTGGTTTTAGCATGTAGGGGAAACTGTAAAAAAAACCAAATTAACAAACCCAAGCAACATTTTTGTCTCTCTCAGATTAGCTCTTTTTATGAGCTTGCTTTGAATTTCATTGCACTTTTGGACATTGTTTATGTCCAAATTTTCTCATTTCTGTTTGTGTGGCAGTTTTCCCTGGTTTGGATGGGTCTTTCATACCAAAAAAGGCAAAAACAGCATAGATTAAAGAGAGTTGAAGGTGTGATATTTAAACCTCTTTAAATCATAATCATTTGTTGTTGAATTTTTTTTCAATCTAACAGCTTTGTTAGGGTCTGGGGTAAACAATCACTAAGAAATGAGAAAAATATAATTCAGAGCAGATTAATTGCATGCATTATTACCACAAAGATATGTATATGTATTCTCAATATGCCATGCACAGGAAAGCTTACTTGGGAATTCATGTACTGCATTTGGAGCAAGAGCTCCATTTTGATTGCTTGAAGGTCCTCTTTCCTGCCCTGTCTTACATCTTATCATCCACCCAGACCTGGGTCTCTGATATTCTGGCACCTGCTGGATCTCAGGTTGAACCCAGTTAATTAACCAATATGTTGCTGTTTATTTCAATAAAAATACCAGATTACTTACTAAGAAATTAAGCAATTTTCACCCTCTGAGCACAGCCTCGTGGGACAGGCAAGGACAGCTGTAAAGTTCTTCTTTTTTAAGAAGTTCTGGTTAATGTCAGCTGAGAAAGCTCTCAGTAAACAAATGAATAATTGATTGCTCAGCTTTCACATAGCTACTGCGTTTCTGGGCTCACATGACTCATTTGTGAAACATTCCTGTCGTCCTAATGCCATAACATTGGAGAAATGATGATTGTTTCTTAGAGGATTCTTCTGTGGACATAGTTGCCAAGACTAAAGCTGTAATGGTTTGTTATTATGACCTTTGTTATTCCATTAGGCTCAATAGCTTTAAAAAAATGATGTGTGCATACTTTAGGAAAGTTTTTACCCTTTACATTGACCTGACATCATAGTTTATGCTACAAAATGTATTAATGACAAAGTAGTGTTTTCATGTCAGGAGGACAAATTTTAACAACTATAATCTGCCCTTAGTCATCATAAATACAAATGTATTGGTAAAACAGACCTTGTTAATGCAGCCAAGACAAATTCTAGGCCATATTTCAAATGAATTTGAAGCACTAGTCCATACACTCCACGATTTTTTTTATGTGTCTTCAAATACGTTATTGTCAAAGCACTGTTAACATGGTTTTCCAGGAGGTATTGTAGAGCAGTAATGGCCCATCTGATGCAAACAATCTAGGCTGTTTTTTCTTGATTACTTGAAGATGTGTAAATGTCTTTGAGGATATGGAAGGGCATAGGGAGCATTCAATTAATATTGTTTTGATGTTTTTTTCAATACTTGAAAAATCAGCTGTAAAAAGACTTGTGATCTGACAGTACTTGCAAATGGCCATGTACAGCAAAGAGTTTAATTTATAATAATTCTACACATTATAATTGACTGAAGTACACCCTATCCAGTACCCACTGCAGTGATAGGTTTGCTGTTGCTCTAGAACCTCGAGACTAATACAGTGACCACAAGTGCTCTGTTCTGGTTTTGCTTCCATAAATTAATTAACTGTATGTAAAAAGGTTGGCTTTGTTCCTTGGCTTACACCGTTTCTTCGATTCGTAGGTCTCTCAGGGCAGAATGGAACTCTAGAAGAAGCGGCAAAGCAGAAAGTCTCCCTGTTTTCTTCCAGCTCCCTTTCATATTTCCTAGCTGGTGTTTGAATAGCTGCATAGGCCTGCCCTGAGAGGTCCCAAGGAAATGTATAAGAATCTATTGGCCTTTGTTTTTCCAATGCCTTTGTGGAGAACCGCCTGTCACTGTACTCTGACACCAGCATGCTACCAACATCATGGAAACTTCCCTCGTGGACACTTTGCTGTCAGGCTTTCGTGCAGAGAAAGGAAATAGTGAATTTTCAAAACTCTTCCATAGATTTGCAAGGAAGCAGAATTGAGTCAAATTTGGTTATGTGTGGGTTCAGATAAAGGGAAGTTTCTCCACACTGCTTCGGTTTACAGGAGAAATGCACCAGAAGGTCTCCACCCTTTTTAACTCCTCTTTACAGTGGTACTGGAGAAACGTTTCTTTCACTCAAAATGACACTGCACTGAGGCAAGTTTGCAAATATCTATCCTATTCACATAGTAAGCTGAGGAACAGATATTTACTGCTACAAAAAGTGATGAAGAATTTTTGATGTCAGGGAGCAAGAAGAGACTTAGCATAGCATGTCTCTGCAAGATGGAAACATCCATTGCATATTATCCTATGCATATGGATAACTACATATTTAAAGATTCAGCTCTCTGGTTTTAGACCTAATTCCTTATGGAAAGTGGTATGTGTCTTATGAATCTTGGGTGCAAAATTATCATGCTTCTGCTCAGTGCTGTTTAACTGCTGAATTAATCAAGTGCAATTGCTTAAGGCCCTGAAGGGAAGGATGTAATAAATCCTGGGAATATTTGTTCTGGTTTATGACTGGGAGAAACTGTGTAACATTAAATCAGATGTTATAAACATTTGCAATGGCACATTTTACTTACTCGGGGCATTGTGACATGAATCTTGAGAAACTAAAGAGGGTATGTCCTGAGGACTGGATGCATTTATTCTAATTTTTTATAGCTGACAGCATTGCTTTGCACGGGGTGGGAAGGGGCCGGCTGCTGAGGAGCTGCACGTTGTGCGTCCCATACTTTCAGGTAGAGGGCAGTCGGGTACCACACACGGAGCTGGGAGCCCAGCTCCAGGCTGAGCCTGCTGCCCTGGCCTTTCGATGGAGAGCATCCCCCATCCCCAGATAAACTTTCCTGAAGTGGAGAAAAAGAGAGATGGATTAATGTACCCAGACTCTGATATTGCTATGGAGTTGGACGATTTGCTGACAGGACATGGAGCTTCTCTGCACTGGGAGCAGGAGCTGCAGAGACATCCAACAACAGTTGAAAAAACTATCCTGGCTGAAATAGGAATCTTCTTAAGTTTAAAATGGAGCTGCCTTGAGCTATTTTCCTCCCTGCAGTGGGGGACAGTCCCAGTGCACTGAGCAGAGTGTGCTGTTCTCATGCACAGCATGTCCTGCCCATGGGACATCGATTACTGGAAGCAAAGCAAGGAGGCAGAGCCTCTTTCCCTGGAAAAGATAAGTGCCTGCCATTCCAGCTAAAGAAGCTTTTCTCACTTTAGGATACAATATCCTGAGGCATTTGTGGGCATTTTTCCATCTAAATTTCAAGTACCTGAACAGGGTGGTTGTACCATGCTTGTTCACTGAATGCTTTGCTCTGAATCCTTCAGAGCTGCTTAGAACCTTTGGAAGGTCTAAATGGTGTCAGCCTGGATAAGGAGCCAAAGCTGGACTCCACTTGTGCTAGGGAATGAAGGGTGAGCTGAAGTTTCTGGGTTTGAGCCCTGAAGAAGAGTCAGCCCTACTCTTTGTTCTAGCCAGGGATGGGTGAGAAGCTGCTGCTTCTGCCTCTTGTGCACCAGCCTTCCAGTGCAGGAGCTGCTTGGTGATTTGCTGGGTGAAGCAGTTGGAGGGGTTGTTGATTACTGCATCATCCCAGTACTTAGTGGCCCTAGACTGGGCATGAGAGCTGGGATATCCCACAGGGAATAATAAGCCCCTGTGGTATCAGGTCTTCTTCTTCACAGGTTTTCTCTTCATTTGAGAGCCTCTGGGTGAAGGGAGGATGCAGCTGCTTGAGTTGCTCAAAAGGGTCTCTTGGGAAATGACTCCAGAAGCTGCACGGCAGAATTGGAGCTTTTGGAGTTGTTCAACTGGCTCAAAGGAAGGCAGAAGACAAAAGGCAACCCAGGAGCAAATGTCTGCTGCCAAGGCTGAGCATCTAGTGTTCATTCATCCCCTTGGACTGTAAAAACCCAGCAGGGGCCCAGTGTGACCACCTTGCTTGCACCAGTATTAAATCTGGTCCCATGTCACTCAGCTTCTGTGGGTTTCTCAGACCTTCCCAGCAGAACCTGCGCAGCTGCTGGGCAGTGCGTCACAGCCAAATCAGAACCTGCTTTAAGAATGCACCTGAAAGCATAAAGGACACAGGATGGAACTGTGTCTGCAGAGGGGGCTAAGTGTCTTCTCCTTCACATTTTGCAGTGACTGCACTGTAAAGTACATCCCCAGAGCTGCGCAGGGCAGGAGCCACCTGCCACAGCAGCCTTGCAGACACCCTGAACAGCTTCCTGCTGCCCAGCTGGTGTTGGAAGTCTCTTTAGGAAAGTGCTCCCTGCTGAGGGGCTTTTACTCATCCAAGGGATATTTTTGTCATTTTCCATTGAGTTAAAGAAAGCACAACTTGTGAGAATGAGAACATGCTTGGGCAGTTAGGGACCTTCCCCTCTCTGGGGGCAGTGTCTGGGTGGGAGCTGCAATGGTGGAATGCTTCAGGGTTTGCCTATCATGGCCTTAAATCCAAACAAATTCCCAGCTGTGATGCTGGCAGTGCTGGGGATGTTGCTGGGGCTGGTGCCCATGAGCACAGTGCCTCCATTTCTCTGCTCCCTGGCTTCTGCCCTTCCCATGCCAGTGCACCACACCTGGGCCTCTGTCCCAGCAGCCCAACATCATCCGCCTTTGTTTGCAACAGCTGTAGAGAGCAGCAAGGCCACACCATAAAATATGACCAGTTTTTATCAGAACAATTTCCTGGGAAGCTTTTTTCTTTCTTTTCTGTTATTTTTGTTTTTCTCCTTCCATAACATAACTTTAGGTTTTAAGAAGGGAAGGAAAATAATAGTCTAGAGAAAATAGATTAGTCGGGCAGATTACTGGAACAAAGGGGCATTCAATGAAATTAGAAGGTGGTAAATTCAGATCAGAGGAAGTTTTTTTATATGAGGTGGTGTCAGGCTAAGGATCTCATTGCCTCCGGAGACAGCAAAGGCCAGCTGTGTGGTGGGCTTTGAAAGGGCTGAAATTTGGACCAGTAACAGGAATGCTGAGAGTTACCAAAGTCAAGAGAGGGTGCATGGTGTTAATTGGGTAGAAATACTAAGCTTTTAGGCAAAAGGTGACCTCAGTTTATCACAAGCTAGTACCTGCAGTGGAACAGGTTATTTCAGTGCTTGGTGGGACTCCAGAAGCAGACCTGAACATCCCCAGCACAAAACAGTGATGCAGAGAAGCTCATTCAGGGAGCCTGTGGCAGTACCAGATTATGACCTCAGAATATGCCACAGAGCCACCCTTCCTCTCACAGGCTCAGGCTTTCAGAGCTTCTCATGTGAGCAGAGCTTGGACACAGACACTCTGGACTTGTTTCTAGTAAGAAATTGTGAATGTCAAGAAACTTGGGTTTTATTCCTCTGCTTCAATGCTGTTGTAAAAATAAATGTCTTTAGAGATACTCATAAAAGTTAATGGAAGTCTTGAATAGAGCTTTTTTCCCTTCCTACCTACCTAATAAAATGTATTGCTTTTTCTCCCAAGTATTTTTATATTAACAGGCAGCGGCTGCTGCTGGAGGAGGGCTGTGCTAGTGCTATAAAATGACTCCAGATGGAGACCCTCTTGCTGTTCACTGACTTCAGGCTCAAGCAAAGCTGAAACGTAATGCTTGTCCTGATGGTCACCATCCTCAGCCAGGAAATATGGGAATCTGTTTGGCTCAGGGAGCAGTGGTGATCTCCCCTTACAATGTCTGATTTATCGGATGTCTGCTAAAACAATAGTTTTGGAATAATTTTTAGATTTTCTTTAAGAAAAGGAAGAAAATGAATGAAACGGGACTGATGCTCTAGGCTTGACAGGCATAGCACAGAAATCAGTCCCCACAGATCTGGCATTAACAGTCATACTGAATGCCTGGATCCAGTGCTCATGGCAGATCATTTTTCCATCTGCTTGGGGAAGTCATGGCTGCTCTCTCCCAACAGCTCACACAGAGATGCAGCCAAAGCTTCTTACTGGCAGGCTAAGCCAGCAAGAGCTGTGGGTGCCCACCACCATCAGGACCAAATGCTATAAAAAAGAATTAAAAATAGAAGACTTGTGTGGTGCTCACTGTGCAGGGAAGGGAAAAAAACCTGTTTTTTTTCCAGTGTGCAGAGGTACATCACTGCTGTGGGGGCAGTGAGGTGACAGGCTGAGCAAATCCAGGGTGAGCTTGGTCCTGCTCAGGACATCTCTGCAGAACACCTGGTATCCAGACATGCTGCTGCAGCAGCAGGAGGGCATGCAGTCTGGAAAGATTATATGCAGCAGCAGTAGTGGAATAAGGATTTTCTGTGCCTTAGTGCTGAAATGCTTCAGGATTTATCTATCAAGCTCTGAAATCCAAGCAAAGAAAATCCTGGCTCTGGTGAAACACTGAACAGATGCTCCCTCTTGTTCCTTCTGGTATGAAAGAGGCAAAGGAAATTATCTATTAGCTTATCTAAGCTAAGATGTATAGTAAGAGTCTTTGCATCATGCCCCCCTTTTGTTCTTGCAGAGAACCCACCCTTTCTCACCTATGAGAAATAGGTGCACATTTCAAACTTTCTTTGGAAATGGCTTGCACTAAGCTAAACTTTTATTCCCTTTCTCTGTAGTCTGCCAGGTTTTCTGCTCTTTTCTAAGTGACCCACAGTCTAACAGCTTGTCCTGGCTGCTGTGCAATTGTTCCACACACATGTGCTATAACTGCTATTGCTGCTAGGCTGTTTGTCTTTTGATTGCAAATGGCTGGAAGATTAAGCCTCAATGAGCCCTGTTACTTTCTCATGGGTTTTCCTCTCCTCCAGCAGCTCAGCCTGGCAGGTGACTTTGCCATTGTTGTGCTGTCTGGGGCTATGTACGCACGTAGGAAGTTCACAGGGGAGATTTTCTGTGTTTTCCTTTCCTTACATGGATCCGAAAACACTCTGTCAAAGCCAAGCACTTGACTTTTCTGTTGTCCTCACGGCAGCACGCTGAGGGTCAGCTGTACACCATGGTTTTCCCCAAGAAACTTGGAGATTTCAAGGTGGGGAATTATAATCCATTGTTGGATACTGGTTCAGTTGGGTTTCCTTCTCCACTGAAAACAGCCGACAGGAAAGCAGTTATAGGACCGGATGTGACTTGTGACGTAAATGTTAGTTCTGGCCCTTTTGTGCCTTTTTTTTTTTTTAATTAATCCAATAGGGTGATTCCAAAGCAAGTCAGCTGGTACGTGAGACACATGGGCCTATGGTGGTCATTTCAAGCTTTTCCTTGGCTCAGTCAGATCCAGGGACAATTTTCAATACCTTAGCAACCATTTTTTAAAATAAGATTAGCAAGTAAGAGGAATTTTTGAAACAACCTGTGTAATATGTGCATCCTGTGTAATTGACTTCATGAATCCCACTGCTCTGTCCGCTGACTGATGTCTCTGTTGTGAGCAAGGTATTGAAGTGTTGCTCGTAATCCCTTTGTAGTAATAAATCTGTGTTTTCCAGCTCATATTTCTTCTCAAGACAAATTAAATCCATAGCCTGAAATCTGGAAATAAAGCTGGCTTTAACTATTTAGGTCTTTTAAATCACCTCATTTTTAAGGACATCACGTAATTTCTGCTGTATCAGATGGAGCTGTTACAGAGTGTTTGCAATCATTCTAGATGCTCACTTGTCTGGGTGTTTTGTGAGGATAAGCCCAGTGGGCCATCAAGTTTGATCTCCTTCTGGGTCCATAGTAAGGCCAGCAGTCTGGCTATTGGCACACCAGTCCCTTGGCACAAGCCTCTTCCCTGAGCAGCCTGGTGTCCATATCATCCTAGTGCTGTGAATTGTCTCCCCAGACAGCTGCAGCTTAAGAGCTTGTGTCTCCCTGCACCAAAAGCTAGATGTGTCCTTGAGCTTCCTTGATGCCAGCGCAGCAGTGCCTTGGTGCTGTCCTTGAGCTAACGTGCCAGCCTTGGAGTCCCAAAGGGAGTGGTAACTGTTGGAGCCCTGGCAGTCAGACCCTGAGATTGCTCATCTCTTTATGCACAGAACCTTAATGCTTCTCAAACTCACCTGGCATTGTCTGCCCAAAGTTCATGTGTCAGCTGGAAACTGAACACACAGGCTGTTACTGACTAGTGGCAGATCCAGGCACACATCTGGTACACAACTGGTTCAGTGGGTACACATCTGGGGGCAGAGAACATGTCTGCTGTTCGCCTTGCTGCTGCCCAGCACTGCAGGGGCTCCTCTCCCTGTGCACAGCACTGAGCGCTGCAGCCGTGTGGAGACAGCATGAGTAGTGATGGACATTATGCCTGCTCATGAAGTAGGGCACTGTAAAGCTGAATTTGCTCCATACCCTTCACTGGGAAAGGTTTTGGATTCGTGTTCTGTAGGAGAATCAGAGGAAGGGAAGTTGGCAGCCACAGCTGGCAGGAGTGGCCACCAGCAGGCTGCAGCTCCAAGTGGCACCTGCTAATGCAAGGGTTGACTCTGTCTCACATTAAGTTATTCACACGCTCATATTTCTGGCCAGAGAAAACTCTTCCAAAATGTGCCCTGCTTCATTAGCAGTCCCCACCCAGGGACCTCCTTTCAACTTCTCCAAGCTTCCCAGCACCTTGCCACAAGGACCCGTCAGGGACACAATAGCTCCAGCCTGTTTATTTCATTTCACTTTTCCTCTTCTCTTGGCTGGCAGCCAGCAGAGATGTTCTTTGCAAAGATAATAGTTTCAACTTAATCATTCACCTCTTATGTGTCTAAAAGGAGTTAAGGAGACTGGAAGTTTCCAAGAAAAATAAATGAACTGAACTCTTTTGAGGGGGCCTCTTAAAGGCTGGTCTATTGATTTAAAAAAAAAAAAAGCAAAGAAGCAAGCTGTTCCTGCACATCACCCTTCCCCTAATTTTTTTAAATGCATGTTTAAATTTGGAGGCACAGTCATGAATAGGAGGATTATGAAGTGTTTTTCTTAGTGAGGATATTTGTGTTTAGAGAGATGCTTTCAGTGTGATATTCTAGTTGTTTTCGTTCTGTAAAGCTGGATCTGATCTCAGAGGACTCTTCCTCAGCCTGCATGTGGATGACAGGCAAAAACTTACCCATTCATCTGGTTTTGGTTGGTTGGTTTTTTTGAGGGGATTGTGATTCTGTGTGGTTCATTTTGGGATAGTTATTTTTGTCATGCCCTGAAACTCTGATGTTTCAGGAAGCAGGAGGACCCAGTCCTTTGATGATAGATCCCTTTGGGTTGCCTCTAGCTAAGCAGCCACTATCACCAGTTCCTTTTGGAAATAAGATCTTTGTATAAGCCACAGAAAACACATCTTCCTTCCACCTGGCATGGGTGAGGGACAGTGATTAAAACGCATATCTTTCCCACTGGAATATCCTGTCCATGAAGCTGTTGAGAAAATACATGTCCTTGGGAACCGTTGATAAAAATAAAAGGTTTTCCTTTGACAACATTTAACAAAGGGATTTTTTTTTAAACTGAAAACCTGAAAAATTGAATGGTTTTGATAAAGAAGCTCACTTGTAGAGGGGGGTGGATTAAGACACCAGCAGTAAGTCTGAACCTGAGGAATGAGCTCCTAAATCATACAACTTTGGCGGAATCCATATTTTCGTGTAACCCTCAAACCAAAAGCTATGCTATGGTGGACCCTAAACCATAGGAAGAACCAAATGCCATCTGGAAAGCCTGGAAGGACCAACAGGCTGCCCTGAGCTCAGGCAGCTTTCCCTTGGCTCTCTGGGATGGGGCTGTGAGTTGTGATTCTGTGATTCTATGATTCTTTCTGTTGTTTTCCTACCTTCAAAGAAGCCTCTTTCCAGAAAAGAGTGAAGTATCTGAATCCTCTCATCCTCTCCCATGGTTCTAGCTCCATCCTCTGACCAAAGTGACTGCGTGGTGCTCTAGTTCTCTGTTGTGGTGCTGCCTTTTGCTCATGCTTGAGTATGTGCATGTGTGTGTACTTAACACCCTCTCCCTGCAGCTGTGGAGGGTCTCTGCCTGATCCCACCTTTGGAAAACAGGTTTCCTTGTGGGTACAGATTGTAGGACTCATGTAAGTGTCAATAAAATAGTGGGCAAGGGAATAAAGTTTTAACTGTCATTCACTATTCATAAAAATTCCTGCAGTGCAGACAGTCATTTTCCAGACTTTGACGACTAGGGGGAAAATTGTCCTGCCAGGCAGAGTGGGATTTCCAGTTCTTCTTTTCAGCAAATGAAGGGCTGAATTTAGCAAGCTTGTAGTGAGATGGAATCAAAACATCCATTCTTCTCCCCCTCTTTTTCCCTTTTCCCCTGGGCTTGCAGCACCCTCCTCCTTAGAGAACACAGTCATGTTAAGTTTCACGAGGCTGTGATGAGGCTCTGGGCTGGCCGTGTGTTTCCCTCCCCCCTCACTGAGCACTCCAGTAACCACACATTACCCAAGCCCAGTGCTTTCTGCATGACTCAGATTTTTTTTTAAGAACTAGAATCCAATGGACATTTTCTTTGCTGATACCGCTGGGACTAGAGGTCTTTTTTTTCCCACCAACCTTAAAAACATGCTGATATACTGCAATTTTTTTTTCCTTTGCAATATTTTGTTGTTATTAAAACAGCACCAAGTCCCAGAGCACCAAAGGATGGGATCTCTCTTGCTCTTTTGTCCCTTCCTCAACAGCTAATTTAAAAAAAAAAGGATAATTAGACATTAGACAAGACAATTAAAAAAAAAAAGGATAGATTAGATAATTAGATAATAAAAGAAAACACTGAGGGATGCTTGGACCATCCTTGATGGCTGGACTGAGCTGGGAGCACTGTCAGTGCAGGATGGAGACATGGCACAGGTTGCAGCACCCTGGGGTGCAAACAAGAGAAGGGGAAACAGCTGCCATCCTGACAATGGATCAGGCTGCAAAAAAATGGCACTTTTCTTAGACCTGAGGCATCCAGCTGATCCTGGCATGAATCAACCAATGCCAGGTGAAGAGCAGAAAATGCCTTTGTGAAGGCAAAGGTAATGACCTGCAGTCCCTCTGTCACCCAGGGTCCAGGTCCTAAGAGTTCCCACTCAAAGCTCTCTGAAGGCAAGGAAAGAGGTTTTGGAAGGGCTGGCACCAGCTTTGGTTGCAACATAATGTGGCACAGATAACTGGCATGCTCTTCCATGTTGGAATTGTAGATTTGTGGTGGGTGTCTGGGTAGATCTGTGTTCCTGCTGGCTCGGTGCAGGGAAGGCCCAGTGATCTTTCCCGGGAAGCACAAGCAACATGTGGAGCCAATGTGTGATTCCTCATGTGAATCCCAAGGAGTTCAAATGGACATGTTTGGGGGCCACAGTCCCCATCTGACGTTGCCTGCCTGATGTGCTTATTCAAGCCTGAATTCCTTCAATTGACAGCCGTGCTATTTCCAGTCTCTTAGTCAGCATATACCACTCCGCTTCCCAGTCTGATGAGACCTGGATTTTCCCACACTCCTCCTTAAATGGAAACACATTGTTCATCTTCATTTTATTTATTTATTTGGTACAAAAAACCAAGATACTGCTATAACTTTGAAGTGCTGGCTTCTACAATGGTTGGTTCCTTTTTTGAGCAATGGGCTTTCCTAAAAGCTGCTCTCAGCAAGATCCTTATCAAACTTTCCTTAACGGGAGACAATGAACATTTCACAGCATGAAGAGAAAAAAAAAGGTTGGTGAGAGGACAAATGCACTAAGTGAAGAGATAGCCAAGGTGAAGATGAGATCCCCCAGCCTTGTAAACACAGATTATTTTCTGTCTGACTACAGCTTCCAGACATTTCACTCATTGAGTCAGTTCCAGAGTTAATTGAGGGGTGAAAATGGGGACCTGCACAATGTCTGGACACTTCCATTTGGAGCCCATGAACTTCACACTCATGTGCCAAAATACCAAGAACCTCACTTCCAGTAGTTGCCAGGGGTGACAATTATGAAGGGATCTGGCAGGGAGAAGTGTCTCTGCAAGCCACCAGGGGTGGCTTTCCTCAACAGGTCACACTGGGACCAGTTTGTTCCCTGCTGGGCTGCAAAACCAGAGTCTGACCTGAGTGGTGGCACTTGGAGCTGTAGGGAGAGAAACCTCCTGCAGGACAGAAACCTCCTCCTCCTCCAGCTGCCAAGCTTTGTGGGGAAGGGGCAACATCTCCCAGAGCCTGCCCAAAACCTCTCCTGTGTCAGACCAATGCCAAAGGATGCTCTGGGCAAGGACAACCTGGGGTCAGCTTCAGACTTCTCCTAAAAATGCCTGTGCCCCTGGACAGCTGGTGTGGGAGATGAGCAAGCACAGAAATGGATCATCCTAGCCCAGCATCTGCCAAATCTGAACAGCACCTGCCAGCTCAGCTCCACTAGAGCCTCCATGGGGGCAGGCCCTGCGGGTGGCCAATGCCCTGGGTCAAGGCAGGGGCCTGGGAATTGGTTCAGCTGGGGACAATCACTGCTGTGCTCTGGCTGAGTCCGAGCAGCTCCACACAGGTGGGTGGCAGCTCTGTGTGGAGGAAATGTATCGGCTGGCATCTGCCGTGGGTTTTTTTTTTCCTTTTAGCCCAATTGTATTTTTAATTATTTGTCAGATGGTTTTGAGCCAAGACTATGCAATCAGTCAATGTTTGTTGGTTAAAACAGAAGTAAACACTAGGTTATATAAACAAAGGAGTGCTCTGGTTTATTGCCCAGGGATAACACCGACATTGTTGCTTGGATCCTCATCTGAAGGCTTTGAAGATTTCTCGCTCTATTTATTTTTCTAAAGATGGATAACTTTGTTCTATTTGCACAGCTTCATAAGGGCTTGAATAGACAAGGGGTTAAGTGCTGCAAAGGTGGGTCTGGCTCTGAAGGGGCCTGGCAGGAAAATGTGGTTTTGGATTCTGATCTCATCCCAAAAGTGTCTTGCATTTTGGTACCTTTAGAGAGCTTACACATTGGAAATGCCAAGGAACCAGAAACCTTCACTCCAAAGTCAACTCTGCTTTCATTAATAAGATGGCACTGAGAGAACAAAACAGTACTATGTGGAGCAGAAATAAGCCCATGAGGAATTCTGGGCTGAGACAGAGTTCAGCCCCCATCCCCACTCTCACACTGGATGTTAAGGATCAGCATCCTGAGATGCAGGAGAGGTGTTCACACGAGGTGGTGGTGAGGGGTGTGACACAGGGGAGAAAAAAGAGCTGCCCTCCAAGCAATAGCAGTAACAGCAGACCCTGGCCACGGCTGGAGAGATGCAGGCAGTGGGATGGGCAGAGCTGTGCCCCTGGGGCTGGAGAGAGGCTGAGCCTGGCTCAGATGACCTCCAGCACCCACAAAGGCAACATTCAGGGACCACATGTTTTTCTAATTTCTTCCTGTGGGAGAGATGTTGACCCCATTTTACAGATGGGAAAACCGAGCCGCAGAGCACAAGGACTCACATTTCTTGCCTATTGTGGGACTTGACTTCTTCCTTTGGGCCTGACCTGGTATCATCCCTCACCTTGTTTTCTTGTCATAAAGTTGCTGCCTGTGCCTGTGATCTGCTTCTACAAGTGCTGGAGATCATTACAAATAATATTAGATTTATCACTTCTCTGTGTAACATGCCAATCCTGGCAGCATGTTGTGAAAGCACAACAGCAACAAGAAGCATATGTTCTGTAAGTCAAGTTAGTGGGATTTTTTTTTCACTGCCAAGGACAATAATTTTTTTCCTTTTTTTTTTTTTTTTTTTTTCAAAATAAACATCATGCTGGAATGTGCTGCAGCAAGTGGCTTGGGCTCTATTATATTTCATGCAGCTTTCTAAACAATTTTCAACCCTGCTGGCCCAGTGTCAAACAGAAGGCAACCAACAATAGCAAAATCCCATTAAAGCTGAGAAGGTTCCTTCCTGAGGTGAACATGGCCAGAAATAGTAATCTTGGCTCTCTTTCCAATTTGGCATTGGGGACTAATAATGCCTGTTCTCCTAATGGAAATTATCTAATTTCATCCAAGTGCAGCTCCAGAGAGAGCTGGGCTGACGCACAGTCAATATAACAACATTCTTCTTGAAGAGCTGAACAATGGGGCTTTGGTGGGACCGTGATTAACAACGTCAAACTAAGAACAAACAGAAGGTGTAAAAATAGGCATCTGAGGAGTTGACACAACAGACTATTTTTCATCTGTAAGGCCAGAGGAGAATAGCTTGTTAAATTGTGTGCTTGGAGCACTTCATCAGATGTTGTGTGGAATGACGAAAAAAAAAATCCATTTCCCATCTGGATCTGAATGTACTAAGGAACTGCACATGCCTTATTAATATAAATCACGCTAGGAGTATAATTCCCATTAGCATTAAAGAACCATTTTTCAATGAAATACTCTTACACCAGGAACACCTAATGGGAAATAATGATGTTTGCTTCATTTGGAGAGAATAGTAACATACAGTGTGGAGACAGAGAAGGTAGAGAAGCATTTCTTCCCTCCAGTGCAATGGGTTTTTGTGTCTGCTGTAGGATATCCCCTTCCCAGCCTAGCAGAACTGTATCCAGCCTCTATACAGAAGCCCCCAGAGGTGGTAGGGAATGGTGATGAGGGGAAGATCTTCTCCAGAAAACTGGAACAGTGCTACAGTGCTATGGCCCAGGGTCAAAGCGCTGCTGTCCTGTTTCTCGCAGGCCCCCACCCAGGCTGGGCAAGAGAAGAGGTCCAGCCTCCCTCCCTCCACCCCTGCTTCCCTTCTTCCCTCCACCCCTGCTTCCTCCCCAGGGAAGCGTCATATTTGGAGAGAGCTGAGATGGCTTCAGGCCACCTCCACCCCCTTACCCACATGGTTCAACCTCACCCTGTGGAACTCCTTGTCGTCAGCCTAAAAATAGCCCTCCCCAAAACCAAATCACCACTCTGGACATTATTTCTCACATCTCAAGAAAAAGCAGCAGTTCCTACATTTCTCCCTAACACTGAAGCCACAGCTGGTCTCAGAGTGGTATATTAGGAAAGCAGAAGCATTAGAACTGGGTGAAACCACCATACAACTCATTAGCTCTGGTGCCTTGCCTGCTTTCCCAGGGCTCTGGCTCTGGTATTCACTTTGTAAGGACTGCATGTGCCTGGGGTGAATGCCAACCCCTGTGTTTGTGCAGGCACACAGTGGCTCCCAAACCTCAGCATCACCTTGCTTTGACACTGAGGGATTTACTCTCCTTCCCTGCCTTAAGCACTTCAGCTTCCTTCTAGCTCCTAATGAAAGGAAAGTTTAGCCTTGAAATGTTGGACAAAATTCCCACCTCTGGTGAAGCAGGTACGGTTTCTTTTAATTTTTACAAAATCTCAAGTAGCCATTTACTTGGTATTATTTTTAGAGTGTGAGAGGGGAGGTCTGTGTTTTCGTAAAACCCCCAGCTATGCGTTGGAGCAGTGGGATTTTGTGCGGGACACAACACAGTTCACTTGACTCTGTGTTGTGGCCGATGGCATCCAGGAATGACCTTGCTCCCCCTCGCTCACCCCACAGGTCACCCCCTGCTCAGGGTCTGCCAAAATTGTGTCATTTTCTTGTTCTCTTTCCTCCTGACAACAATAAAACTGATGAAACGTATGGAAATTGCTAGTAATGAAAGCAAATTGCACCAGAAGTAATACAACACCATGTTGCCCTCAGCCTCAGCTTTCACACCTGGTTATTCCCCAGAGCTTCCAGAAACCAGTGCCTTTCTCCATGTGAAAGTCCAAGTTCCCCTCTCCACACCCAGCCCTGCTTCCTGCAGCCCAACCCTCAGCTCAGCCCCCTCCCTGCATCAGCCGACTTCTTTTCACCTTCACTTTGGCTTCTGGTCCTTTCAAATCAGGTAGGAAACCTCTTATATATCTCAAAACACCCAAGATGGGAGACAGATTCCTCACAAGGAGTATTTCTCTACTTCCAGACTTTGGTGGGTAGCAGTATCCCACAGAAATGAAAGCAGCTTGACACGATAGCCATCCCTGCCTCCTGGCTGCAGGCAATGCTGCTGCCTGGGTATGCCAGAGCCCTGGAGAACATTCAACATCAAACGGATGCCCAAAGCATCCTAGGGTTCTAGGGAGGAAATCTGAGAAATTTTCAGAGAGAAGAGTAAAGCCTTGTGGCTGAGCTCACTCCCAGCAGTTCCAGTGGCCATGCACCCAGACCAAATGTGACCCAGGAGGGCTGTTGTGAATAAGGATTTTATTGTTAGCTTGCACTAGAGGGTGCTGCTTCATTAGGCTTTGAGAAAGATCGCAGTAATGGGACCACCTCCGATGTCTTTATTCCTTGCAAAGTTAGGCTGAGACCTGAAACGTGTTGCGGTTCATATTACCATTCAGAGTGGCCTCAAAATGAAATGGATTGCTTAGCTGGGAAAACGAGAATGTCTTGGCTTAGAAAGGAGTTTATACATCTGGGGGGCAAGAGTAAACATTTGGGTTAGACACTGTGACAAATGAAATGAAATGAAAAACTGGTCAACCTTGCCTTTTTTCTCTCCATTTCACAATTCTGAGATGAATGGATGCCTCAAGGAGCTGAGAAATCAGGAAAAAAAAATTAAGAACAGGACAGTGAAGGCAGATGTGGGAGATAATGAGACTTTGGAATTCACTGCTACAGGACAGATAAATCAAAATCTCATGATAATATTTTTTAGAAGAAATAAAAGCAAAATACCTTTTATGACCGCTAGTCTTTTGGCTAAGATAAAGGTAACCAAATCCCAGGCACTGAGATATAAAATGATGCGTTAGAGGTATCAGTAGGAA
Source organism: Molothrus aeneus (assembly GCF_037042795.1). Lineage (NCBI taxonomy): Eukaryota > Metazoa > Chordata > Aves > Passeriformes > Icteridae > Molothrus > Molothrus aeneus. The sequence continues at coordinate 1,422,098 of NC_089678.1, read as the reverse complement.
ATTACTTCCCCTGTGTGCTGCATTGTTGTGTTGACTGCGCCTCCTCTGTTTTTGTTTCCATTTGCTGAAGGCGTGGAGGAGCAGCTATTGCCGTTGGCAGCATCCCAGACCCACAGCTGGGAAGGGGATAGCTTACACCATCCTGCTCAGCTTCCAGAACATCTGCCCACCCTCCTGGGTGTCTCACAGGGAGGTGACCTGGTGGAGCCTGGCACAGGGAATCTGTGAGCTGTCCAAGCAATGGCTGGACTTTATTTAGAGCAGATTCAGTTCCAGTGAGGGAAGCAGCTCTGGAGAGTGCTATATACATGCTGTATAGTCTGGCACGTTTGTTTATGGGCCCATAAAACTCCTCTGGCTGGCACTCCCATTTGGCATCCACCAGGAAGCATCTCCCTTGGGCTAAAAAAGATTAAAACGGGACTTTTTGTAAGGGCCTTGATGACATTATTTTCCTGGTGTTTTATACATGCTAATAGCAAGGAAAGACCTGGTTTTAAAGTTGGGCTGATACGTACCTACTGTGTTTAAATCCACTTTGAACATGAAAAGAGGGGCAGAAGAAAAACAATAAATATTCTCAAATCCAGATGAGTTTTACAGAGTAATTTTCTTCTAGAAACTTGCCTTCCTTATGGGGTTGATTTTGCCTTTTATGTGTCTACCTTCTGATATCTTTATTTCCAGCTTCCCCACATTTTTTACCACTGTTGGTAAAAAGAAGGAAACTGTTTCTTACTACGACTTTTATTAGGAAGTTATTAGTATTTCCTTCTTCAATATTGAATGGCTTTTCTGTGCTGTAACTTTAATCTACTGCTACTGGAGAAGCAAAGGGCCAAAGGCATCAGCCAGCTTTTGTGGAAATAGACTGGGATTGTTCTGGCAAAACCATAGAGATGATGATCCAATATGGGAATTAAAAAAAAATCCAACATTAATTTTCATCTATACTGGTATCTAAATATTCAGTTTGAACTGAGGTACCCTGAGCCTGTCCTCAACAGCAGTAGTTTACCTCAGTTAAGGAGCTGCCTATTCAGGTCTCTGCTGAAAACAGGTGTAGTTACACTCTCCTGTCAGATTTAGGAAATACCTGTGGATGGTCTTTTCTCACTGAGAGTCAAATCACCTTCATTTTACGCAGTGGTGCTTGTTTTCAGTCACTGTGCACTGTGCCAACTCAATCCAGCATGTGCAAGCAAATGCTTACCTGATGGGCGGTTACACATGAGTGCAGGGGGTCAGCTCTTCTGCACATCCTGTCACCTTTAATCAGCCAGCAGAGGGTTAATTGCACACCAGCTCTCTGTAAAACTCTCTGTTGGTGGGCCCTGGGAAATCGAAACTAGCCCATGATAAGTCCCCCTGCAAGCAGATCATGGTCTGACTGGAAGGTGGAGTAAGCTATGAAATCAGCATGATTGGATGGTGTGAATGATATGATGCTGATGGAAAGGAAAACAAACTCAGGGGCTCTCCATGCATGAAGGACCCATTTTAGATTGCAGAAAGCAGATACAAGAAGCAGCATTTAAATTAATGGGTGACCTGATGAGAGGTTAGAGCAGACTAGAATATGGTCACAGCAGTCCTGCCAGCCTGTCCCCCAAATGCACCCTCACCTTGGCTGGCCACATGATAAAAAAGCTAGTTTGGGGTAATATGGCAGTATAAAACTTTTCTCACTGGCAGAGTTAATTTGATATCCCCAGGGGTAGGAGCAGGCCGGCTGGAATGCAGGGAGAATGTCAGACTGGCACTTGTAACTTCAAGCAGCTTAAACCATCACAGCATTACAGGATCACAGTGTCTATCTCCCAGCACAGCATCAGGTGCGCTAAAAATGGGATTCGTAAAAGCCAACACAGTGAGCAGAACCTGCCTGCTCTAACTCATAGGAAAACCCGGGGAAGGAAGGTTCTCATCCTGCTAGTCCTCAGAATGCTGCCTTATTTTCCTGGGGGATGTGAGGAGGCACTTCTCTCCAGCTGATATTTCCTACCCTGACCCTTCTGTAAGATTTATTTATGAATCTGCAGCTTTTGTCTCACACACACACGCACACACATACACACCAAAAAAAAAAAAAAGAAGAGAGGAAAGATCATTCCTTTCTTTTGTGTGCATGGCTGTGGAAAGATGCGGTGCCCTCCCACATCCCAGATCTTTGAGCCAGGCACTCAAGAACAGAGATGAATCAGTGTTTTCAGGTCCCCTCTCTGTCTGAAGGGACTTGAGGCATTAAACAGTATTTGGGGGACTATGTGAAACCCCTCAGCTTCCCATGCTCTAATGTGTTTCTTCAGAAAACAGCAGCTTCAGCAGTTGAAAGCCACAGTATGCAAACATGCAAATGTGAGAACATGTCTCCAGCTCGGTGGCTGGTGTGCTGTCCCTGGAGCTGGGAGGTTCAGGCTTTGATCAGCTCTCCCATATGGACCCGTTCAATGGGATCTACTCTGCTAAAACATATGAACAGTTCTTGGGACTGCTCACATGCAGAAAACCCTGTGGAGTTTTCAGACAACTACAACATAGGCATTTCAGAGGAATCTTGCTTCAGAGCAATTTTAGCATGCCTTGTGGACTCAATTCCCATCTAGGATTCCTGGGTGTGCATCTTAACCTCTCCTTGTTACAAAGCTGCAGGTGAGGAGGATCAGGCGCTGCCCTCCAAAAGCACACTGACTCGAATTCAAACAGCGGTTAAAAGACACCCGCAGGCGGCTTGAAATTCTGCCCTTCTGCACGGAAACCCAGATCCCGCCTGCTTTCCGACGCCTTCCACGGCTGCTCAGCAGATGACATAACCTTAGTCGTGACTTACTGACACAGGTATTCAACTAAATAACGCGTGAAACAATGGAAAGGAAACGCCAAGGGTTTGACCAGCTCAGTCTCTGGGTTCGCTTGCGGTTCTGGGCAGTTCCTGCCTGCGCTGCTGTTGAGTCTCTCAGATAAGGAGCTGTGCTCAGCCGGGGGAAGTCCCTCCAGTCCCGCGGCGGCGGCGGCGGCCGCTTCCAGCGGCGGATACCGGCCGGGGGTCTCCGCCCGCCGTCGGGGGACGGCCCTGCTGCAACGCTCCCCGCATTCCGCGGCGGTGCGGGAGAAGCAGGGGCGGCAGTCCCCGGAACCCCCCCGGCTCCCGCATTGCGCCCCTGCCCACCCTGCAGCCCCAGCCCAGGGCGGCTCCGGAGGGAGGGACTCCCCAAACGTGGTTGCCCGCTGCTCTCGCATCCCCAGAGTGGGTTCTTTGGAAATGGGAGGTTTGGGAAGGGTGGGGAAGCCCCGTCCCAGGGACTCGGCAGGTGGCGACAGAGCACGGGCTTTGGGGGGTGCCCGGCGCGGGCGGGGGGGGGGGGCGGCTCCCCGGGCCGCCCGGGGCAGGGGTGCAGAGGTTCCGCTAATGCCACCCGAGCGAACCTTCTTCCTGGAGGGCTTCCCGTGAGGATTAAATATTTATTTTTACAAGTACTCTTCGAGAGAAATATAATGGTATTTTAACTTTCAAAATTTTTTTGTTTATCTCGCACATATACGTTTCTAGATACAAACATAGGAATAATCAGAGCATATACAGAAGCCTAAAATCCAACAGGCAAGGCGCAAGCCGCGGGCGACGGAGAAGGAGGGCTGGAGGCCGCTCTGCCAGCATCCTGGGCCGGCTCGGAAGGGCAAACCTGGCTCCGCATTCCCCGCGGCTCGGCCGCCGAGCGCTGCCTGCGGTGACGGGAAGCCCCCAGTGAGGTGAAGAGGCTGCGTCGGGCTCGAGCACCGTTCGGGGCTCGGGAGAGGCGGCGGGGGGCTCGGGCTGCCAGCATCCCGGCGGGATCCGTGGGATCGACCTGCCTGCAGCTCGTCGGGGAGCTGGACGGGACAGGCATTTGGCCGAAAGGGCTGTCCGTCCTTTCCCGCGGGGCGCTGGCAGGCAGCACCCGGCCCTTTCCGGGATGCTCCCGGTTCCGTGCCCTCGAGTAGGGACGGGGGAGCTGCAGAGCCTCGGGCTTAGTCCTACTATTTTCCCCTATAAAAAGCTCGAATAATTTTTTCCACCTCCTTTGTCGGCCTCGAGGAAGAAGAAGAAACGTCCTTCGAGACTCTATTAAAAAAAAAAAAAAGCAGCATCGCTTCTGCCGCTCAGTTCATTCGCCTCCTTCTCGAGTCCCTCGGAAAGCAAGATTAAAGGGGAAAGTCGCAGCTGTATATTTATGTTTTCATTGCTAGAAGGGAATTGATTTCCTTGCTTTTATTTTTGTAGTTGCAATACACAAGGGCGGATTTGCGTCACCAAAGCAACTTGCTGGTCGAGATAAAGTTGCACAAATATTGAAAAGGGAAGTGCTCGCGCTCATTATGAAGTTTTTCTCCGGAAGAAATAAGGATTTCTGCTGTATCCTAAAATACTAAAGCCGCTTCTATTTTGGGACAAATCTCGCAGGCACATCCGCTCATTTAGTCCGAGTTGGAACCTCTCAAAAAACAGGAGATGACCTGGACTGCAGCGAGCCCCGGGTTTCCTGCAGCCTTCTCCCTCCTTGCGCGGAGAGGAGGGGCCGCTGCCTCCCCCGGCAGCGCGGCGCGCAGCCCTGCGCGTCCCCGGGCAGGCAGGGAGGAGGCCTTTGGGGAGAAAGGACACCCTTGTCCCCAGGAAGATGGAGAGACCGGGGGGTGAGGCAGGTGCTCCTGGTTTCGGCCGCGAAGGGTGCGCGGGTGCGCAGCGCAGCCGAGCCCCGGGAAAGCACCTGCCCCTCGACCAGGACTCCCCGGTTCCCTCGCCCTCCTGAGGCGCAGCCCGGGGGTGAAGGGCTTTAGTGCGAGGCGTTCAGCTTTTCCTTTTGTGTTATTTTAGTGCTCGCCGGATGACAGCGGGATCCCGGCCTCCGGCGGCACCGAGGCAGCGGAGCCGCGGCCGTGCCCGCAAACGGGCCCGTCCCCCTGGTGCTGCTCATCCCACGGGCCCTGCACGGCAGCGAGGCGAGAGGAGTTTTGAAATCAGCTCCTAAAAGAAAACACACACCAAAAAAAAAAAACCAAACCAAACCAAAACAAAACAAACACCAAAAAAAACCCCAACAGCAACAACAAAGACACCGCGTTTGGTTTTTTGGTTTTTTTTTCTCCTTTGCCTTGACTGCCTGGTGAACAGGCACGGGCTGGTCCAACGCTCCCGGGTAGCAGTGGTAATTGCAGCAATAATTTAACGAGACGGTCTGAGGCCGGGATGCAGCACCCAAGGCACACTTCGTTGCCTGTCCCTCGGGCGGGCTGGCGCGGTGGCTCTGGCCGGCGGTGGGAACATGGGTGGAACCGAAGTCGTTCGATTCGGATTGAGAGCTAGAGGATAGTGCTGGGGTCAGCTGCCGTGAGGGAGAATGGGGGAGAGATGTAAGGAAAAGGGGCTTTCCGATGTCGGGGCGGGAAAAGTTGAGACATAATCAACATTTTCTTTCGCCTCCTTCGGGTTTCGGACACATCTTGGCAAGACAGCCCATCTTCATTTTTCGGTTTTGTCTCGTTAACGAGAACCAAACCAAAGCAAAGAAGTGCCTGGCTTTTCCCGGGGAGCCAAACTCACCTTTATCCGTTATAGCACGCGGTTATGGCTAAGGAACACGTTCACTCTCGCTCGCAGGTGGTTTCAATATTCCCACAGAAGCTACATCCTCATACCTGGCGAAAGAAAAATAGTTCGCCTTTCTGGCGGTTCCCCCAAAACCGTCAGAATTTGGGAAACGCTTTGGAAAAAAAATAATATGATATTTCTGAAACAAAATCAAAGCAAACTTACAATCGTCTGACCCGGCAGGCTGCTCAAAACGACAGCGACTGCTTTACTCATACGAAAACTAAAAATAAAGAAATAGTTGATTTTCAGAGTAAGGTCGGGACAAATGTGATGTTAGAGGGGAGGGGAAAAAGTGCGCCAAAGATGCTTTCATAGATTTGTCCCTAAATCATTGCAGTGAATATAGCATGTGATTCTGGTGTACTGGAAAAAAAATGTGGATAGTTCTGTCGTCAAATGTCTGAGAAATTATTAAGTAATTTTAAAGTAAAATTGGTCTGCAAGCAGATGCAGTCACCGGGATGGAGAGCCTGACAAAAATCTATCCTAAAATTACACTGTCGTCAAAATAATACTAGGTAATTAATCGCTACTAATGCAGGATCCAAGGTGTCCTGGGCCCAGAATATCTGGGAGCTCTCATAAATACATATATTGCATGCATCAGCATGGACTCCTTCTCTTCCAGACTATCCCAGGCTCATTTATCCGGGAAGAAAACACATGTCCTTGAGAATTATTTCCAAGAGAACAGACCTGCTTCCGATAGCCAAGAATTTCCCCTCGCGTTTCTTTCAAACGTTTGGAAATCGCGGTGGCAGCAAGCACGGCGATTTTGCGCTGTATTTTCTGGGGGGGAAGGGGAAAAGCGGTTTTTCAAAGTCGAGAGCGCAATTTAAGGGGGTATAGGCGTGTGTTAGGGTGTACTTTGTGGGGCAAACCGCTCCGAATCGCGTGTTCGGGGCCACGCAGCGGGCGCTGTGGGCGCGGTGGCCGAACCCAGCCCCGGCCCTGCGTGGGCGTGTCGGCGGGCGGTGCTGCCCGGCCCCGCGGATCGCGGATTGGGCGTGGGGAGGGAGCGAGGGCTGCTCGCTGCCAGAGAAAGTTTTGTGGAGGGGTGGATGTTTTTTTCTTCCCCCAGTGCGAGGAAAAGGGGTTTGGTTTGGGTTTGTTTTGTTTGCGCCGCTCTGCTCCTCGCCCGCTCGCTTTCTTCGTCTGGCTGTGGGTTCTGGGGACTTCTTTTTAATTTTCGGGGTTAATTTTTTCTTTTCGTCATTTTTTGGTGGTTGGCTCTCTCTCCTTGCCCCTCCGAGAAGTGCTCCACCAGCCGCCTCTCGCCCTGCCATCCCTCCCCATGCGCCCGAGGCCGCGGGCAGCTCCGCGGCGCGCACCCGGGAGCTGAGCTGCGGAGCGGCGCGTCCCCTCCTCGGGCAGGATGTACACGGCCGGGCTGGCTCCTTTCTACGCCTCCAACTTCAGCTTGTGGTCAGCGGCGTATTGCTCTGCATCGGGGCCGGCGGCCGGCGGCTGCTTCCCTCTGGACGCCGCGGCGGCGAAGAAGCCGTCCTTCTGCATCGCCGACATCCTCCACGCCGGCGGCGAGGCGGCGGCCGGAGCCGCCGACAGCCTGCCCGGAGGGCCCGGCACCGGTATGCCGGCCACGCTGGGAGCCGTGCACCACGGTGGTCCCTTCCACGCCACGGCCTCGCCGCTCCGGCCCACGCCCGTCGTGGCCCCCGACGCCCCCGCCGCCGCATTCCCGCCGCGCCTCTCGCCGCTCTCCACCGCCTACCACTCCCACCACCACCGCCCCCCGCAGCACCGGTCCCCAGCGGCGGCGGCGGCGGCGGCAGGAGGCGGAGGCGCCCCGGCCCCCGCCCGGCTGCCCGGCGGCCACACGCACGGCTCGGCGCCGGCGCCCGCCAGCAAGGACCTGAAATTCGGCATCGACCGCATTTTATCGGCGGAGTTTGACCCCAAAGTCAAGGAAGGCAACACGCTGAGAGGTAGAGAAATTGGTTTATCCGCTTTCCCTGCTAACGCTCTCGATGCTCTGTTACTTGTACTGTGATTAGCGACTACACCCGCGAGTTGAAAACTTTTCGATCTAGGCGAGAAAAGAATTATTAAAAAAAAAAAAGTTATAGATCAAAGTTTCTAACAGCTCTCACTGACCACCCCCCCCCCCCCCCCGCCACCTCCGTTCCGGCCTCCGCACGGCAGAGCCGGGGCTCAGGGCTTACGCCCCGGGGAAAATAGCGGTAGCGTGAAAGTAGCGAGCGGAGAGCTCCGCACTTCCCGGAACGGCCGGGGATTTCTGCCTCCTAGGACACAGCCCGTGTGATTGTTTCTCTTCAATCCATCTCTCCTCGCGGCCTGTAAACATCCTGACCAAGGGAGTAAATATGTCGGAGGATGTCTCGCTGCCGGGGCAGGGTCGCCTCTCCCGAGGAGAGCCCCTGGGGGCGGGAGATGGCTGCTTGGTGGCCCCCCGAGACCCTCCGACCGGGCACCCGCTCCGAGTCATTCCGGGTTGTCGGTCTCGACCGCGGTATAACAGAGCTCTCCTTGTTCCTGTGCTCGCAGATCTGACCTCCTTATTAACTACGAGCCGCCAAACTGGGGTTCATCTCCCCAACTTGCAGCCTTCCGCCGGCCAGTTCTTCGCGTCTCTAGACCCTATTAACGAGGCCTCTGCTATACTGGGTCCCTTAAACACAAACCCAAGGAGCTCAGTGCAGCACCAGTTTCAAGACACTTTTCCAGGTACATCTCGTCCTCCTCGACCCTCCCGTGGCACAGGGCCCTCCGTCCTGGAGTAGCCCCCTTCCTCCCGGAGGGACTCGCCAGGCAATTTTGCAAGGCCGGGTGTGTGTAGCGAGGTTCAGATTTTGGGCGAAGGCCGGGCTGCGTGGGAGGGAGGAAGAGCTGCCTTGGGCCTGATCTAGAGGACCGTCCCATCGAGTACAGGAGTAATAACCTGGGCCGAGAGAGAAGAAGCGGGGAGGTGGGAGAGGAAGAAGTTCGAGTTCCATACAGCTCCGCCCGCGCTCGAGGCAGCACAAGCTGACAGGACACGTACCCGTCGGGCAGGCAGAGCCATGCTGGCCCGGGCCCTCCTGCACAGCGCACTCCAACTCTTATTTAGATCGAATTAAGTCTTCCTTTCAGGCTGCAATATTAATAACGCCGTCTCCCCCTCTCTTCCCCCCCTTTTCTCTTCCTCTCCCCAGGTCCGTACGCAGTTCTAACCAAGGACACGCTGCCCCAGACGTACAAGAGGAAACGTTCCTGGTCCAGGGCTGTTTTTTCCAACCTGCAGAGGAAAGGTTTAGAAAAACGGTTCGAAATCCAGAAGTATGTCACCAAACCGGACAGGAAGCAACTGGCGGCGATGCTGGGGCTGACAGATGCTCAAGTAAGAATGGCTTCGTTTTTATTTCAAACCTTACTTCCAGTTTAGATGAATACCAGAGGGCAGTGAAGTTTCATAGTGATTTCTCTTCCTTTATCATGAGTGGGGAGCCTGTCTGAGGAGCTGCACCTTGCTCCGAGCATCTCTTGCGCCCAGGTTCCGTGGCATACCGCGACTCGGCGCGGAATTTTCGCCTTTCCTTTGGCCACCGAGGAGCAGGCTGGGCGGAGAGATGAGCAGGGCCAGGGCAAGCCATCAGTGTGCGCTTTACTGGAGTGCTGTAGGAGGCAGTTTAGGGCAAAGGAAGTAGAAGCGAAAACACTATTCTTAATATCCTTTTTTTTTTTTTTGTTATAGTTTCTTTTGTTCTAAATCTTTCCTTGCGTTGTGAAATCCTTCGTTCTGAGGAAGTGAAAACACTTCTTCAAACGGGAGCATTAAACGCCACTCTGTAATGATTCCACTATTGAGGCCCGCAGCGCACAGAATTGTATAACGTTGTGGTTTCTTGAGCAAGATTTGGTTTCCTGGAAGAAGAAGTAGAAGGAGAGAGGAAAAAAACCCCATCCAAACAAACAAACACGGGGAGGGGTGTGTGCGGTATTTAAATACACTAACTAGAAGGAGGAAAAAACCAAAAAAAGCCCTTTAGTCGCGTAAGGATGTGGGCAGCGGGAGGGGAGGACGGCGCCTCCTCATCTCCCCGCGTTGCCGGTCCCGGTGGAAGGGGTCGGGGCCGGGCGCTGCGCGGGGCGCGGTGCGGGGCGCGGTGGGGCCGTGCCGCCCGTCTAAGGGCGGCGCGGCCGCAGGTGAAGGTGTGGTTCCAGAACCGGCGGATGAAGTGGCGGCACTCCAAGGAAGCGCAGGCCCAGAAGGACAAGGAGCCGCCGCCGGAGCCGGAGCCGGCGGCCCAGCGAGCCGGCGCACCGCCCGCCGCCCCGGGGGAGCCCGAGTGCAGCCCCAGCCGCTCCGACGGCGACAGCGACAGCAGCGACGCTGAGTCCCTCGACATGGCCCCCAGCGACACGGAACGGACTGAGGGCGCCGAGCGGAGCCTGCCCGCCGCCGGGCTGGGCAAGTCCTCCGGCAGCACCGGCCTGCCTTCCCCGCCGCCCGCCGCCGCCAGCCCCGAGCCGCGGAGCGGTCTATAGTCGGGGCGGCCCGGGACCTGTGCGCTAATTTATGTCCCTTCCCCCGCCCTGGGAGCGCGGCAAGGCCGGCCCAGCACCGGCCCCGGCCCCGGCCCTGGCCTCGGCTCTGGCCCCAGCCCGTTCCCGCCTGTGGCCAGCGCCCGGCCCGGGGCGAGGGGTCGAGGATGCAGGCGGAGCGGGAGCCCCAGCCCCGGGGCGGCAGAGCATGAGGCGGCCGCCCTTCCCTCAGAGCTACCCGCAGGAGATCGGGGGATTTTCCCTTTTCTTCCCCTTTTAAAAAAAATTTAATCTCCGTTTCCCGCCTCTCGTTCTCTCCAAGGAAAATCCGAGCGAGGGACTGCGAGAACGCTCTCAGAAATACCCACCTTCCCCCCCACCCCACCTCCCAACCAATTTACAATGTGAAGTATTTTGCCAACGTCCTCATTGGTTGCAACTTGTTGCTTCGAATAATCCGGCCAAGAAATACTGCACTGACAAAATATATAAATATATATATATATATAACTCCTGTAAATAAAATGTTTGCTATGGTTTGTAGCCACGTCAGTCTTTTCACCAGGGGCGAGGGCTGGCGTGACTGCCCCAGCTTCCTTCACCCCGCTCGAAGGCAACAGCTGCCTCTCCTCGCCTCGGAGCCTCCCCAGGCAGCCTTTTTTTTTTTTTTTTTTTTTTTTTTCCCTTTTTTTTTTCTTATGAAAGCAGTGACAAGGACTGGATTTGATGACGCAAAGTTGTGCCCCCGATGAGAAAGTCACCAGTGGCATTCGTAGCCCCGCATGTGCCTGTGCCGTGTGAGGTGGCTTTTGGTTACGGATGCCAGGCAGGGCTGGGCTGCCCGACCCACCGCGACTCCCGGGCGCCGCTGTCGGGGCAGTTTTAGGGAGCAGGAGGGACACGACGTGTGTGATTTGTTTCGCTTCGCTTCTCTTTGCCGCGCTTTGCTGTCGCTCCGCTTCGCCGCGCGCTTCTCCGCAAGCCCCCGTGACGTCACAGCGCCGCTGTGCGACTCCGGGGGCTCGATGTGACGTCATAGAGGCACTGTGCGCGGCGAAGAGGCGGGCGGTGGCATGGGGGCAGGGTGAGCACCGGGCTGGGGCGGACACACGGCGGATTCTCCCCCTGCTCCGGTGGGTGCTGCTGGGGCTGGGAGCCTCCCGGTGCGTGCGGCCTGGCGGCTCCGCCGGGACTCCCCCGGGGTCCAGGCCGGGATCCGACGGCTCCGCTCGGGTTCAGAGTTAGCTTCGCCCTCGGAAAGATATAAAGCGCCGCGTTACTCCGTGTTCCGTTCCTCCCGGGCCACGAGGGAGGACGGGGCCTGCTTCTGAGGTATTCTGCTTCCCCCTCCTCACCTGCCAAGCAGCACGGATTAGGGCGATAGCCGCGGCGGTGAGCAGCCCCCGTGCTTCCCTCTGGGAAGAGAGTTTTTTGCTTCGGCACAGAAATCCGCGAGGGCAGGGAGGCTGCTCACGGAGGCAGGGGAAGGGCAGGAGAGGCCGAGCTGCCCTCCCTCTTCCCCACAAGCTCGGCCGATGGGCGCTGAACCTGGGACATCGTTAGAAAGAGGAGACAGAGGAATAAAGTGAAAGATCGGGAAAATGCCGGTGTCGTCCAGTGATGTGGAGGCGGGTGCACGTCTGGCCTTCGCCCGCTGCTTCTCAGAAGGTCCTTCGGGGCCGGGGGAGTTTTTCCGGGAAGGACGCTCTCCTCGGGGACCACCCTTGTTAGCGAGAGCAAAGCCCCGAGGAAAGGGAAACACCCATAGAATTCCCTCACCAGAAGCCCTGGGGAGAAGAAGCTGGGGCATACAGCAGGCCAAGAGAAATCTTGCGGGACGAAGAAGGGACAGGCGAATTGGTAAAAACGTGTAACCGAGAGGGCAGAGGCTCCGTCAGAGCCATCACAGGCAGGGTGATCTCCAAGGGGGGCGCTCACAAAGTTCTGATGCATTCTTGGATGCCCGCGGCACTCGCACGAGGTAGTGCTCCCGGGGCGCCGTCCCTGAACGACCCGTCCTGGGACAGAGAAGTGGGACGAGGGAAGAAAGGGCTGGAAGGGCTTTGTAATTTAATGTTCTGCCTTTAAAACCTTGCCAGGGAGGAATCGAGGGGGTGTCACGGCTAATCGGGGCACGGTGTGGGCCCTGCAGTTCGCTTTCAGCCCCACTCCCATCAGCGCAGGATTTGCCATGATGTTGGAACTCCCCTAAATGCAAGGGAAGCCGCGGGACAGATGCCCAGCGAAACACGACTGTTTCTCCTCTGATAAACCGTGGTGCGGCTCACGGAACCGCAGGAATTTGTTTGCCTCTTTAGTTTGCTTCCTGAAGACTATCCCGTGCAGGAGAGAGGGTTTTGGAGTGGCTCTTGTCAGATGAGAAAGGAAAAGCGCGTCGGGAAAGAGTTTCTCTTCCCTTGGGTTAAAGAAATCTGTGCCTCCTCCAACTCAGGGCTGGCTGCGCGGGTCTAGGCTCTCTCCACCTCGGCCTCCCCAAATAACGGGAGCAACGCCCGCCTGGACTTGGAGTCGGGGAGAGAGCGAGGCAATGCCTTTATGGCATAATTTTAAGATAACACAGAAAAGAAAAAAAAAAAAGAAAAAAAAAAGAGAGAGAGGGGGGAAACGGGGAAACAATGCTGTTGGGACTCAAGCTTTGGGTAAAGACATTCAGGTCGGAATGGAAGGGATGGGATAAAAATCCTTCGTCCTGCGCCCACTTCTTGTGCTCCGTGTACCTCGGGTGCTGTTCGGGTCAAGGGGCCAAGTGGCAGAGCGGGCGGGTGGGTTTCTTCCTCTCTCCCGGCTAAAGGAAAAATTAATTACATCTCTCTCCAGTTTGCCCCTGCTGTGCTCGTGCAGGTACAGCAAAGCCACGAAAACGAGTTTAGGAAAAGATGAGCCCATGGAGAGATTTGTGCCCGTCTCTTCAGGGAAGGAAGTTTTCTCCGTCCCGCGAGGCTGCAGTTACTGCTCTATTTCTTCAGGAAAAAATAGGGACAATGTCGTGACCGCAGGCAGCTCCAACGCCGTTGGCTGGCGAAGGCGACATGTCCGTAGCGCAACGCAACACCCGCGCTCCCAGAACAGATCAAAGAAAGCTTGGAGGAGCCTCTATTTTGTTTGCTTGCTATGGCCGGGTAACACGAAAGGCTTTTGATGCTGGTTGTCTCTGAACTAGAGACGCCCGAGCACACTGTTTTACTGTAGACACGAAAATCCCTGACGGTGTTTCAATAGGAGCAGCAGCTTTCGTGGCGGTCTCTTCACCTCCCCTAAATCCGCTGTGACTCTTTCCATGTCTGTGCCGGGCACCGCAACCCCCTCGGGCTCTCCCCGCCCGCCACAGCGCGGCCGGGTGACAGCGAGGTGTCGCGGCGGGGCCGGGGTCCCCACGCAGGGGCCGCAGGAGCTTCCCCGGCGCTGCCCTGGTCCACGCGGTCCCGGCCAGGGCAGACTCACCGCACAAACTCTCTTCGTCTCCTCACTTCCCCACCCGGACGCCCCGCAGAAATTTTTCGCGCTGATTTATAATGAAAAGTCGTACCAGAGACCAAGAAGCGGGAGCGGTACACGCTACCGCACGGAGGTTTTCCTGCCTCCTCCTGCCTGGCATGTATGGGAAATCGGATTAATACAGAAGCGGGAGGCCTCGCCGTGCCGCTCCGATATCCCAGCCCTGTCTGGGGGCATCCATACTCGCAGAGATGCGCAGCCGGGGTGATCAGAGCCAGGTCCGGCGAGCCTTCTTCCCGGGAAGCAGCTTACCGATAACCCCACCTTTCCCCGGCGCTGTGTTAGGAAGCCCAACGAGATACTTTTCTTTTCGCCCGATTTCTTACCAGAGACCTCCCATCTCCAGAGACCTGAGTCAACCTCACAAATAACAGCCACATTAGAAGAAAAACACCCAAAACAATAATGCAACAAAACAGAAGCAATATTTTAATTAAGGGATGCATGGTGCAAAAGGGCTGGGTGAAGAACTGGCCTCAGGGTCCGCCGCTGTCCTGCCCGGCGAGGACGGGGTGTCCGCCGCGGTTCCCCCACCTCGGTGCTGCTCCTCCCAGAGCCCCGTGGGCGCGGAGCCGGCGGCAGCGAAACCTGAGTTCGCCTGCCTCGTTAGCAGAGCGAGACCGGCCCCGCTCCTTAGGAAAATATTTTTATTTTATTTTAATGTCGGGCTTAAGCTGATGTCTTAAAAAATAATTGTTTTCAGACTCCAGTGCGCTCGGCATTGCCGTTTCACACTCGCAGGCACACACAGCTTTCCCTGCAGTTCATGCCTCGGGACTGCCTGGCGTCGGCAAGACAAACTGCAATCTCCAAAATGTCAACTTTTGCCACAATCTCGACTAAAAAAACCACCCCCTTCTTATTGCTGTTGAGCGCTCATCAGAAATAATGGCTGTTTACACAAAACCTTTATTCACTTTCTTAAATAAACACCAGTGAATTCAAATAAAGCAAAGCCTCAGCTATAATTCAAGCACAACGTTTTCTGTGTGTATTCTCGGCTGCGGACCTGGAGAGACTCCTCGGAGAGAAATATGAGGTCTCTTTTCAGAGTCCACGTCCATTAGCTAAATATGCTAGCTCACCTCAGCCAGGTTTATACTACTTCGGATTTCATTCCCCCCCCCCCCCCGCCCCCGACCCCTTTTTATGTTTTTCCCCAGCTAAAGCGGAAATATTTCGTCCCTTTCCCCCGGTCCCTTTTTACAGAGGTGTGGTCCGGGAGCTTTTCTTTTTAAATCCATTTGCAGAAGCCCCTTCCTCTTCCCTTGCACAGCCCCGGCTCGGGGGCGCGCTGCGGGAGCACCGCCGCCCTCCGCAGCCCGCCCGGCCGCGGCGGATGCTCGTGGCTCGGCGGGCGGAGGTAGCTTTGATTATAAGGGAAGGTGTGTGGCTAGTGGGTTGGTGAGCCCGGTGAGGCGATACCAAGGTCCCGCTTATCTCGGAAAGAACCACCTATAAACGCAGTTCGTACAGACCCACGACCTCAGGACCCGCGCAGGGAGCGGCGGCCCCGCCGTCCGTCGCCCCTGGAGGGAGCCGTGTCCGTCCCGGCGTGGCGCGGGGAGCACTGCCCTCCTGCTCCCCTCATCTCCGCCGCTCCCAGGCCGGGACTCGCGGCCCCAGCCCTAATGAGGTCCATTAAGCGTATTATTGATGTGGAGGTTTGCTGTGAGGTCCCGGCTGGAGGGAAGCGGGGCTCTGCTGCAGATATTGGCGCTCTGATCTGCACCACCTGGCTGAAACCAGAGAGCCGCCACTTCATTAATGGGTTTAGCCTTTGCTAATTGGTGTCTTTAGGAACCTTGCCAAATTCTGCTGCGCGATCTTTGGAAGCAGCTTTTGTTTTTCCTTCTGCCGGTGACATTCGTTGACGGCAATCAGAGCCGATCCCACTGCAGCGCCGGCGGCCCGCCAGGCAGCCCCCGACGGGCCGGGCTGGGCTGCGCGGCCGCTCCGGGCATCTCCTGCCCGCTGCTCCCTCCACCATCACCACCTACCATCGTCATCTTCAGCAAACGTGGAAACGCCGCAGCTGAGCCCCACAGCGAGCAGAGCCAAGCCCTCTCCTCTCGCCTCGGTGCCGGCTGCGGCAGGTGACATGAGTGCAGGTGGGGCGAAAGGAGCCCTGTGACCCACACTCCCCCTGCGGAAAGCAAGCACGGGGGCCGGGGCTGTCCCTGTCCGCCGGAGCAGTGGGGAAAGCGGCGACGGGGCCGATCCCGGGGAAAAGGGGAGCGGCATGGGTAGTGTTCGGCCGTGCCAGCCCCGCTCCCGCAGCAGCCCGGAGTCGCGGCGGCTCCCCGGCCCCGAGAACCGGCGCTACGACCGAGCCCCTTTCGTCACCCGCCCTCGGGGTCAGCTTCATTCCCGGCCCCGCGGCTCTGAGCAGCTTTTCCGAGACTCAAACGGCCGTAGCTAATGAAATCCGCTCACCGCAAATCACAGAGCTCTGCCGTATACTATAATCAAATTTCTGCTTGCCTTAAAAAACCCGGGTCGCCCTCCTCCACCCCCGTTCTCCGGGCAAACCCCAAATCAAAGGTTTCTAGCCATCACAGCCCTCCAGTTATGCCTGGTCCTAGGCCATCTGTCCCGGCCTTCGTGCCATCGCCTGCACTTCCCGCCCCCTCGCGATGACCAGTTCCTTTCCTCGGCCACGAAAACAGGCGGCTGCTCCGCACCACCCCTGTCCACTTGGTCTGTCACATGCATGGCAGAGTGGGGGTGATGAAAGGATGGGGATGGTGGAGAGAACACAGAGATTGGAGAGTTTCTTGCCCAGCAGCCCAAGAGAGGGGTCGGTGGGGAAGTGACACGCTTTCACAAACACACACACACACACAAACACACACACACACACAAATCACTCCAGCCTCATTTCCCGGGTAATGTGTCACCAGCCGTGTAAGTCAAGTATTCAGGGGTCAGGCACGGCGTGATAAATCACGCCGAGCAGGGATTTTATCCTCCTCACATCACCGTCGTCACCGGGATTTGCTGAAACACTTCGTGGGCTGTGCCCTGGTGCCGGCCCCGAGGCAAAGGATCAGAACCGATACGAAATGAAGAGGCACTCCGCCCCCCCCCCCCACCGCCTAACCTGGAGCCCGCCCGGCCTTGGTCCATTTAAGTCGAGCTACAATGGCTGTGACCCGTGCGGGGCCGGGACAGACCCCCCCCAGCTCCATCTGACTCCCGAGCCCGTGCCTGAACGTAGCCATGGAAAGCAAGAGGAAGCAGGATGGGATGCGGCATGGAACCGGTCTGTCTCCCTGAAAACAACCCAGTACGATTCTAAAATGCATGAGCTCCCAAGCTGACCCGCGTCGCTAGAGCGCTCCACGCTTCCATGGACGAGCCCAAGACCTGGCCCTAAGCCTTGTCATTGTCCTTTGACACCACATAAATAAAACATGTGGTTGCAGATGAAAAATAACTTGAGGGAATTACAGCCTGTGTTTTCCAAGCAATCATTTGAGCTTATCTATTATCATAATTATTTTAACGACGGTAGAAGTATGTCGGAATTCTCTTTTTCAGCGCTTTCATGCAGAAATCCGTACGTAGGTATTGGAGTATGGACATGGCCATATATACACTCATATTTATATGTAAAAGCAGCTCATTGCAAATACCTGTCTGTGTAAATGACTGGACCGTGCGAGGTATCAATGTCTTTAAAATACCTTTTCGGGAAAAGTGCCTAGATTACAGGCATGTTTAATTCCTGGCCATAACGAGATCTGTCTGGACCCTAACAGAGATGCCCAGGACAGTGACTATAAGATGACTTGATGAAGTAGCGTGAGCTTAGTCTACAAAAATGGGCTGTTGATGAGGAGAAAAGGGCCTAGACTGCAGCTGATACAACAGCCCCTTCTTATAGCTACAACCTTTCAGCACGGCTCGGGAGATGGTATTTTTACCAGAGGTGTAACAGGGAGGATGTGGAGCTTAGTTTTGGCTCGGGCTTGGCTCTGTACGGCTTCCCTTTTTACTGTAGCTCTTCAGTTCTCTAGAACTTAATACAATACTTAATACCGTTCGCTTCACAGCATTGTATTTACAAGGACAAATCTTAATGGGGATCGTCCGCCTCAAGAGGCCCCTTCCCCATCCCCGGAGAGTCCCCTCCCGCCCGCACCCACCAGCGACTGTGACTGCAGCCGTGGCGCGTTAACCGCTGGTGGGTGAGGAGGAAGAGCTCTCTACTTTATCATCAAAACTTTGAAACTTTGGGAATGATGTCCGGGATGGGGTGGAGGTGGGAAAGGTCCTGACGCCCCCTCCGGAGCTGCGGATTGCTCGGACCCCCGCCATCCCTCGCCCCCGCAAACCCCCGGGCGGAGCAGGCCTGAGGGGCGGCCCCGCGGCCCCGGCGGGATCGGGCTCCTCTCTCCGCTACAGTAGAGGTGTTTATTTGTGCGTGCATCCCCCCCCTCCCCCCCCATAAATCCCACCATCTATAATCATTATCTACATGGAAACTTTTGCCCACTGAAGCCCCCAGGAACCTCCCCACCTCTCCTCCCCTCCCCCCACCAGCCCTAGTTAGCGGTGATGATTTTAAAAGCATGCGATGATCTAAGCCCTAATACTAATATTATGCATCATTTGGACAGGATAACCATGCCACCTTGTCAAACGCTGCCTCTTTACACAACCCATTTGCTGCATCGCAGAGTCATAACGGCGGTGATGGATGGGCCGGGGACTCCCCCGGCGCCCCCCCGGCCGGGCAGGAATGCGGGCGGGCGGAGCCCCCGCGTCCGCGGCCGGCCCGCACCCCGCCGGCGACAATTTATGGTGTGTGTATATTTGCTGGCTCCAGATATCGGCAACGTAATGGATGGTTATATTTTATGAATCCGAGGCACGGATCTAGGGACTCGGGAGTCCCTTCCATGTATGGTGCACTCCTGTCTCGCCCTTAATCCGCCCGGCAGGCAATAAACTTCCCCGCTAAATGCACCGGGAGATAACAGACAACTTTCATTGATTACGAGAAAATGCTCGAAACCAAATAAAGGGTTTTTATGAGGATCCCTGCGAAGACCCCGTTTCCCGCAACCATTAAGAGCAATATCGACGTTATACTGTGTGTAAACTGTGAACTTGTTTAGCCATAAAGGTTGGAGCGGGCGGGAGGCAGATTTTCATGCTCGCCGAGAGGAGCCGGGCTCGGAGATGCCACCGGGCTGCCAACCCGGAGGAGAGTGCCCGCTGACCTTCAGGACTCCCCTTCGGTCTCTCTCTCTCTCTTCTCCCTTGTTGAAGGCGTCGGGAACCTCTCCCAAACCTGAAAACAGAGAGCACTGGGGCGCAGCACCGCAGATGCTGAGCCGGGAAAGAGGGAAAGGCACCTCACAGCGGCGTATGTAGCGGGACCCGTGAGAGTCATCGCCCGGGCGTACCCCTAGGGGAGCATGCGGGGGAGTCCACTCCCATTTTAAAGTGGATGATGGTGGAAGGTTGCTTCATTTTCCCCCTCTTCCCACAGGCCTGGGTGGGGGTGGTGCGAGAAAAGAGGCGAATTTTTGTATTTTATTGTATTCCGACCGTCTTCTTTGTAGCCTCAGAGGTGTAAGGGGCGTTGAAGTCTCCGCCTGGAAGAGGGATGATATTGGGGCGGGCGGGGAGAGGGAGGACCGGCATCAGGCAGCCGGGCTCTGCCCAGGGACAAGGTAGAGACCTACCCGGGGTGGCTTCACTGTCCCCCGGGGTCTGCACCTCCCCTCCCCGCCTCCGCCGAGGGCACAGACCGCTTCGGGGAAAACAGTTTAATTCTTCCGTAACACACTGCAGCAGCACACGGACGGGCAGGGGCTGCCAAAGGCATCACGAAAATCTGAACTCCAACTACGTTCCTGACTTTGAAACAGCAGTGAACGCATAATTTTTTTTTTTTTTAATTTTTGGGGGCGGCGCTCAGTCTTTTGAGCCCAATCCTCTAATAAATTGCTTTAAGTGTCCCGTGGCTTAATTACCGCTGGTATTTCTGTCCATAGGCAGTAGGCTCGGAAGTCACAAATGTTATTTTCTCCTGCAACCTCATTGTCAGCCTTCAACAGCAAGAAGCAAACGGTGTTGAGGTTTCCCCCCCTTGTTGTTCTGTTTGCCGCACTTGGGAAGGTAACTGTGAAATCACTCAGTGTCTGCGAGTTGTATCGCATTTTACTGGAAAGCCATAAACCCGTCTCATTCCCTGATGTTTCATGATTTACTTACGAGCATAAAGGAAATGCTTGAGCAGTGTTCCCTCTGCAGTTCTATTCGGTGAGGGAAAGCCAAGGGAAGATGCTAATATTGCCATCTCATGTTACAATTTATCGCGTCTACCAAACTGGAGGTGTATACAAACCAAGGTGCCATGGGGTTCAGTTTCTGAGACGCAGCCCATAATCTCAGGGGTCACACTCACCGGCCCAGTGAATTATTTAGCCTGCCCTTTATTGTTGTTAAAACGTCGGCTTTCATTCAAACAAACAGAGCGATCCAGAGCCGTTCATCCGGCAGAAGTCCCGTGAGCAGGATGTCCCGGCAGCGATGCCGTGCGTGCTCAAGTCACCCAGCAGCCCCTCTGCTCTGTCACTGCTCACGCCGAGCAGGATTGTCCCCTCACTAGCGATCTGCACAGGGGCCCTTGCCTTCCCCGTGCAAACACCCTCCCTCCAGCCCACCATGTGCTTATGCTTTATCTCTAATATGTGTGCTTCTCTATGCACACACTTATAACATTATGCTGGCCCTTGTTTTTAATTAGCCATTTTAAATTTTTTTTTTTAAGATGTAGCTTCATGATGTATATTTAGCCCATTAGCAAAATCAGCTGGTGAGAACCAAACCCAAACAGAAAAGACATGAGCATCAGTATGCACAGAACTGGAAAACATTTGGAAGGTTGTTTATACAGTTCAAGTAATAAATGAATAGTTGGTTTATTCTTCAATCAGGAAAAAGCCATTAAGGTTTGTTCAGCTCTGGTCTGTGGGAAAATAATTTCTTTGATTGAGTTCCCCCTAAAGACCCCCTGAAGTTTTCTCTCCTCTGTCATGAACATTCTGCTCTTTCCTGTCTTCCGGGCAGAGGGAAGAGTAGGAACTCTGGAGAAAAGCAGCTTTTCAGCATCTTGAATTTCACTTCACATCTGTCTTCCTACCTGCTGATTTAATTTCTCTTTGCATTCGGGACCTTTCTAAATCTGCCTAGAGAAAACTGTGGAATAGTGAGAGTTGTGTATCATCTTTTATCAGCTTTTTCTTCCTTGCTTGTGGCCAGTGTTGCAGCTCTGAAGGAAACAGACATTGGAAGGCAGGGGCTGAGGAGTGGGAAAGCACAGCATGGAAAGAAATTCAAGTTGAGGAATGAGAGGAATGGATAAAAAAAGGTAGGACTGATGACTTTTTCATTGCATAGATTTCCTTCAGGAGCAGTGGTTATTGATCCTGGGTCCACTTATTTATTTAGTGTGTTTCTGAAATGCATGAGCTCCTAAGCTGGCCCAGGTCACTGGAGCACTCCACACTTCCATGGATGAGCCCCAGGCCTGGCCCACAGCCTCATCATTAGAAAGGAGCTGTTCTCCAGCCCATGTACCCGCTGGCAGGGTCACTATGCACCATTTAGTGACCACTGCCCACCCACTCTGGGGTCACACTGAACCCCAGAGACCAGCAGGCTGCTGCCATGAGGTTGGGAATTTGATATCAAAGGGCCATTTGCCTTGAAGGTAATCAGATTTTCCCCTTCCTTCTTCCCACTCAAATTTTTAAGGTGCTATTTTAGGGTCCCCCTTGGCTGATGTTGGAGCAGATGCAGGCCAGAAGACCCTGCGAGTGCATGAATCCCAGCATGGTGGCTCTCCATCCCCATGAACGGTGGGGTAGGTGTGAGTGGAGTGGTCTCCATGCCAGGAGCTGATGGGCTGCTGAAGCCTTGAGCGCTGTCTAGCTCTCCTTTGGCCGGTGCCCCTTCCAACTAAACTCTCACTGTCCCTCCTGGGCCAAATTTTCAGTACAGTCCCTGCTCTTTTTAGTCCAGTGCTGGTGGTGGTTGGTAGCACAACATGGTTGAGTGGGAACTGACCCAGCCAGCAGTGCAACCTCACAAAGACCCCATTGCTCAAACTGGGCGCAACAAGACTGGTCCTAAGAAACACTGACAGCTCTCTCCTTCCCTTTGTAAAGGTTGAGGCAAACCTACTGTGGAGATCTGTGCTTTGTGTGGACCTCTGCCCTTGTGGTGAGACTCACCCATGCCAGCAACCTGGGAGCTGGCAGTGATGGAAGCCTATGTCAAAATCTGTGCTGTGAAAGACAGTGATTAAGGGTTTTCTGCTGGGGAAGACTCAATTCTGGGCCTAAGTTTCACTGATCTGATGCATCATGACCAAGGTTTACTTAGGCTTAAATTTGTCCCCATTTTTTTGCCAGTTGTACTATCTCTATAACCACGAGGCAGAAAAAGAATCAGGGCAAAAAGAAAAAGTGATAGCAATAAGCCTGCTGGTAGAAAAAAAGACTGAGTTTGTTTAATCAATTTTTTTGACCTTTCAAAAAGAAATTTTAGCATGATGTAAGTATTTTAAAGGCAGTTTACACAAAGCACAGCAGGTAAGATTCCTTGAATGACGTTGTTTAAAAAGGGTGGTGTGGAATAGTAATCAGAAAAATCAGTCAAATGAAAGCCTAGGCTGCTCCTTGTAGGAAAGAAATGCTAAGTGGGTATTTTTCATCCATACTTGTCTTTTTTTAAAGGCAGTTGACTAAAATATTCCTAAAATGTTCCTGTGTACCAATAATGGGCCTTGCACGCATTTTCTTGAGCAATTATTTAATCTGCTGTTGCACTGGAATGTTGAATTATTTTCAGCTTTGGCTTTTCTAAGCTCACCTCTAGTGCAGTGAAAGCTTTTGCCTTGGCACTAATCAGTTGTGTGCAAGAAGTGATTCAGAGGTGTTTGGTGCCTAAAGTTTTTGTCTTGGATTCAGCTAGGGTGGAGTTAATGCCCTCAAACATGAATTGGGGACTGCCTCTGACAAAAGGCTGAACTGCTCCCCTCAAAACAGCCTTGCTAAAAGGCAGGAGGTAACTTCTGTTAACAAGTATTTCTGGGAACAGTTTTTTTCCTTTCAGGTTTGTTTTGCCCCTTTAAGAGCGAAATCTGAAATGCCTAAGAGGATATTGAAGAAGGTTTATCTGGGGCAATAACCCTATCTTTGTAATCCTCAATGAGAGACTGTTACCTAAGAGAGGTAGTGATGATGAAGTGATACATACTTACTTTTTATTATGAATCTTGTGATTGATTTAATTTTTTCTTACTACCTGGAAATGATATATGAAAATGGATAGGCATCCCATGCTTTATGGAGGTAAAACATTCTCATCCATGGCAGAGAGTGGAGTTCGTGAGAGACAATTCTTTGTAACTGCCCTTTGCTGACTGACAGATTCAGTTTGTTCTTACTCAGGCATGTGAAACGAATCCAGCTTTCAGCTCTTGTATTTGGTATTTGGTTTTTGTTTCCTGTGTGGATCCATTTGCTTGGCACTGTTTTTTCCAAATTTTGACTTTTGGGTTGCACTGTTGACATTATTGTGTGAGAGCTGAGCTTGCTTTGCTCAAGGAGGTGCGCGACTGCAGGAGGAAAATGCAGACCTGTGCAGCCCATGGAGCACATTACAGTGAGAAGCCACCTGTTGAAATAGCAGAGATCATGCCATTTTTTACATATGTGCAGCAAAAAACGTGGAGAGATGGGCTGTTTGAGATATTTCCAAAGCCAGAGGTTGTTGAAATATAGATGGAAGTACACACTCCTTCACTTCTATGCTTCTGAAATACAAAATATCTCTTAAAAGTGACAGACTTGAAGCCAAGGCAAACAACTTCATAAGCTAAACTTGAACACTTTTACTTGCAAGTACTGATCTTGTGATGACAGATTCATTTTTCCAGCTCTGGCAAATTTGTTCCTACTGTAGCTTTGCTGTAAATTACCCTGCAAGTGTTTATAATCCTGTCCTACAGTAAAGGACTCCTTGTGGGATGCATAATTCAGATGAAGGGAGGACCTCATGGCTATGGGCAAGGTGGGTCTATGTTAGTATCATAAAATGGTTTGGGTTGAAAGAGCCCTTAGAGAGAGAGGTTTCCTAGTTCCAACCTTCCTGCCATGAACAGAGACATCTCCCACGAGACCAGGTTGCCCAAAGCCTCATCAAACCTGGCCTTGAATACTTCCAGAAGAAGGACATCCACAATTTCTCAAAAAGTAGTTTTGAATTTTGTCCTTTCCACTGGAAAGCTCTGGTAGTCTTAAATCATGCTACACATATAACTGTATTTTGACTCACTTTTAAACTAAAATAAAAATACCAAGACAGTGCTTTGCACAGAAGTTTAACAACTGTTAAATATATAAATAGACATTACATACTAAAATACTGTGTTGATATGAGCCATATAAACAGAAGAGAGCAGAAATACAGAAGTCTTTTTAAACCAATCTAATTTTGTGTCTTGACAAGCTTTACTCAGCACCAGAGTCTGCCTCAGTGTTGCTTTCTGGTACTCGAGGTAGGTACAGCACAGTCCTGCTTCTCAACATTATTAATTTTTCCAGTGGGCTGATACCTCTGAGAAAAATGACAAAAACATTTCCAAGACTGCCACTGGAGTCACAGAATGTGTTGCCAGTGAATCCAGGGGTCCTCGGTACCAGCAGGAGGCTTGCAGTGCTTTTAGCATTATTAATATTATGGTTCTGATCACAGCTGATGAGAGAAGGAAGGAAAGAGTCAAAGGTCAGAGTAAAAGATAAGAAGTGGTGGAAGGGTATAGCATTTTCCCTTTTATCTGCATTTTTCTGTGCAAAACAAGTAGGACATGTGCCAAGGCATTTATTTATTCGTTGCTATGAAAATCTCTTTCTGTCCTAGTTTCAGCAACCTTAATATATTTTTCTTCAGTAAGTGGCTATCTTTTATGACCAGTTTAGACTTATATGGAGGTGAAGGAATACATCATAAAACTCTACATCATAAGTTGGGTACAGGACATAACAACTACTCTAAAGTGATTACGTTAATGAGAGAAGAGCCAATCCTCCTTACAATTTCAAGTTATAGCATATGAGCTCAGTGCTGCTGAGGAAAACATTAAATCATGTTTGTGTAGAAAGTAGAGAGACCCACCATGTGACTCCTGTTTCAAGAAAATATGACGCAAATACAGACCTAGATCCAAGTATAGAAATTTGCTGGTGGGCCCCTCAGGCTTTCTGGCAACCCACATGCTATGGAGGAAGAAGAAACAGCTGCTGCAGCTATCACTGGAAAAGAGGACAGTCAGCAAATTAAGCCTCAAAAAGGGGTCCTGGTCACCATGAAGGAGCCATGAAGCCTCAGGCTGGTGCTGTTATGGAAACTTTGGCATCACCAAATGTGGCAGCAAGCCAGACTCCTGATCCAGCATACACTGGAGGAGGGGAGAGGATAACTGCGGGCAAGAGGCCATGCACAGTGTGTCTCAGACATATGAATGCACATGTACCCACACACAGACACATACTTGTGCCCTCCCCATGCCTGGCATTCCATGGTCAGGGCATGAGATAGCAGCATTTTGAACATAAATTTAAATAAATTTATGTTCAAAAATAAATAAATAAATTTATTTATTGATACAATAAATAAATGTGACTGAGGTTTACAGTTGAAACAAGCTTTGAGGAGCCACCACAAATCAGCTTGTCACATTACCACCAGCTTTACAATCAATCTCCCATAAAGGGCTTAGGCTCTGACTCCTTTCTCCAGTTTGCTTATTTTTGTGGGAAAACTGGCTGCAAGCTAGTCACTTAAAGATGACTGGACCTTTCTGTTTTTAAATGAGCAAAGCACTCTTAGAGTTTAGCAGTAGAGCCCACTTGGAAAAAAAAAAAAAGGATCAGGAGAAAAGCAAACAAAAGCCATCATCTACCTCTGTGCTAATGGCTTGGTCTGGCCCTGGCAGTCAGAAAGGCTTGACAGAAATTGCTGCTGAAGCAGGGGAAGCTGTGGACAGCTAGAGCTGGAGCAGTTGTGTCATCCTATAACAAATGACGCCCTGTTTTGTACCCTTTGAATGCTGTGCAGATAATCCCCATCACACAGTTAAAATCAGCTCTTGGATTCTCTCACTGTAACCTCCGTCCAGCTTCAGCCATGTGCCCTGCTTTCCACTGAGGATATGGAGAGGAGCTTCACTCACCCCTTTCAACAGGCTTGGCTCAGAAATGAAGCATCCATCCCGGGCAAAGCAGCTCCATGTGGTTCTGGGAGGGTGTGAGCTCAGGTCATGGCAATAGTGACCTCATCCTTCTGGCTGGGGTGGTGTGAGATGGCATCCTGCCCTCTCACCCCGTGGGCAGAGAGAGCCAGGAGGTGCTGAGCTGTGACCTCTACCTGGTCCTGCTGGCTGCCTTGGCTGGTTTACCTTTCCCAGAATGCTGGAGACAGAAGGGCTTCCTTCCTCTGGCTCTGGATGGCCAAGAGGGCCCTGTGCCCTCAGTGGGACAACCGGGGATTCCCCCTTGAGTACCTCTGGCATTTTTGAGATTTCTACCCTAAATACCTTGGAGCAGGGACTCTCCTTTTGGATACAGGGAGACCTTGCCCAGCTGAATGGGACCCCTGCTTTTGTGGTCAATGTGAACACATTCACAACACAAGGAGAGCTCAGAAATAGGGCACCCTTTCCGAGCATTGTGCAGGAACAACACAGCCTCTCTTGCTTTTACCTTTTCTGCTATTCTGAACTGGGCTAATGGTTTCAATGTGTTTTCCACAATGACTCCCAAATGTTTTTTCCTGACCAGCATGCTGAATGGCTGTTTCATTTAGCACATAATCATTAGCTTCCCTCCTTGCTACCAGACACATTATTTTGCCTTTGCCTTCACTGAAAGGCATTTGCCATCTGCTGATTTTTTCATAATATCAGTGTTGTAATATTGCTTTTAATAACAACAATAATTGTACACTTGGCTCCCTCCTGCTGCTTTTCATCAGATCTCATAGTACTCAAAAATCCAAACTGTTCTCAATCCTGTTAAAAAACTCATTGTCACTAACTTTATCCCCAAGTGCTGCAGTCCAAGTTCAGCTATCCACTTTCAGACTGTTTACCAGATGCCCCAGGCACTTTCTGTGTGAAATACTTCTATTCCAAATCAGTATCTTTGATTTTGTAGAGCAATTTTCTACCCATCTAGGTCCAGTCTACTCCTATACTGTTAAAGGAACAGTAAGGAACTCTCCACCTCAAATGTCACTCTTTGGTCCTGCACTTTGTCAGTTTTTCTGTGTGGCCAAAAGCTCTGCTGCGACACACACTCC
This sequence comes from Molothrus aeneus, assembly GCF_037042795.1. NCBI lineage: Eukaryota > Metazoa > Chordata > Aves > Passeriformes > Icteridae > Molothrus > Molothrus aeneus. Next base: position 1,395,064 of record NC_089678.1, on the reverse strand, counting down.
CAGGTATATGCCAAGGCACTGAATATTCCAATCACTTATATTTAGACTCATATTTACACAAATGTCTCAAAGGGAATCTAACCACATCTCAGCAGGTAGCTTTCATGAAGATAAAGTCAGAAATGAGGGTAACTGGTACTGATACTCCCTTTCAAATTTGGCTAGGATGGATTTTCACTCTTTCTTCCCCATGCAATAATGTCCCTTAAGATCTCAGCAAGCTCTACGGAGATGAGCTCTTGATATTTTACAAATGAAGCTCTCCTGTTGCCTATTAAATATTTTTTCACACCTTTCCTTCCAAGAATGCTTGTCTTTTATTTTTTTTAAAGTAAAGGTATGAAAGTAATTGCTCCTGAGGGATTTTTTGGTTGTCAACTCTTTTGCACCGTTTTAGTCATTGCAGTTCTTATATTGCTTGCCTTAGCCTGGAGAGCCCAAATTAGGAGAGGTACTACTGTGTTTATGCAGAACAAAGCAAAAGGTGAAGAGAATGAGAGAAGTGATACGAAGGGATTTTCCAGCTCTGTCAATAAAATTACCACAATAATAACTTCCTCCAACATGTTTGTTGCTAATGGACCTGCATGCAGAACTACTCACAGCATAATACCTTAAGAGATTTGAACTCCTTCTTCTCTTTGCAGGACATCTGTGTGTGAGGCTAAATGCCTGCAATTTTCTTACTTAGAAGTGATTCTACAGCCAGCTGTGAGCTCACAGCCTGTGGGGCACACACACAGGATTCACTTGCCTCCCATGGTATATCTGCCATACCCTCCTTTGCCATTTGTGCCTCTGGAAGGCTTGAAGATCATCTGAGCCTGACTAAAGCTACACTTCAGTGCTATCACTCAAGTACAGAAATGAGAAAGAACTCAGAGAGACAGACACACATTCCTGTGCACAACCAAGGGGCCTTCAAATGGAACTAACAGGAACCAGGGTGAAGGCCAACAAAAGGGGAAGCCTTTCCAAGGTTATAGTGAATGCTAGAAGATGACAAAACTCAAGGGGAGACAACAAATTTGTGTCAGAAACTCACTCAGGGGCACCGAGGATGTGAACACATCAGGCATGGGAAGGCTTAGAAGTTGTTAGAGGTAGGATAGTGTAAGGGAGGGGTTGTTTAATAACTCACCCTGCTTTTATACCCCCCTCCTTGGCAGCCTGCAGCAGTCCCTCTGGAAGACCTGACTCTGGGTCAGGGTTTTGGTCCTCTTAAGAAAGCTCTAAGAAAATTTTTCAGTGTAAATGTTATGGGGTGAATGGTGCTTCAGTTGCTCATCCACAGGCATACAAACCAAAATTGCCCTTTTCCCTCTTGTTATTGTCAGCAAAGTGGTGCTTCCACCAAGACTGGAATGGAGAAGCTGTAGAAAGGAAATGTCGCTGAACATAAGAGCTTCACTGGGGCAAGTGATCATAGGACACATTTCTAATTGTTTGTCCAATGCTCACAGCTTAATTTCACTATTGCAGAAATAAAAAGAACAGATACTTCCCACAGGAACTGGAAAAGCCTCTGTTATTTGCCAGGTTATGAGCTCCTTAAAACAGAAACCCCTTCCCCCTCCCCAAAAGGAAAGGAAAGTGTAACAGTTTATTGTGATTACCAAGGAAAATAGGACCAAGGAATTGTTCCAAGCTGGAGGAAGGCTCATCCTACTCATCCTTTCCTTTTCTTTTTGTTTAATATTTTTTTTACTGGCAGATACTCCTGGAGAGGTATTACAGCCGTAGATCAGGGATCTGTTGCTTGTTATTGCAGATGGTACTGAGGTGAAGATGAATGCCAGACACATTAGGCTTAGCAGAGTGGGTTTTTAGCAACTTGAACATTTTGATGAAAACAGGAAAGCTAATAAATCAGCCACCAAGGTCCAGACTGTAAAAGGCTGTCTTTTTTTTTTTTTTTTTTTTTTTTTTTTTCCAATGTATGGAGTTTCTGGGGCACAAACAAATATTGTAGACACATTTTTGTTGTTTAAACCCAGTCACATTTGCAATCTGTTTGGACATTTGACTGACTTTAAACACTTCTTGGTGTAAATCCAGGCTAAGAATCAAAGCCAACAGAACAGTTTAACCCAGGCTAGTGCTGAGAAACAGGCACTTCACCTCCCCTGGCTGACCTGGCTTGTGCATGAAAAAGACACCTCTCTTTCACCTCTCTGACCATCCTTTTTTAAAGCCTGAAATTAGGGCAGGGTATTAAACAGTGCCTTTACTGTACCCACGCAATGGAATATATCATTACATTTTGTGGTGTATTGTGAATTAGCTCTGGGTTAAATAGGGCTGCAACCTTCAGTAGGTTACAGTGAAGACTCAGGAAACAGATATGAGTGTAGGGATCCTTTCCCAGCCCCTGTATGCACAAATCAACCCAGTTACCACCATTAATATAGTTCTCTCTGTGTCTTAAGATATATATGCATACACCATTGCCAAACACACTTTTTCCTAGGGCTTTTTTTTGAACACAAAAACAAGAGAAGAAGGGAGAGGTGGAACCAAGTCCTGTCTAAATCTATGTGGACCTGGCTGGGATTGTGTGTAAGCTACTCATGAAAAGATAGTTTTTCTTCTTAAGAAAATATGAGGGGGAACTTGAACCCATCTTCCTGTCTTCGCTGCTTCTGCTTCCAAGTTGCTTCTTGCTCCATTACAGTGGTTCTCCATTAAGGTGAGTGATGTTTTCCTGAACTGTCATTTAAGGAGGCATTTTTATAGGAACTCAATAGCTATTTTAATTTCTGGTGCTATATTTAATAGCTGTTTAATTTACTAAAACATGGCTTTGCAGAATGCTGACTCAGAAATACTTATATATACAAGATTTAAAAACCTAGAATGACCACAACAGGGAAAGGAGGGGTGAAAAGTAAAGCTTTTAAGCTCTATTACTTGGAAATATCTTCTCCTCCTCCCGCATGATCTTGCATGTCTGTCCAACTTGATTCCATAAAAATATCCAGTTTTCTAGTAGTTTCATGTGTTTTTGAAAGGATTTGTATACCTGATGACTCCTATATAATCATGGGTACTACTAATGCCAGTAGAATAGTGAGTGGGAAATATCAGGCACTTCTAGGATCAAGTGAAAGAATTTTCTTTTTGTGGCTGAAGGAAGATCTGCAGGGTCTAAACAGTGCAGGTAATCCTTAGTTTCAGTTAAGATTTTATCTAAGAATGAGGTCTTCTTCTGATTACAGAAGTCATTGTCTTTCTCCATGGAAACAGGAGGGCTTGACATGAGCCACACATATATGAAACTCCTGTTGTGAGCTCCTAACCTTGACAATTCTCCACACAGGCACACAGCAGCCAGGACAGCTTCAAGGAGTTTTGTGTGAAGTGCTCATTTACCACAGTGTCCTTTACCAGGGGATCCTGCTTCCCTTCCCTCAGTACGTCACTCATTTATGGATCCAAGTCTCTAGTCTTTAAAAGTACATTTAAATGGAATTGATGCTTGGAGATGATCTATTTAAGCACCTGGAGGCTGGTACTCATGCACATAGCCCACTCACAAATGCAAAGCTACCTATAAAGACAAATCACTGAGAGAAATTATTTGCTCTGCCCTAAGACCTTGCATTCTTGAAGGAAATTTTTACCAATGTGATAGTAATCATATCCTTTGGGGTGCAAAGCCCCGCATGGATTTTTGGTGGTGTCTTAGAGCAGTGTTTACTCTGTAGCAACTTATTGTAATGTACTGTCTCACCTGAGTCACTTTACTGGGAATTGTCAGGGCTTTAAGCATGCAAAAATCAACAGGAACACACACATATAAATTGGATAGATGGGGACAAACCATGTACTAGTTTCAAGAGAATTAAGTGAACACTGTAGTCAAATTATGATAGTCAAAGGCAGTTCAAATTTGGGGCTTAAACTACTCAACAGTCTTCCTTTAATCTGGACTCCACTGAGTTTTCAACAAGGACTATTATCCTGTTTTTCAAAGCTCAAATAAATCAGCTTTAAGCTTGTGAAAAGGTAAACACACTGATGTCTGCATAACTTTTGTGAGTTTATGAGATATTCTGGCAACAGGAATACAAAGAACCATCATAAATCCTACTGTGCACAAGCACTTAATTCCTGGGATGCAGTGTGTGTGGGTTCCTCTACCATGCAATGAAATTTCTCTTACTAGGAAATATTAAATCCAGTAGAAGTATAAAACCCAGTAGGAGCACGATTTTATGGAAGAGCTTTTCCCACTTCTTGGTTCTGAGGAAGTCATCACATTTCAGAGAGGGTTGAAGATAGATCCAGAGACAGATTCAGGAGACTGGGCTGGATAGTGCTGTTTTGATACTACATGAACAAAATCTGTAGTTACAAATGAAAAATAACTCAAGAGGATGACAGCCTGTGTTTCACAAGCCATCCCTTTGAGCTTTACTAATATCATAATTACTTTAATGACAGTAAAAGTATGTTGGAAATCTCTTTCAGTGCATTTATGGAGATATCCATGTGTGTGTTGGAGTGTGTAGGTACATATACCTCTTTATATGGAGAAGTAGTCCATAGTAAACACAAGTCATTCTATAAATGACGAGGCTGTGCAAGAGTATAAATGCCTAAAGTGCCTAAATTATAGACTCCCATTTTTGACAACTGGCTGCAATGAGATGTCCACAGAGATGCCTTTAGAGCAGTGACTGTAAGAAAACTTCATGAATCAGCATGAGGCTAATCTCAGGTGAGGGAGATTAGATGAGGGAAGAGAAATGGGGTTGAACTGAAGCTGATACAAAAGCTCCTTATCACTACTGCAGCCCTTGAGAATGGGTCAGGAGTGAGTGTTTTTTACCAGTGAGGTACAGGGATGATGTGGAGCTTGGTTCTGGCTGGGGCTTGGTTCTGTACAGCCCTGGGGTGGCACTGCTTCTTTTATTGTAATTCTTGCATTCTCTTGTTGGCAAAGGTGAGAAGAGGATTGGTATCATGTATGTGATAGTGGGTGTTTTGTAGCGGACTTTGGCTGTTCAACAGGAAGGATTTTGTCTGGACAAATGTCTCGTGGTGGGACTTGATCCACTGACTCAGAGAGGCAATAAATGCTGCATGAATAAAAATACAGACAGAACACAAGCAGACCTCTTCAGGTATATCAGGCCCTCTGGACTGCTACCAAGGTTTGACACAAGGCTGAGAGCAGACAGCACCTGTCCCCAGGGGTGTTGGGGTGGAGGTGGCTGCACCCGGGTTTGCACTGTGGTGGCACTGCCTACCCTGCAATGCCTATGCTGGTTCAGTGAGCTCCCAGGAGCATGGGAAGAGCAGGGAAGACCCCATTCCCTCCCATGTCCTGGGAGGACATGTTGCTGGGGAATGGAAGTGTTCTGGGCATCTCCACACTTGGGGCAGCAGCAGCAGGATTCACATGTCTCCGGTGGGGTGCAGGCAGATTCAAGTTGGTGCCTCCCCAACCCCCTGACTCTTAAAGTTATTTACAGTGACATCAAATAGAAAGACTTGTGAGCACTAATGCCAGCTGGGACCAAATTCCTCAGTGTAACCCAAAGTCCTAAAAGAGAGGGAAACACGCAAGGAGCCAGTGTGTGTGTGTGTGTGTATGTGTGTGTGTGTGAGTGTGTGGGTGTGTGTAGCTGTGTTTTGTGTACATAAATGAACATTTTTATTTTATTTCTGACTTGATTTTCCCATTTTTATGTCCTCTGAAGATAAATACAAGGAGATTTCAATTCACTTAGCAGTGGTATTTTGGTAAAACATCCCCAGAAATCAAGAGAGGCTGATGTTATTTTACATCGTTCTTGTCTCCATTTATACTAAGCAAGCTGGACCTGGGGTTTGTCTAAAACAGAGCAGAGAGACCACCGAGTAGTCTCATCAGCAGAGCACTAATTGTGGCCATTTATTATAGTCACTTATCTGATAGTAGCTTCTTTATCTGTGATAGTTTTACAGGAATAAAATCCACCAGGCATTCACACCAGTATATAAACATGTTACCTTGCGGCAGTGTGTCTGTTACTTACTGTCAACACTTGCCAGCAAAAAATGCCTATCTCAGGCTCATATGAAGTAATGATGAGTTTAATATGGTCCAGTGAAAGCCACAGAATAAACAAGGCATCACAAATGTTGGCCTTGTCTGGCCTCTTAAACAAATAAAGGTGACTAAGAAGTACAAACAACACCAGGTCGGGCCTTATCGGGGTGTTGGCAGCAGAGCTTCTAATGCAGCTTCCCTGGCCAGCCAGAGCTGCCTGTAGGCTCCTTATTGCAGGAAATATTGGGAGAGCCCTTCACCAGAGAAGTATATTCCTTGAGTCTGGCCAAAATACTGCAGTGTGAAGATGCAATTCCATGGCCGTTTCAAAGCCAGTTCTGGGATAGCAGGGTGCAGGCGGAGGAGAGCTGGGGGAGGACCTAGCACACAGACATTCCAACTCTGCCAATCTAGTCTGGTCCTGGTGATTAAGGCCAAGCAGGGTTTTCATGTGTGATTACCCCACTGAGCCCATCTTCTCCCTGCAAACACAGAAGATCCATGACGAAGGACCATGAAATAAGAGGGAGGAAGGACCACCTGGTCACTTCTGGGTCTGTCAGATCAACAAAGGAAAATCACACTAAGAATGCTCTCAGTGCTGTGTTTGGATCAGCCAGAACAACTCATTTTGCACATGACCACAATCAGTATGATTGATAAAATTTGATAGAGTGACAGACAAAGACTGAAGACGGACACTTCATCTGTGAGAAGAGACTTTGTTAAGGAATCATCCCTTTGATTAAGGAGGCACTTAAGACCATCCATCCCCTGGCTGACAATAAATAAGCTAACACTTGCTTGGCTGCAGTGTTGATCTTATGATAAGTGATGGAAATACATCCCATTTGTCATAATGAAATATCAGGGACAAGTGGAGTTAGCTACCTAAGACAGTTGTGCTTAATGTCAAACTTTGCATGAATTCAGAGAGGGAAAATTTAGTTACAGGTTTAATGTTTTGTAGAGGATCTTAATTTAGTGATCAATCACAGCCCATGAGAGTGAATACACACAGACATCTGCCTTACACAGAAATTGCAAAAACTCTTCTAGTTGGCAAAGGTGTTTGGCAAGCACTGACACCATTCTTCTGTCTCACTGAAAGGGTGTAAGCTGATGTTCAGCTTTGCAGAGCCAGCTCACCATGCTCTTCATGCAAAATACCACGTGCAGAATATATTTGCTTGGGCAAATGCAAATTTTTCATGCAGAACTGCCCTTCCTGTAACTCAGGCCATCAGGATGGGAGCTTCCTGCTTTGATTTAGTTGGAAAATGTGAGGCAATTGCAGCTTCATCATCTCTTGCAGTCAACAATGGACTGACTTGAAAGCTTTTTTGTCTGCTTCCAGCACGCTTATTTCCAGTGTTGCAAACAAACAGCTGGCTTGGTGGGTGACAGCGTGGCTTTCATTTGCAGCTAGAAGATAGTTTAATCTGGAAACTGTTTTGAAAGGATAATTTCATTTTGAGTTGCTTTGGCACTGTAAGCAAAACAAGCCAGGACCAGATGAAACACACTGCCAGTTCAGTCCACCTGTAGGCTAAATCCTTCTGAAAATAGCCGGATGTGTGACAGATGTGTCACAGCCAGGGTGTGATGGCAAGACTGTGTCAGCAGGAGGATGGCATGGGTTGAGAGGGTTACCCAGCCCTGCTTAGTACGGATTCCATGCCCACACAGAATGAATTAAACTAGTGGTCATTTTGTGTAGTTGCTGGTGGCTGGAGACACATTTTATTCCAGTATTTGCCACCTAGATGATTTACCAGTCAGATGTCTTGGTGGTACATGAGGACGTATTTTATTTTGCAGCTGAGGTGAGTCAGGGATTCATACCCTGTTGGATACCTGAGATCCCAAGCATGGCATTTTCTCACACAGCTAGTGGGCAGTGAAGCCAGGGTGGGTACATTGCTGGTCCAGGGGTGTTATTCCTCCTCCTGTGCAGGGACACATCCGGTTCCAAATCTGTGTGTTGTGTGGTGTGGTCACCACTGAGCAGAGATCCCTGCTCAAAGTGGGCAAGCAACGAGAAAATGAAGGGTCAGATTTCCTGCTGCAGTTGAGGGACCTGAGTACCATTGGAAGAAGTGGCCCAGTATTTCTAGCCAGTAGCTCAGTAAATCCAGCCCCAGATATGAAAATCAGCCTAATCTCTTTGCACAGGCAATCTAAACCCAGTGGTTAAAATTAATTACATGTGCTGTTGATGGTGTGTGAACCAGAGGAGAGTTGGCTACTTTTCTCAGGGCTGTACAGTTCCTATGCTGCCAGCAGAGTAGAAAATACAAAAACAAGGTATTATTTTTGTCAGTAAATGAAACATATCTGACTCAAATTTCCTGCAGAAGACAGCAGATCCATTGATTAAAAGTGTGCTGTTTTTATAGTCACTTCTCTGAGCACAGCCACATTTAAAAAAGCCACAAACCTGAATGGCAATATGATTTTACATTTAAAAAAGATCTAGCATGTTACAGTATATTTTCTCTGGGCTGCAGGGGAACTGTTTCTTGCTTAGCTGTGAGTTCATAAATTATCAGGTTGGGTTCATGCACTATCAGGTTTCAAGACAGAGCTGTTTTACAAATAATGCTACACAGTGGTTCTCTTTCGTTGGGGAAACCTTCGTATGTATGAGTAAGTATGAGAGATTGAGACTACAGGGAAACAATACAGAGGGGTGGGCAGCTGATGCTGATAGAGTTAAAAATCTGTTACCACTTCATTGGCTGTTGCTTAATCTCCTGTTTTCAGAGTTGATAACATGACCATAAAGTTCACTCCTGGTTGAACACTGGCACAGGAGTTTCTCTATCCAGAAGTGAATTCCAGATATGAACATTAGCACTTCTATTAATAAAACCTCCTCCTTTCCAATGACAAAAGTGCAAATAAATGCAAAATTTGATTTGTGATAAGGGCTGCTGGGATCCAGCCAGTACCTGGCTTTGTAAAAACAGCTTTGCAAAGACAGAAAGAGAAAATATTAGTAGTGAGTCTACAAAAAATATGTCTCCTCCACTGCAACTTTTATAGCCTGGTTAATAAGAGGTTTTGACACAAACCCAGGGACTGCCTTTAGCTCCTTACTGGTCTGTGACCAGCACTGCAAGCTGATAGCAAGGAGAGGCAAAGACCTCTGTCACCTGAAGTCCATTGTCATCAATGGAATTTGCACAAAGTCCAGCACCTCCTTCACAAAGAGCTGACCTGTAACCCAGCACTGTCATACCTATGGCAACTACCTAGGCTGAGATGGTTTGAAGGGAATATGGCTTTTTCCCACAGAAAAGACCATTCTCAGGACCAGAAGAGCTGAAATTCCTTCTCTGGACAGCCCTGGAAGAATGAGATAGAAGCTTCATTTTATAGGTCCAGAAATCCATTTTGTCTGCTGATTAGGTAGGAGACTGCATATAGAAGTTTCAATTTCTAACCCCCGCTTTCTAACAAAGTGGTTTTAGTAAATATTTTTCTACTCTGTAATTTAGCTCCTAAAAAACCCCCCAGGTGTTGTGACTTCTGTTAAGCAATTTATGAATCTCAGAGGGGAAAAATCTGCCTGAGTACAATGTAAACAGCTCAATCTGAAGAGCTTTGAGACCTGGGCTGGAGATTACAAACAGTGTCTATCCCAGTACTCCCTCACACTTAAAAACCTGGCACTGCTGCTGTGAGAGTACTACAGGGATTTCACAGTTATAGCAGATACTGTTAGCAACGAACTGTTTGAAAATGCTTAATGAAGACTAAGTAAAGCTGCCACGAGGTCTTAGTGTGGGAGAGGAGGGATTGCTGATAAGATTAATATTGTGGTTTAATTACTTTTATTTTCCTTCGAGAGATTTTCTTGAAGAATAACAAAGTTAATAATTGTGTAATTTCATTTTCTAACAACATTTCCTAAGTTAGTCCTTGAAGCGTTGCTGTAAAACCCCTCTTTGGGCAGGTAGCTGTCCATACCTATTCTCACCCAATATTCCTGCTCTCTTTCTCTCCCTGTCATGAGCTGGAACTTACAAAATCAAAACTTCCTTAGGAGTGTTTTGATGCTTTCACTGCTTGTCAAAACCAGGAAGTATAAACCCCACTTTTTTTTTTTTTTAGCAAGATATCTGAGAAAATTTGGAACAGGCTTCTACATTATCTCCTCCTCTGTAGCATAACAGGTTTGTGCCACAGTTGTGACAAGATTTATGCCTGTGAACTGTCTGAAAGATTAGAGGATTATTGTATGGTACAGGATGCAGGTGATCATGATAAGCCTTTGGGAACACAAGCAGGTGAAGCACATCACGAGGGGAATCTGATTCTTGGCTGTGTAATTCTCACAGCACACCAGCATGTCACTGGGAAGCACCCAAATTCAAGTAAAAAAATAATGCTGGGAAGAGTCAGGCCCTTTGCTTTAAGATTGTTGTAATGTTTAGGCTTAGAAGGATGGATTACAGACTTTTTTTCAGCCTGAATTCCATCCCAAAAATCTGCTTAATCCCCTTTTTAATGCTTGTGTGAGTGCCAGAAACATCTTTTATTTGCTTCAGCAACAGCAGACAGTTAGTCAGATGCTATCAGCTACTTCTTCATTCAGTTGTCCTTTGCATGCTGATAAACACCACATAAGACAGGGGAGAGAAACCTTAAGCCACAAGCTTATACTGTGTATAATAGGATGCACCTTGAAACAATTTTGATGTCTCCATTGAAATCAGCTTAGGTTAAGCCTACATAAATAGTGTCAAAGGGGAACACACCCAGAACGCTCTGGGAGATCATGATAAACACTCCTGATGTTTTGCAGCTGTGCTCATCATCTGTGCATTTCACAATAAAATTTTACAAAGCATCCAGACACCCAGTCAGTTGTATTCACTGTGGGATGGCTTCTCCTGCCATGGCATTTTGTTCCCTATTTGTGCCCCTGTGGGATGGCTGTCTCCACCATGGAGACAGCATTTTGTTCCATATTTGTTGCCCTGCAATATTCCCTCCCCCAAATTCAGACCTCATCAATTATTGCTAGATACAGCAAACCATCATATTTTTTAAGCTGCATTAGACTTCAGCCCTCAACTTTACTTGCTGGAAAGTGAGGAAAATGTAACTTCCGTCAACAGAAAGATCCAATCTGCAGTTAATTTCACCAAAGAATGTGTTTTTAAAGAATTTTTGAGCTAGTACTTGCCTATGATTCTGACTGCAATTTCCCTCTGAATTGACTAAGGTTGGGTTCTGAAACTTTTGTATACAGGATAAAGTCTAAGAATGCAGCAATTGTGCTTCTTGTCCCATGTCTCTACCACTGACATCTCTGATACCCAAAAGCTGAGCACAGCCATCTACAGGATCAGGGGCTCCTTTTATAAAAATGAATAAAGGAAAGCCAACTATAAGGACTCACACCTGAGTGTCTTCTAACTAACAGTATATTACTGGCATAATTCCCTTGATGAAAGTGGAATTCCTCCTGATTTACACGAAGACCATTAACGATAGAGGGCTCAGGTCTTAAGTGCTGGGGTTTAGTTGTATTTCTTCTGTCTTCATTCCTTCCCTGATGATTCCCAGGAAATCTCACTTCAGTGAGATAAGTACCTACAAGAATGTTGAAATTAATTTCAGAGCAGCCTGAAATGGCAGCATAGACAACCAGCCAGAGGAAGTGCCCCAACAGAGGGATTTATTGCACTATCACTGCTTTTCACCAAGCTGCAGCATCTTAATCTTTCATGATGACATTATTATGAACCAGCCAAGGCAGGGCCAGCCCTGAGAGATTGACAGCCCAGCACTTCACAGCTTTCCTGGAGACCTGCTAATCTCTGGTATGACTTAAGTGGGGCTAAATGCAGTGTCCTGCAGGTCACGCCGGTCCAGCAAGACACACTGAATTGTTGGAGGGAGCAGCATTTTCATCTTGCCCTACAAACCAGTGTCCCATCACCCCAGCATGTTGCGGTCTTTGGTCTGGGGGTTACCAACACATGGCCCCACACCAGTGGCTTTCTTGGGTTTTGAATCTGGGGAATGGCAGGTCCTATGGAGCACAGAAAATGGGTCCCCAGCACGCAGGCCACAAAATAACCATGCAAAATGGAAGGATTTCTAGTTTGGAATTCTACCAGAGTTTGAGAAGAAGATAGAAAGCAGAGGAGAAATGAGTCTTTTGTCCCCCTGTTGGACACAGTCCCATGTTATTGTACAATATCTTCAGTTTATATGTGTTTCAAGGGAAAAAAATAATCCTTGCTAACTAATATTAAAAGCCCTAAGTGGCTCGTTTCTTGTCAAGCTGTGCAGTGCACTTTGGAGAAGCAGAATTAAACATGTAATGACCCTCACTGCCTCATTCCTGGATTACAATAGCTTTCTCCAATTTCACCCCAATTACTTGGCTTGTAGGCTGGGTCTGCATTGGTCTGGAGAGTCCCATCTTCTCCTGAGGTTAGATGTCAGCGTTGAGTCTGAGACACATTTCAGACAGTTTGCGTCATTGTGTAAACAGTGATAGCAATATTTAATGATGATAAATCTGAATTTCACCACAAAAGTATAAAACAACAGAGAGAATGAATTATGCAATTTACAGCTAGCAAAAAGGCAGCCAAAGGGAAAGCAAAGGATATGTACAGCAGAGAGACAAATTTAGTGGTCTGAGACTATAGTGTCATTTGTTTTTGTGTTTAGTAGCACTTAGCAGCCATGGTGCATAAATAATCTTTATTGCAGTGGAACATAGGGACTCTACTGGTGGCAACTTGTCACTGCTTGGGGTGGCTGCTTCACATGGCACAAGGTGAATCTTGGGTCTGCAGGGGGATCTGGAGCTACTGGGTCCCTCAGGGGCTGCTGCTGGGTGACACTGTCCTTCTGTCCCTTCCCAGGATGTGTGAAAACCCTGACACTCATGTTCTGACCCAGCCTAATGAAACTCTGCTGTTCTCCCTAATTTAATTGCCTAAATGAATTTTAAGTATAGAGTCCTATGGATTGAACAATGGACGGGAAGAAAAGGAACAATAAATGAAAATCATGCAGAGGGGAGCTACAAAAGCTCAAACATTTCTACTTTATTTTTGGTTACTTACTTATTTTTAATATAGCAAGACAAAAAAGAGGAAGAAAAGTGGGGAACAGCATCTGTAAACTATATTCCTTCCCTTTTTCTTCCTTCAATGCCTTCCCATTACTGTTTTTTTTAATATTTCATTTGTTATAACAGCATCAAAATCCTTTTAGAAATGCACTTTTTTCAGATAGTTCCCCACTTTTCGTGTGAAAGCCTTAAGAAACAAAAATGTCTGCAAAATTCCCCCAAACCCTCCACCTTGCGAATGGCAAGCAAAAAGCTTTCAACAGAGTTTGGTTTTCTATCTTGAAGAATAATCAAGAAAGCTCAAACACAATGGAGGTTTTATGGCATAAAAAATTGATATCAACATCAGTACCCATTTTGTTATTTTGATCCCATATTGATATAATGTGGATGACATTGCAAGCTATTACAAAAATTATGTATGTAAGGACTAAAATTCAGCACCTTGGCCTGCTATAATTATGGATAAAATGAGGGAGAGAGGTCAGCTTTGTACTCCTTTTTCTCATTAGTGGCAGGACTTGGACACCCTCCAGGGACAAGGGCTGTCCTGGACCATGGTGGCTGTGACTGTGATGACAGGATGAGGAGGGCTTGCTCATTCTCCAGGGTGGACAGTAATTTTGGAAGATTTTAGTTTTAGGGAAGGTTCTTCTTTCCTCTCCAAGCTCCCTGGTTGGGTCAGAGGTGCTGCTATACAAAACTTGGTACAGCTCCCACTCCATCTCTGCCAGGACTATTTTCCTCCTGCCCGTGAAACTGAGATAGTTTTCAGATAATACTTACCTACCTCTGGGAGTGCTGTGAAAATTGGTGGCCTCTGTCCTTAAGTCCACTGTGAACCACTGTAAGTAGAAAGTGTCTGAGCTTCCTCCAGCCCACAGTAAAAAAAAAAAAAAAAAAAAAAAAAAAAAAAAAAAAAAAAAATCAATATACAAGAGTGAGGAAATGCCAATTTCTCAAGCTCTCAATTCTTCTGGTTTCTAAGAGGATACTGTAGATTACAGGATAAACAACTTCTGAAACAACATTTAAAAAGTGATGTGTCACTTGCCAGTGTCCCTTTAACCATGAGAAATAACAGCAACATAGGAAAAAATGTAAATTTACCATCAGGCAGATCTTCCCCCACAGCCTGATGCAGTTTGATGAATAGAATGAATGAAACAACAGAGGATCCAAGCATTACACAACAGCTATAATTGTGCTAACCAGCTGTAGTCATCTGCTGCTTCCAAAAAAAGTTCACAGCATTTTGACAGTGTCGCCTGTGTGGATTGGAAGGCTGCAGCAAAAATGTATTTCCATTTGTTATTTGAAAAAAAGAGATCTCTTCCTCAGTGTGAGATTTTGCTTGGAAGGTGCCAAGATAGTGGAGAGTGAAGAACAATATTACTTACAAACCAGGGGGAAACAAAAAAATTTAAAAAAAAAGACTATCTTTTCCAGGAAAAGAAAATTTTGGATGAGAAGACACTGCTGGATCCAGTTGCACCAGAGGCCAGCCAAATCCTGTGCCTTTTCCTGAGTATGATGGGAGCACCATGCCCAACTAGGTCCCAGGAACACCCAAAGTGGAGGCTTTTTGTCCCAGGCAAAGGTGTTTTTTTCAGCACAAAGGCTGACACCAGACTGCTATTTTGAACATGTTGTGGTGTAGCTGCCTTGGCTGCTTGAGGCAAGGCCTGGGAATTAGGCATAGCAAAGCCCAGCTTTCTTTTAGTCATCTGTAGACAACATGTGTTGAGAGCGGAGGCCGCGCAGCAGCTGGGCCACCTAACTCGGCTCACAGGGAGGGGCAGCCGAGGGACGGCTCTGCCCTCTCTGGGCCAGCACCACCCCAGAGAGGGAGCCCTGAGTCAAATCCCAGAGCTTGCTGTGGGGAGTTTCTGCCACACAGATCAGTCCTGAGGAGGAAGACCCCTTTGCTTCTGGGGGAGTTGCTTCCCTTTTAGCACTCCCCAGAGCTATGGGGTGAGGTGTTTTTCATGCTGGAGTCTGGCTGCACTGGGGAGAGATAACACAGTGTATGAGGAGGATGCTGTAGTTCCACAGGCACGGCATGACTTGGGAACGAAGATGAATCCTCTTCAGGAAAAACTCACCATTAGAGTGATTTCAAATGGACTGTTTTTTAATAAATGCTTTTTTTTTTTGATACATCCATGAGCCGTGGAGCTCTAGGAATGCTTTGTTGTGCATGATGTGCAGGTCAGATTCATTTAATTTGGAGGTGAGGTAGGCAGTTTTATTCAGCTTTTAGTACTTGGTTTTGTTTTTGGTCACAGATCATTTACTGAACCTGTTTTAAGTGGAATGGAGGGTGGTTTTTTTGAAGCCAAAAGGGTTGATTCTGGCTCGTTACAAAACAGCAGCTTTCAACAGGATCCAAATCTATCTTCAGCTTTTCTGGGTAACTCTAAATGAGTACTTTAACATGGGGATTTCTGTGCTGAGGAAGCAGGGAAATTAACAACTCAGCAGAGCATAGAAGGAGAACTGGCATGTGAGTGTTTCTGTTGTCTTGTGTCTCCCTTTCCCTAAAAGTATAATGAAAAGTGAAGCTGGAGTAGGTTACCCTGCACTTTATGAATTGTGATCTACTTGTCCTTCCTCCAGTTTCAGCTCCAATGCTGTGTGATTGTATCTCCAGAGCCAGTGGGGCTAGCATCTCACTTCAGTAGATGTCCTCCTTAGGGCAGAAAAAGCCTTTTATGTAGGGCAAAAAAGCTTTAAAGTGTTTAGGGATTGGCCACTTTATGCAAATATTTGCATGAAAAATGTTTGGCCTAATCATATGAATTGGAAGATACTACATGCAACAAAAACTTTTGAAAATGGTGTTCTATACAAAAAGGGTGTTCCATACAAAAGTTGGAGAGGGGGAAAAAGAAGAGAGAAAATAAGGTTAAACAAACACACAGATCATATGCTCTGAAATAGATCCCCAGTAAGGCACTGCTGGTTATAGTCCTGCTTCAAGTGGGGAGTTGGACTAGATGACCTCTAGAGGTCCCTTTTAACCAAAATTTCTATGATTCCGTGAGTCATACACGTTTCCTCATAATTTCTTCTTGTCATTTGATTTGCTAGTTTTCCTAGGGAAGGCCTAGAAATTCAAACTCCAGTCTCTGTCACACCAGAAGTTTTGAACAGTGACTTCCATCATTGGATTAGGCTGCAGACAAGTGTTCAGTTTCTGCAGCTAAATAGTGTCAGAAGGCAACATGCTCAATCAAGAGAATTTTCTTTTACACTATCAGGCAAAATGCTAGGATCAGGATTCTCTGTAATTCACTTGGCGTTCACCATGGTAGAGCCATTCAAAAGTAAGGTGCGCTGGGTATTCCAGGTAAGCTTACAAGGTGGCCCCTTGCCTCTCTGTTCTCAGGCTGGGAGATGAGGTGGGAAAGGGAAGCATGCAGGCAGGCAGCTGAATGTATTGTCTCAGCTCTTGGGCTGGGTGTAGAGTTAATTTGATGAGGAAACAGCCCTGACCAAGTTAGAAAAGATCTGGGCAAAGCAAATCAGCTTGAGTTCCTTCCAACTGGAGTTCTCACCAGCATTCCCAACGCTCCTCCTCATCATCTGTTTACTGAGATCAAGGCTCAAATATTGCAATCTCTGAGAAGGCATGTGGACCACATGAAAAGTTTGCCCTAACAATTCCTCCATCCCAGTGCCCAACCCAGCAGTCACTTACACAATTTACTGTCTAGCCTGGGCCGTAAAAAGATCAGCAAACTCTGTTCTTGACCTCAGTCGGCTGCGGTGAGATGCTGGAGAGCCTCTCCTCTGCCAGCTCCTGCTGCCTTTGCAGAAATTTGGAAGCACTCACCACCTATCAGTGCTGTGGCTTTTGACTGCATCCTGCTCTTCACCTTGCACATCTTCTTCCGTTCATATATAGGAGAGAAGCCAGTGCAAAGCAAGACTGGCCTCGCCAGGAGTGGGCTGGGAGCAGGGCTCCGGTGCCTGCCAGGGATCTGGGCTGCTCTGGATGAGGGTGAGCCTGGCATTAATTTGAGTTGCTTCAGTTGCTTGTGGAGGCTCAGCTCAACCCCTCAGCCCTGGAGCTTGCTCTCTAGAATTCGAATGGTTTATCTCATGCCCCAGCAGGGTCTGAAGCAGCGTGCTGCTCCGAGCTCCTGCTTATCACGGCTCTGACATGGCTTCTCTAAGCAAATGTTTAGCCCTACTTGACTCAGGATGAGTGCTGTATTGATTATTAACTTTAAACAAACATCTGGTTTTCATTACAAATGGCAGCAGACCAGAGAGGGGTGCTGTACTGGGCGGTGCGGTCACTTAACAACCATCAGGGCTGGCTATAAAGAAAATTTAACATATCCTGTAATTACAGTCTGCACAGCACAGGGGGATTTGGGATCTGCAGATCTGATTTCAGAACAGAAGAAAATGTTTATTGTATCTGCTACGCACATTTATTTACTCAGTAGCAGCAAGGCTTTTGAAATATTATCTGTGCAAGAGTTTATTCCTTGCTTAGGAGAAGGACTTTCTTGTTTAAGCCAGGAAACCCGAGTGAGGCTCACGGTCAGGATGGCCTGCTTAATGCTTTTACAGGCCTGGGGATTTCAGGGTTTGTCGAACACACAGTTCTCTTCTGAAATATAAATAACATCTCCTCTGCCCTGCCAGCACCAGCCAGATCCGTCTCCTTCAGCCACAAGGAAAAGTTGCAGCCAGGAATGGGACAGTGGGGATATTGCCCCAAGAGACAGTGGCCCCAATGTTCCCCACCCTTCAGAGAGGGAAAGGTTTGGAAGGTTGTCCAAGGGCGGCCCTTGGTCTGTCTCCACTCTGATAAAGCCAGATGGGTGAATTTGCAACCAGCAGCTGCATCCATAACCCTGAGCCCAGCATCCATGCCCAGCTCCCAGGGAATTATCAGCCAAAGGGACGTTTTTGGGGTGATGTAATGCTGTAACTTGAGATCCAGCTGAAAAGAAATGGTAGGTGGAGTTTCTATGGAGCCAGACAGAGCTGGGATCCTCTCCCTTTTTTCTCTTTTTCTGGCTCATTCAGGCTGTCTCAATTAAAGCTCAGGCGAATTAATCTTGCACCCTTAATGTCAGTTGCTATTTTTCTAATTCACCTCCACACTCTTAAAGACTATTTCTCCAAACAAAACGGTTCTGTTCTTCAATTTCAGGCTGTCAATTTCATGGGCTGCTGATACATTTATTAGGTGTGTAATTTGCTATTTTAGGAGACTGCGGGGGAGCAGCACAAATTTTTTTTCTTCTCTTTTGCATTTATAAACCTCTTACAGTTCCCTGTCCACTGAAAATATTTTTACTATTTAAAAGGTTGTATCAAAGTAGGGTATCTGGATCCAAATTCCTCCCTGGTGTAACTGTACTGACCTTTCACAAGGATTAAATTTATTCTCTGATGTTCTTTTTACTTTTTTTTTTGTGGACATGAACACTTCTTGGCCACTGCTGGATGCAGGAAAACATCCAACTGTATGGACCAATGGTGTGATCAGAAGCAGGCCTCAGCTACAAGCTCTGCTGTAGGAAATACTTAAACCTCTTCACAGCAAAGCCTGTCCCTTAGTCCCACTATCTCTCTGAAACCACCCAATGCCCACACACCACACAGGGCAGCGTCAGTCAAAGTTTGTTCCCAGACTTTATTAATTTCTAAGTAGTCGTGAAGAATTTGGCAACATTTTGAGGCAAATCCCTGTGCAGTGCTGGGGGACTTATCTACACCCCTGCAAAAGGGCAGTCTTTTTTGCCTGTCTGGGACTCTGAAATGAACAGATTGGAGAGGGGATCATCATGCCTTGGGAGGACAACCCCTCTTCTGTGACAGCCATGGTTCAGTTTGGGAGATTCACACCCACCAAGGCCAAGCCAGGTGGCACAGTGGTGTTGCACAACAGCCGTACAAGGTGGTGGCAATGGGCTTGTGAAAGTCAAGGGACCACCAGATCACCAGACAGGTGTGCCAGTAATGGTTAAACAATGCAGGAGTGCTCACAGGCTGTAACTGGGAATAACTGGGAAAGGACAGTGCTGTTAAAGGCACAGAGGTGATGCTTGCACTTCCCTGGGCATATAGTTTCTGGGGTGCTGGAGAGGCTTTGGGTAGAATCCATATGTGGTTCTTCAATGAAAGCAACAAGGGGCGGGAAACGCCTTCTGGCATCTCCTCATGTCTGCATGCTTTTCCCAGCTGCTTGGGGAGATCTTCTGTTTCCTGCCTCTTTCCTGAACATGAGGGCCATGGAGCGAGTGTTCCAGTAGGGCATGGCCAGTGCTGTTCACCTTTTGCCATCAGCTTTACTGGACATGTCTTGCAAAGCAGGAATGTGAACCTGAAGTCTCTCAAACTTCTCCTGTGGCATCTCCTGTTCGTGGGTGTGGCTCACGCTGAAGCCCAACACTTTCTACTATAGTGACATCCAGCCTTTTGCTGAGCTGCCATCTGTAGTCCTGTGGCCCTTCTCCTTCTCTCCCATGCTCACACCTCTGTGTGCACACCCAAAATGCAATAAAGCAGTGCCAAGGGGCTTGATGAACAAGAATTAAACAAGGCCATGCAGACAGCTTTGAGCTGAAGGTGGGTGGAGACACCAGGAGCAGAGTCTCACAGCACTAACTCATGCTACCTAGATGGTCAAATGCAGAGAGGATGATATGTTCTGCCCCCATGGGCAGCAATAAATGATGCAGAAATAAACAATGTGGGATAGCAGAGCTCTAGGGCCAGACCTCCAAGCATAATTACACACTTAATTTCCTTGTGGGAGGTTAAATGTCGAAGCACCTAAATACTTTTGGAGATCTGGCCCACCACTTTCTCACTATAAAATGCAAGAGATAAGCTCGCCTGTGCTGTCCACATACCAGATGCAGTGGGACAGATTCACTCTGTCCTGCATATCTGTGCACTGGAATTCCTCTTGGGTCTAATTCTCAGCGCATCCCCACAGTACTGCTCTGGTCTGGGGATGTTTGAGATAGTTTGTGGTTTACTGCTGCTACCAAGAGCTGCTTCAGAAAGTGTCTCAGGACTGCTATGCTGCCCAAGCTGCTGTGCTGCAGGGTCAGGCTGGAAATCTCCACTGAGAGTATGGCAACCCCTGAGAGGGAAAACCAGTCAGAGATCAACTGCTTGCCAAAAGGGCGAGGGTCAGGATTTAAATGGAAATGCAGGAAAAGTGGCAGCTGTTCTAGAAATGTGTCTGAAAAGTTGCTTTGCTGGGAGGAGGCAGGAAACTGAATGTGCAAGATCATAGGGGCTAAACCCCTTCCTCTGCATGGCTCTCCTTCAAATAAACACTCAAGTTAATTAGCAGCTGCTATCTCCACAGATTTGCTAGGTATGCTCTGCCCTGCTCCTGCTACCTCCTCTGTAGCCTCCAAGCCCGAGCAGTCTGACAAATTAAGCAGCACAACTCCTCCATGCAGGCTCCTCCAGAGCTGGTCACAGCTCATCGAGTGGTATGTGATGGACAGCCCAGACACGCTGCTGATCTGCACAGCCCCATTTATCTTCATCGAGACAAGCGGCTGGTCCCAGTCCATCCTTCCCAGGACACCCAGCATGGTGGGAGGCCTCTGCGGGAGGCGGGGAGCAGCCAGGGCTGGTGAGGGGGACACAGAGGGTCAGCAGGGGCTGAGGGGGTGGTGAGTGTGCCAGAGCTGAGACTGAACAGCAGAGAGGCAGCGCTGCTCCGTCCTGCTCTGTCCCTGCTCTTTGGGTTCACTCATGGACACTTGTTCCTGTGGCCAAAGCTCCTTGCACGCCAGCAGATGAAGTGGCCAGAGGGTGATTTGGTGTTTGGGCCAGCTGCTGGCATTGCTGGCTGCTTTCTCCAGCCCAAAGGAGGTACCCTCCCACTGGGGACAAAGGTGGTGCCCTGAGCCTGCATTGGATGACAAGGGGCATCTCAGCTCTACAGCAAAAACCAAATTGGAAACAACCTGTTTGATTAATGACTTTTTCACTGGGCATGAAGGCACTTGTTTCATGTAAATAAATGTACTCAGACGCAGTTCTTAGAGTTATGAAGTTAAACACTTAAAACACTCAGAAAAAGGCAAAATTCATTTTCTGGCTTGCTCCTCCTTATTTGCTGTTGAGAAGGGAAAGAAATGGTTATTGGAAAATTCAGTCAAAAATGTTGAAACCTCTTGACCAACCATTGCTATTTTTTAACTGGCTCTGCTGACTGTCCTGGTTTTGTGTTGTCAGGGGGGCTCCATATCTTACTCATAGAGTTGCAGGCCAAAGCAAATCTAAAACATCTTTTCTCCCAATTTAAGAGGAGATTTCCATTCACTCTTGCCAACTGTTTAACTTAGGGATGTCATGGTATTTTCTGTCTTCTGTCCATCCTTAGAAGCAGCATCCAATCACACCATTTGCTAGATCACAATTATTTTTGGTAAGATTTTTCTATGTGAAAATTTGTACTCTAATGCAGGGTAAAAATTTCCAGCCACATTTTTTTTTCCACTGGTGAACATGTATTTAGGATAAATACAAAATTGCTCTAAAGGGAAATGAGTTGTTATAGTTAAAACAAATCTGAAAACATTTTAACATTTAATGCTGATGTTTTAAAGACAGACCTTCAATAGCATTATTCAAAGCCAATGTTTACTTCAGATTTACTTCAGTTTTATTGAAACTGCTGGAGAATGACATTAAAAGCTCATGAAGACACTAAAATACATCCTCCAACTCAAGTATTTTTTCCTCCAAACTTTCAGTTTTTTGAAAAAAAGCCCAACCCCAAACCACTAGCTATTTCAGGTTCACTTCAAGCACCCTGTTGTGTTCCTCTCTTGTGTTTTGGTTTTGCCAGTGAGCTGAAAGAGCAGATTTTGCTTTTCTCTCTGGGCAAACTAGCCTTTCAGTTATTTTCCAGCTACACCCATCAGCCACAAATGTCTCAACCCAGCTAATGTCTGTTTCGTATTTCTGGGACCAAGGCAGGGGGAGGGTGCCCCCTCTGCAGCCTGGCACCTGCACTGGCTCCTCATTCTGCTCCCAGTTCCTCATGCGCCGTGCCCTGACTGCCCTCGATGGCGCGATGGGGGTACATGGGGGCCGCTGGCACCTCTGCGTGCTGCAGAGTTTTAGAGCACACGGCTCTCGACTTTCTAAGAACAGAATGCACATGATTACATGGAAGAGTGAGCAAGTGCTTTTGCAACTTCCCTGCCTGCATTCAGCATGCACAGCTGAGGGGAAGTGGCCAGTGGTGAGCTGTATGTGGGATCTTTAGAGAAGTAGGGAGATACCAGTGGAGTACTGCTACACATGTTCATCACACAGAAGTGTTCTCTCCTAGCTAGTGGGGCTAATCAAGCCATAAATGAAAACCCTTGCATGACAAGGTGTCAGCAGCTTAATTCCTTCACTCCACTGTTCTAACCCCAGAGCTCCTGGTGAAGGTACAATGGTTTTGTTTTGAGGAATGTACCTGTTGGAGTGTGCTTCAATGGAAAGTTTTCCTTTTCCAGATCAATTCTGCACCAGACATGGGGTTTCTTTCATTGCTGGACAGCTGTCTTCCTGATGAGCTTGACAAATGGGCCTGTTTTTCTCAACCCTCTCTGAAGGGACTGGGAGGTGAACTGTCTAAAGGCTTGGCACACTGCTGGAAGATGACTGGAGAGGTCTTATCCCCATTGGATACAGGTGCTTTGGAGACCGTGGGGAGCTTACAGTAACCCTATGGAGATCTCTGCAGGTAAAACACAGGGATCAGTGCAGAAATTCAGTGTGTCTGGGTCCCTGCCTGCTTACACACTGCCTCCAAGCGTGTCTGTGGTGCCTTAGTCTGGGTGGACACACAGACCACTGCCACAGTTGTGTGATCTACCTGCACCCAGGTCCTGGAGATCAGCCTGACCACAGGGAACCTGTGTTTGGGGATGCTGTGTGCCCCTGCCAGGCAGTGAAACCAGAGGTATGCCCTGAATCACCCATGATCAGTGTTTTATGACCTGCACAGGCCACAGTAGCCTGATTCCTCTTAATTGTGTGCAGCTCCTTGGGAACTGAATGTCCTGATTTTTTATACAATTCACTGCAGACAAAGGTCCCTTCCCTATTTCTAATCTTGCCTTGCTTTTCCTTCCCAAGACTGGCATATCAATAATTCATCTCCTTTGTATCCAGGAGGTTTCTACACAACAGAAAACTTCAGGGATGGAACAGACACATAAAACATTCCTGCAGCTGTTTGCCTCCTGCATGTTAAGGGAGACAGAGTTGCACTGACCAGCTTGGGGGGTTTTGCTGACCATTCTGGTTAAGCCTGGCTGTGATAAAACCAAGCTGTGACAACACATATTTTTTGCTTATTGGGTAATAGGGCTGAGGCTGGGCTTTGAGTGCTGTCTCATAAGGGAGATACCTCCTTGGGAGCTGACAGCAGCTGCTAATGCTGAACTGGGACAAAGTTAGCTAGAAATCTGCTGAGGGCAGTGGCAGAACCCAAGACTTACAGGCCTCCTGGCCTTTGCTCCAGGTTTATCTTTAGGCAAGCATGAAAAGTCTCTTTTCTGCCTTGCTCTTTGCTAGTGGCTTCTTATCTGCTAGTGCATGGCACACAGTGAATCCCTTCATACAGGTATTTCTCTGGGCATTTATGTTCTTTCTTTCTGCTTCAGGATATAATTTTTCTGCCATTGCTGTTGTCTCCATCTGCCCATAGGATGGATATGGCAGACCTTCAAAGTACCACCAGAAGTAAGGAGGACAGCACAGTGTTTCAGTCTGCAAGGAGATGGGAGCCAAAATGCACCAGGAGGGTTCAGAGTCACCTTCTTGCCTGCCTTGGTGGGATGTGTGCTGAACAACAGCCTGAGATGGGGGCATTGCCTGAGCTCTGCTGTTAAATGATTTTGCAAAATTTCTTACACTTCTGTGCCTCTCTTATCCCTCTTTTCCTGCTCTGTTCTGTCTCTGGATGTGGGGCAGTAGGCTGAATCCCCTGAGAGCTGTCCTACTGCATTTGATGGTCTCTGAAGATATGTTCTTAAGGAGTCCAAGCTTTCTTGGCCTGGCTGCATCTCCTTGCTGACAGGTCTGTCACTCTCTTACAAGCAATACAGCAATTTCTCCATGCATAGCCCTGACTTTACACCTCAGCCAATATAAATCCTCTTTTTACTTTAAAAAGATCAAAAAAATTCCTTCTCTCATAACCTTAGTGGATACAGACTTCCATGGCTGCATTTTTTCTCATTCTAAGAAATAGGATCATATTGCTTACATCCCCTGTCACCTTCTTATCCATTGCTGAAATGAATTCCAAACCACTTTCCTGCCCTATAAAACCCCTAGGACTGTGCTTCACCTCCCTTCATTTCCTACCAGTGAACTACTCTCCTCCTGGACCATATTTTTGTGCCTTTCTAGGGATACTGTTTCATACTGTTTCACTTGTGCCTGCTCCTTCCCTCTGCTTGGAGCCAAGCATCTTGCACCTCTAAACCAAGTCCTTCTTCAAACCCTTCTTTTTCACCTTAGCTTACATTTGGGGGTACAATTTAACCTGTGCATTTAAGACCTTCTATTCACACACACACATGCACACACATCCATTTTACTTTTTTACTGGCATCCTGAATTTGCACAGTACCACGAACACCAGCTTGTCTCAGTAGGACACAGGCCAGTGATACCAGATAAAGCTCTGTGAAGCTGTTCCCTTAGTAAACCTACAGAACAGGGATCTACCATGCAGGAAATGCACAGTTAGATTAACAGCAGGTACAGGTAACATTATTCTGGATATGTATAAATGATAGAAATAATCAACAGACTATTATTATTATTATTAATGATATCAATAATAATATTAATAACAACAATAATAAAGAGAGTCTATCAATAATGATAGAAATAATCAATAGAATTAGAGCACAGTTAAAGTGATAGCTGATTGATCAAAACACAAATTCCAGATGCAAGTAAGGATGCACCCTGCAAAAATCTGCAAGGGTGGGCTGAGGTCCCTACAGCTCTGTCTGCACACACAGCATACCTGAAGGGCAATAGCAGGAAGAGCAATAAAAAAAGGTTTCAAATTCCTTTTTTCCTTTCATTGACAAAAGAGCCATTTCAGCCAAACATTAAAAAAAAATGATGTCAGAAATATCAAATAATTTGACACTTAAGGGAGAAGGGTGTGGGGGATTCTTTTTGTCATTTTTATGTTCTTTAGTGAACAGCTTACATATATCCTTGCACACCCACCCACCCACCCACACTTATATGAATATAGATGCACGAAAATAATATGAAATGTAGTTCAATCTCATAGCACTTAATAATTAAGGGGCCAATTTAAATAAGCATTTCAGCATATGCTTACGATCTACCTGCTTCAATGGGACTTGAGCACACACTTCATTTCCAGCACATGCTTTTATGCCCTTTCTGAACTGGGATTTTACCTGAATGAAATCTAAAACATTGAGCCTCACACCCCCTCCTTTCGTAGAGAATAAATGTCCTTTTATAATTGAGACTTTCAAGTGGAATGGACCTGTACAAGATTTCCAACTGCATGGCAAAAGAAGTGATACTACACATTTTTCTGCTGGCAAGTTATTGTAGTGAACATTTTTATTTGATTTTATTCCATTCATAGTGTGAAGCAGCAGTTGCTCTGCCGCAGATAGAGTAAGAGTTATTTGGATCAGAGCCATGGTTTTGACTACAATAACATTATTGGCTAAAGTCTAGTTTGTGTAATCACTAAAATTAACACAACTGTGTGAGTGCTGAGTTCAAAGCAGGAAACAGCCTCAGATACAGCCACAAAAATTGCTCCAGTCCAATTACTGCAAAACAGATGAAGATAGTGTCCCAGTGACTCATCCAGCCAAGATTCACATTTCAAAAAAAAAAAACAAACAAACCCATTCCAGGGTAGAGATGAGGACAGAACTGCTTCAGAATAGCCATGAAAAATATGTGCAGAACGTGGTCTGATTATACAAATTTGAACACTGTTCCCAGAAAAATGAAGCAAACAAAGATCCTTAGCAGTAAAGAAGAAATTCTCCTTGGTGAAGAAAATAGAGTGAATTTGGCTTAGTGTGTTTTTCATTAGCTCTTTCCATTAAAGGAAAATATTATGCAATGGAGTTTGGCTTAATGTTTAAGTTTTGATTATTAAATAACATTTCACAGTATTTAAGACCAGTAGAAAACATTTCTGTCAGTTGTTACAAATCCCCAGGGAAATGTTTAAAAACAAAACCAATAAGCAAAACTGTTATTACTGTATTTTCAACTTGGATTTTCTAGCATTCTGTTGAGCATGACAATCTGAAAGTAAAATTCAGCCGCAATTGACTGGAAACCAAAATGAAAGTGCCTACCTATGGTTCAGTCTTTATGCTGTCAAAACTGTGGAACGGGAGGGAAAAGGGAGAAAAGGAGAGGGGAAAAAAAGAAAATAAGAAAAACAAAGGTACTGCAGAGTGTACAAGGAGTAAAAAAGACATCTGTTAATACTTCAATAACCCCAATTGTTATCTGAAACAGGGTAATTTTCTTGAAAAATACATATTCTCCTGGTTTCAGGCATCTAGTCACCATGATCAAATAGGACTCTTACTTTTATCTGATTTTCATTTATGAAAAGAGCAATTCCGATCACTCCAGGCAAAGCCAGGAAAACTGGACATACAAATAATTGACTTTTGTTTTCAGCTTCCTTTTGTTGCTAGAGAGGCAGTCTGAGCACATGTGAAAATGAATCCCTGGATTATTTTTATTCATATCTTCAAACTGAGAGTATCAACGGAATAAAGCAGTATTATTTGTGCACAGCAAATCGTTCCTGTCCTTTCTCTTGCTCATAACCAAATGATTCTCAGCTGCTGATCTGCCTTCCCAAGGTTACCTTGTCCTGAACCTGCAAGCTGGGCTGGCAATGCCTTTCCCTCACCCCTGTAATGGAAGGAACATGACCCTCTCTGGTGAAAGCTCTTTGGCGATGGGAGAGCACACAGTTCCCTGCAGCTGAGGTGCCTCCTGTGGTACTTTTGCAGCTGATGGGCTGCAAGGGCTTCCCAAATGAAATATTTACTTTGTATTAGGTTCTAGTGTGCTGTATAGAGCTAAGGTCACCACCTAACATTCTGACGAAGAACTGAGCTGGAATTCAGTCTTAGGAAAAAATTGGCTTGTTCTGACTCGATCAAAAGAAGTCCAGACGTGCAGCACTGCACAAACTTGGGTCGGTCAAGTATTTCAATCCCTGTTTTACCTCTCCTTCTGCCCTACACCCATAGACATACATCACCAGTGATTATAGTAGTGCTCTGTATAGACTGCTTTGCACGGTAATAACATGAAACAAAAACTGAGAGAAATCTGAAGACCAGAAAAAAAATTGTTAGTCAGAATAATAGATTTTTTAACAAGCTAAACCAGAAAAAGCAGGAAAAATGGAAAAAAACTGTTGCATCCTGGAGGATGGATGGGAAAAAGTGGTTTGTGCTGCATTCCCAAATGGGGTTCACTTGGACTCATGCCTGTAGTGATATGCTGTCTATACCATGGACATTTGTAACGTGCTTTGAGATGTCTCTGAGTGCAATCCTAAAGCCAAGTAACATGATTATTATTACAACCTTAGCTCCAGCGTGAAAACTGCAGACCACTTAATACAACCCAAGGAGATAAGCAACTAAGCATCATGAAAGAGAACTTGCATTTGCAATTGGTGAAATAACTTTTTTTTTGTGACACTTCTATGGAAGGAGTTAAGAGAGGGTTTGTGGCCATCCTGAAACATGGTGTCAATGTGATTAGTGCTGCTTATTATTGTCTGGGACAGCAGAGGTGGGCAAATTGCAGCTTGTTAGTCCCAAATACATTATGGCCTCCTAATGAACTCCATTTTATAGCCAAACTCCTTTGTCTCTTCCTGTGATTAATTCACTTCTTTCTCCCCTTTGGCAGGCTGTTGTTGATAGGGAGTGTCCAGTGTTGAATGAGTAAAAAGTACTAATGCATGTTCCTTCCAGGGAGAGATAACCCTTCTCTAAACATGATGAATGCATCTTTTACAGAGGAAGATACCCTGTGGGGCAAGGGCTTATGTGTAAGTACTGGAAAGCACATCCTGCAGGGGGGTTGGTGCAGTTCTGTGGTGCTCCTGGCTATTTCCAGGGAATTTGGGGGCTTTGAGGACTGCTATTAGAGCCAAACCAGCCTTGCCATAGAGGTCAGCCAGGCAGAAGGAGATGGTCCTGCTCACCCCAGCTGGATATGGAACTCCTTGCCACTGAGCTGGGTACACCCTACAAGGGCTTTTTTGTCCAGGAACCTTTTCTGGCAAAGAAATTTAGGGCCAGACTGGAGAAGTCATAACTGGGATCTGAGCTTGTCATTCCCAGTTCCCCTGTTCAGGGTGTCTCCTGATGGACTCCTGGTTTCTGCACCGAGTCCTGCAGGCTGGACTCCCCGTTTTTAATCAGCTGAGGCAAAGGTCCCCTCAGTGTTGGTATGAGCAGAGCTGGAGGAGGGACCATGTAGGAGCAGAAGCATGGCACCAGGGCTGCCTCCCCAGAAGAAACTCTGCTCTGATTGCCCTCCTGTTTACCCAGACACTTCTAGCTGAGGGTAGGAGTGAAGCAGACTCAGAGTGGGAAGGTCACAGTGCTTGGCATCCTGCAACACGGAGTTAAAAGGCCAAGAGGTCCATAAATACAGCGAGCTAACTAAAACTATGCACATATATTACCTATATATAAAAATATATATATATGAATGTCTTTATGTGCATACCCATAGGAACAAACAAATAATATCACAGCACTCACAATTATTCATAAGAGTCTTTTTTTCTAACTCATCTTTGGCAAGAGAAAACAGCAGTAAAAGAAAGAAGGGCAAAAAAACCCCTTCCCCAAGCTGATTATCAAATAAAATACTGTTTAATTTTCTGTCTAATAAGTACAAGAAGTTCCATAACTCCCCTGATTAAGCATATTATCCTTCTTCAGAAAGTCAGCTTGATTTATGCAGAAAGTGATTTGGACATACTTTCCTCTGGCTATAGAGATTTCATAATTCCTGGTGTATGTCTGGAAAATCTCCTCTCGTCCCAAGTCCAAACCAAATTAATGTCTTCCAGAATGACCCGAGGAATTAATGAGGTTTTTGCTGTCAGTCCTGCCCATGCAGGGTCAAGTAAATCATTTGCTGGCCCTTACTCCAGTGTTTTTCACTGTCTTTCTGACTCCATGTACAATGATAACAAAGTTGCAGATGCCTTTGAAATACGGCATCACTGACACTCTCTGTCCATCTGTTGGGACATATTTTAGGCTCTGTTTCTCTGTCTGCTGTAAACTCTGCCTAATGGAGTCAGTAATTGCTGATAAATGGGGTATCAATGAAGTCAGTGTACTGTAGGTTTCCCCATTCTTTTCTGCTGATGCGTGCTATTTAAATCTCTCTGCCATTACTTACAGTTATTGTGTGTTCTTGTCTTTAATTCCAGCCCCAGGATTCTTGGCCCCAGGCACGATTTTTAATACATAGGAAAACTAGGTACTACGGAGACCTATTTGGCAGTAAACAAGTTATCCTCAATTCCCCACTCTGCTGTCCCCAACTAAAGAAAATGTGAAACACATTAAGAGTATGTACATTAAGTTCTGAGTAATTCACAGATTTTCTTTCTCTCATGTCATAAATATTTTAAACCAACCCAGTTTTGACATTGCAGCCAAGCAATAAAAACCACGATCCATCCCCTCTCTCCGTCTCCTTTTGGTTTCCATGTGATAGAATGCTTGAAGTAAAATGAGCACACACTTGATCATACATTTTAATTTACCTTTCTTTATAATTTATCACAGCTTTTAAAGGTATTAAAATATTACTTCAGATGAGTACTGCTTGTGCCTATGACACTGTATAATCCATAATCTTTTAGGCTCTCTGCCAGCTATCTCTGCAGTTATACCTCATTTTCTTGCATGAAAAGCAAGAATAATCTGAGCACATCTGAGCACAGAATAATGACTCCAGTTGGAAAAATAACAATGACACTTGAAGTAGCATCTGGACCCATCTGGCCCTTTCCAAACACCCAGGCAGACACAGTCACCCTCCAAGCTTAAAGCTAAAAAGAAATAAATGGGAAAATCAGGTCATTCCATTGCATGTGCCATGGTAGTGGCTGCAGCCTAGACCAGAAGGTCTAGAAAAAAAGTGCAAAGAAATTAGCATTAAGTAATTGTGGAAATGCTGCTACATAGGAGTTCCCAATGCCTTTCAGTCAATGGATAGTTGATGCCCAGAAACACAGGAAGCTTCTGGTAGTGCCTGCAAAGTTAGGGGTGGCTTTGCATCCTGGCTCAGCCATATGTTCCTTACTCTTCAAGGATTCTTGGCTTTACCTTGCAGACTTTTGGTTTGCTGTTTGAAGTCTGTTTCATACTTCCCACAGCACTCTGGGAATACTCAGACCAGCAATTATTCTCTTTGAAGCTGATGGCACCTGACTTTGAAAGAAAAGCCCTCTGCAGCTGGCCCTTGGCACAGGTAAGATGACTGAGGCAGTGATCAGTCTGAAGTCTGCATTCCACTAAGCAAAATGTTGTGACCTAAAGCACAAAAACCAAGTATTTTGTTGAATCTAAAGCTTTGTGGCATGGATCTGGTTTGGTCTGTAGAAGAGAGGCCAAGGCAAGCAGGGCTGCCAGATTTTCTCTGTGATCAAGGAGGGCACAAGCACACAGAATGTGCACACCTTGTTCCTCTCTCTCTTGACAGCCACAGGATTATAGACTTGCATGACCAGGGTGGAAATGCTCCACATGGAGACTCCACACACACAGAGGCCTTGGAGGAGAATTAGACATTACCTGATTCTCCCACAGAAACCTGAGAACCTTCCAGCCATGGACTGGCAGTGGACTTTGTTAGAGAAATAACATTTCTGTTGATTAATTTTGAATTTGCTGTCTGCAAGCCTTTGGATTATTAGATTACAAATAGAACTCAGCTGTTAGCCATATCCTTTCTACCAAGAGGCTGAATTTTTAAATTTCCTTTCACTTATTCTTGATTATTTCTGCTACAAATTTTGAATGTTTTTGTCTCTTTTCTACTTACTTCAGGAGGCTATAATAAAACATATTCCTCATCTGTTAAAAGATGTCTTTGTGCTCTTGCAGACTAAGTGCTCTTCAATTGCATCAATAGTTCCTAGGGAAAGGTCTTGCTTTGACACACTTGGACTTTCCCTAAATGCCTGATTTAGTGATACTTGTTTGGGATTATTAATCTTTCATAAAATGCTTCAAAGTCTTCTTGTGAAAGAAAGATTACTACAACAAACTTGTAAATGGACAGCAACATAAGCTTTGTAATATTAAGATTTTAAACAGGTTATGTTTTGGTTTTCTAATTTAAATTCCTGTCAAACAAAGTCTTACTTTATTAAACCCTGCATAAAAATCTGTATACCCCTAGATTTACCTGAAACCAACCTTTCAAAATATGTTGCCTTGATTCAGAGGCCTCATGTCGTGGGAGAATCAGTCACGCATCTTGGGATGTTGCTGAAAGCAATCCCTTTTATATCCACCGTGCCTAAATTCTCCTGGCTTCATCTTGTAGCCACTAGACCTTGCTATATTCTTGTCAGACAGGGAAAACCTGCCTCCTTGAGTAGATGGCTGAGGGGCAGTCAAGTCAACTCCCAGTGATCTCTTGGGGAACCCTAGCAGATGTAACCTCTTAAGTCTCTTCCTGTCAGGCTCAGACAGCAAACTCATGAAAGAAATTCTCCCTCTTTGCGCCAGGGGAAGCCTGACTTGCCTTATGTTCTCCTTATTTTGCCGAAAACTTCCTTCCTGGTAATTTTCCCTGGAAGAAAGCAGCTTCTGGATTTTCATTCTACTGGGACAGATATGGCATGATGACTCTCATTTCCTCTCTTCCCTTTTCAGTTTCTTCCCCATATCTTCTTTTTTTTTTCTTTTTTTCTTCTTCTTCTTTTTTTTTTAATGAGAAATGATGATTTCAGTGTTTTTTGCTATGTCCAATTTAATGCAAGCAAAAAAAACACGTTCTGCCTCTTGGGATGATGTTACAAAATTTTCGGGAATATTACAGCATGTTCTAAATCTTCTATTATTAAAAATTATTTGTTGTTTGTACAAAACAACAAGTACAAACTCTCAATTCTATTTTTCTATTTTTAACTCTTACCAAATATTTTTACCCACCCTTCTTCCTCTCATTCTGCCTATGGCTTGTGAGATCACTCAAGTTCTAGATACCCCCAGCATGGCATAACCAGGGAAGAGGTTGTATTACAAATCCAGTCACCTCTCATTTCTCCAGGTATGTCCAGGAAGTTTGGGGTATCTTTGTTCCACCCCAGCCAGCCAGCACTACCTGGCTTATCCTGGCCAATGCTGGGTTGCAAGGACAAGTGCAAGTAGAATTATGATGGAGCCATTCAGTCTTGGGTTGAGACTGCACAGATTTCATCTTTCTTTTTGTTTCATGAGCCATATTCTTAAAGCCTTTTTCAGACCAGGCCCTTTGTTGTCCTTGTGCAATTCTACTTTCTTGTTTTATCATGATTACTTCTTTTGGTCTTTCTAGAGAAATGATTCATGAACAAACGAGTCACAACTTCCTTCTCATATTTGGAAGAGCTGATTCTGAAAACCACATCTCCAGGCCTCTGTTCAGGGCTTAATTTTTTTTTTCCAAATTTCACTCTTTATTCTTCTCTATTATAAGGCAATGATATTACTGTTAGGAGAATGAAACCAGCACTTTGCTGTGTTGAATCATTGTTTAAAGGAAGGCCTCTATTTGGGTTGTTTGCTGTTGTGAAAAATTTGAAAGACGCTTAGCCTTAATTAATGCTCTGTTTACTCTCTTTCAGACCATCTCTGCTACAATGCTTAAACATACTCAGTAGATAGATCAGAGCTTTCCAACTGCTTTGGGCAAAGTGAGCACTGAAGTCCTGGGAATTTCTCATAAACAGCCACACATCCGAATATTGAGCGGTTTGTCTGCACAATGTAGAATTTTACAATTGCATGTGTGGACATGGTCTGTCTGTGGCTCAGTTCCCATTATCTCATTCACATCAGGGTATGTTTCCCAGCTTTGGAACTCATGAACCAGATGATTCTTGAGTGCATCATATCAGGGACATCAATATCTTGAGGAGGCTCAAAATGTACAAAAATGGCTATGGCTTATGATCCCCTTTAATTTTTACTCCATCACCCTCCATTCCCTTTTAATTTCCTTCTTAATTTTAAATGAGTTGCATAAAACCTAAATTCAAAGAAAACCTTCCCCTCACCCTTCACTTGCCCTTCTATGAAGTATGTTAGCAGAAACATCTTAAACCTATAGATTAAACAACTCTTGTTCATCCCATTCATGCATGTTAACCTTCACAGTTAGTTTGTCAAGCTCAGTTGTGACAGTTTTTTATTGGTTTCATATTTACAGTCCTTTTAATATTTCTATTATAGTTGCTTTAAAAAGCCTGTTACGGCAAATTTTGAAAAAAATAAGTTATTTTTTCTAAGTATATTTGACAAAAGACTTCAGTTTTTGATTTAACAAAAAGAAACCAAAAAATTTAACGACACAATTAAAGATTTTGCAAAAAGATTTTGGTTTCCATTTAAATGTTTGTGGGATTATTGAAAATTAAGCTATTTTACAGGGAGAAAAAAAAAAGATTTCCAGTTTTTATCCAGAAAATTTTAACCCTAAGGAAAATTTCCATACAAATGTTTGCATTGGTATAAAAGCAGGTTTTTTGCCCCTCTTCTCCAGAAATATTTGAAAGGAAAACATTTCTATATGCTTTTTGACTTCCTTCTCACACCTGTGTAAACCAAATTCTATTCCATTGAAGTGAATGAAGTTATGCTGTATGAAGAAAGAAAAAGTTTAAGCTTTTGAATAGATTGCTTTGTCTTTTAATATACCTGGTTTGTTCTAAACAGGGCACTCTAAATCCAGAAATTCAAACACTAGCAATTCCCTTCATCCCTGCAAACAAATGCTTCTCTGGATTTGACTCCACAATGTTTCTTTATTTAAGAGTAAAAACAACTGAGGCATGGAAACAGGAATGGATGTGGAGGATCATGAGCCATAAACCACTGGCTCTTCCTGAGATGTACGCAGTGCTGGAGCTCTTGGACACAACAACGTGGAAAGTCTCCGCTGCTGTAGTTGGTATTGAGTAGAGATGCAGAACACTTCAGTCCTCTTGCCCTGCTCCTCTTGGAGTCCTGCCTTCACACCTTCCTACAAATATCCAGGCCTGAATCTCCTGTAATAGAGAAACTAAAATGATGGATGTCACCACTAGCATTGATGATTTGGGAATTTTTTTTTTGTTGGTAACCATGAGAAATGATTTCATAGGAATGGTGCTGAAAATATCCTGAACTATGAGAAATGCTAAAAAATAAAAAGACAATAGGATAATAATCTGGTCTTACCTGACAATATCCAACATGTGCCATAAAACAGATGAAATGCTGCTTTTCTTTTATTTTCCACAAAAGTTGAAAAATTGATTAACCTTGTATTCCTAGGAATGGAAAGTATACAGATTTTCTGCTTCCAACTGATGCTTTTCATTTTGCCTCAGGACAAAAGGCCTGGGAAAATCATCAGAGCTTCCAAAATATATACCCAACCATTTTGGATATTAACCTTTCTGGAAGAGCTGCCATGATTTTTGGTGACAAAAATACCTGTCCACAGTGTTGTAAGTGCAAGATCTGGAAGCAGGGCAGTAGCTGGGAATGTGCCTTTCAAGTTCAGGGTCTGAAGACTTGAAAGTTGAGATTTATCCAAATTATTTTATTTTATTACCCCTGAAGACAAGTTTAACGCCCTCTGGTCTTCACTGCAACCATAAAACTGCACAGAAACATCTTTGCTGCAGTCCTGTCCACAGTTCAATTTGTCCTGATTTTTCCAGGAGGCCTGCCACTACTATTACTGAGCAGCTGAGATGACAGACAAGACTTCCATCTTCAGAGCCTCTTTCAGAGAGCTCCTTCAGCTAAGTGCCCTGTGGGTTTTCCTTCCTATTAAATGTCTCCTTTTCCCCCTATTTTTATTTTATTTTATTTATTTCATGAGAATAAAACCATGAAGGAAAATTAATTTTCATTGCAATGCAGTGAACTGTGAAAGAGACTCTTAGTTGTGGTCTGGAATGCAGACACTGCTGGCTACCTTCTCAGACCATGGCTCATCACACCACTGACAGACTGGAGCTCATCGGCTGATCCGAACGCCCTGCGAGCCTGGAACACACCTGATTGCTGAACTCCTTGGATGGAGTTCATAAGGGATGATTGCTGACAGTGGATTAGAGAAAACTTTTTCGGAGATATTTTGTCCTGCTTGCCACTCTGGTGGGGTTATTCTGCCATCTTTGAAATGCTTTGTTTACTCTCTTCTCATTAATGTGTAGGTGTAGTCCTTCAGTCTGCTTTTGAAGGATAGCCTCTGGTATACAATAACAGACTGTGGAACATTATCCGTATTAACCTTGGAAACAGTGGGAAAAGTATGTGTCTTTATTGCCCATGTCCCTGTGTGCTCCTGGTAGTTACAGCTGAGAGCACAAGGCAAAGACAATTGTGGAGCATGTCCTTGAAACAATTCTTCAAAACGCTCTGGTCTCAGCACGCTTCTACCACTTTCCTCCTTTTTGACAGCTTCCCCAAAGCACCAGATGGGGGCTGCTCAGCCTGTTGCCAAGTTCTCATTGTTCTTCTTGCAAATGCCCATGCTTGCACGTGGACAAGGTACTCGTGTATGAATGCAAATGCTGGGATGAGCAATGGAAGTACCCTCTCCCATCTATCCTGTTTTACTCACTTCACTGCAGATTTGGAATAGTCTGACCAGAGGTGGTGACCAGTCTCGTGTGCAAAATAACAAGTGATTGGTCAGAAAGAAACCTGTTTTACACAAAAAAGGAACACTTGAAAGCTGAGCTGCGTGAACACAAAATGTTCTGTAAATAATTGCAAAGACTGGAAAACTTAACTCTGAAAAAAAACTCTTTGGCTAGATAATCTGTGAGTCTGAAGAATTGCTTTTGTCTTCACTAAGTCAACTGCTTGTTCTTCTTCAGGTGTGTTGGCATTTTTTATTTGAAGTGGATGGGAAACTGATGTGGAACACCAAGAAACAATATCAACAGTAACACAAAGCAATTAAACTAGCCATGAATATAATCTAATCATTCTTGATTTCAGATGTGAGGTACATCCTCTTCCCCACATGCATACTTAGAAGCAAGAGAGGGGTAAATCATGCACTTGAAGGTTGCTCACCTGTGTGTATGGATCTGTGATGGCCTCAGGCACTGTCTGGTCATCAGCTGCTGGGTCTTAAATTGCTTGAAGACCAAAACCAAAGACTACTAAAACTTACCAAATACTCCCCCAGTGAGACCTCACTGTGTGTCTACATTGTGTCCACCACATTTTACAGTCATGGCTGGAAAGGCAGGTAAACAACATCTGTGCCTTGAGCATGGGCTATGCAGCCTCTTCTTCCCAGAAAGCCGCATTTGGGATACCCCATCACACAAGTGCGTGGAGTGGCTCCAGGGACAGGATGTGAACCTGAGTCATTACCAAATCAGACACTGACAACCTCAAGAGACATGGACAATGAAGACTGTCACCCTTCTGCTTTCCCTGTAAATCCCAGTGACTCTCTACAGTCTTTTGGGGAAGACCTGATAGACTGAAAAAAACCTTTACACTGACTCTGGAGCACCCAGATACCTGCTGTGGAAATATACACCTCCTATGACGAAGGCCTCTCCTCCTTGACGGGAGTTTTGACCTCACAATCAGATGAACTCAGGAGGCTGTGGCATTATTTATTCTTCCACCCCTTGCTTTCTCTGAGAAAGCAAAATGAATCATGCCAGGTTTGAGATTCCCCAGAGAAATGGCTGTGTTTGGTACACATGACTTTAAACTCATCTCTTCCACCCTTCTCCTTGGTGATTAATGGCCTGTGATCCTCTGTGATTCATGGCATCCAGAAGACATTATTTTCTGGGATGTAAGAGTTGGACAGCATGTTTTCCTCATCAGTTACCGACTATGATTGTAAGCGCCTCATCGACCTTATCTGGGATGTTGGCTGTCAAAGAGGGAAATGGGGAGAAGGGGGAGAGGATCAAGAAGAAAGCCTGCTCCATCACTGACTTGCTCCTCACTCAGGCCAGACACTTCGAGCTTCTCTCAGCTTCTATAAATAAAGTTTTCTCTCTTCCTGGTCTATTCCGAGCCTTTCCTTGTCCTCAGGCTCCCTGAGACCCTTGAGGGGATGGCGTGGAAAATGAAAACCTTTCAGTGACAGTTTTTAACTTGACATTGATCCTACACACACCTGTCCACAGAGCTGGCTGCGCCATATAGCTCCAACAGCTGGGTTCACACCTTGCCATGCAGTGCACATTTAGGTTGAATTACTACACTTAAACAAATTTTCATTTCCATGCACTTGATATACACTTTTTTCCCTCCTTTCCTCTCTCCCCATTGGCAACTTAAGGAGTCATTTTTCTTCCTGACGCCACCTTGGCACTCTCTCTACCAGTATGTGAAAAGAGCTGAAGTTGTACATATGGAGACCTCATCCTCAGTTGCCTAATGGATTCAGAAGACATCCTGAATATTCATCATTTCTCTTTTTATGAGCACCTTGGCAATTGCCTCCAAAGTTAAAGACTGTTGTAAATTAAGGAATGGCACTTGGTGAATACCAATTTATCCATATTTCAAGACTTCCCCCACCCCCACCTCCCCTCCACACAACATTGAAGTTCCTGTAGTCTTTGTGAATACAGGGCATTGTTTCTGTGCTGCTGAGGCAGAATTGTTTGTGCATCCCTGAAGACTATGAAATGTCTGCGCTGGGGCTGCTCATTTAAACTCTGTGCACTTACTGTACCCTCTCCAGAATTCCCTTCCTGGAGAAGCCAGCAATGACCTTCTCAGAAGTAATGTTAAACACATGCTGAGGAAGCTTGGCTCTTAGACAGGCCCTTTTAATTATTGTAAAATAGCAAGTATTTTTTTTTTCAGTTTCATATCACTATCTGCTCTGCTGTGTGTGGGATCCTCCAGGTCCACAGTTCCCATGTGTTGCCTGAAATACATATTGGCAGCCTTATCTGGTTATATCAATATTT
Organism: Molothrus aeneus; assembly: GCF_037042795.1. NCBI lineage: Eukaryota > Metazoa > Chordata > Aves > Passeriformes > Icteridae > Molothrus > Molothrus aeneus. Next base: position 1,356,640 of record NC_089678.1, on the reverse strand, counting down.
GGTGCTTTTTAATTGTGTGTGACTTTTCCACACACAAAAACTTCACTCCTTCTTAGTAATGACAGTGCAAAAATTAAAGCAGGGGGTTAATTATGGTTGATAGTTACTGTTTTTTGAACTTGTGTCAAGTTCGTGGGGAAAATCCCCGCTGCAGAGAATACTCTGCTCATTGGAGAGCAGTAGGAGAGAAGGAGTAGCTTTGTCCAAGGTTTACATATGGTACACAAAAATGTAGAGGATTCTGTACTGCAAGATGCTGAGCACTCTCTCCCTGGCCTTCCCAAATTAAGTGGACTCAATGTCTTCCATGAAACTAAGTGGGACACACTGACCTGAAGTGATACAGAAATCCTGTGCCGAAGGGAAGGGTCAAGTCTGGATTTCTTAGGTCTCATTTCAGTCTGGTCTCCATCTTGTATGTGGATATCAATGGATAACAATGGATAGGGCCCTGAGTAGCCTGGTCTAGTGGAAGGTGTCCCTGTCCAGGGTTGGGGGTTTGGACGTAGATGATCTTTAAAGTCCCTTCGAACTCCAGCCATTCTATGAGCCTATTATATATTTCTATGGTCTTCATTCATTCCTGGGCCTTGCTAAGATTTCATAAATGCAAAGGTTGTTGCTGACATTCATAATTTCACTGGGAATGCTTGCCATTTTTTTTCCCAAGGCTACAGTTTCTGGAACCACATTTATACAACAAACTCAGCTGTCCAGGAATATAAATGCTTTCTAATCCTTGTTCTTGAAACAGAAAGCTTAGAAAGAAAACTAGGAATGCTGGAAACCGAGAGAGAAAATGAAAACACCTCTAATATATTTCCACTTATAACAATCTCACCATTTCTAAGTTAAGATTATGTACTTTTTAGTTATGATGTGGAAAAAGCTGGTTCTTGCTTTTGAAATGTTCATGTCATAAGTAGAGTCTGGAGGGTGTGAAGGCTCAGGAGAAGGTGATCTGACGGAGATGATGGATCCTGTGGGAGGCCAGCAGGTTTCTTGACCTGCCAGGGGGCTGCTGTGGAGATGCCAGGCCATGAAGGAGGCAGGCAGAGCCCCAGGGCCGCCACAGGAAGATGTGGCTTAGAAGGGGTGAATGTGGGAGCTGCCACAAGGCACAAGACACTTTTCATGCCTTGAACCAGGGCAATTCTTTCAAGCTGTTCTCCAGGACCCTGAAGCTTTGTGTGAAGGTGCCACACAGGGCCTATTTGCATTTCTTCTCCTTTTGCTGTGTTTGGAAGGAGCCTGGGCTGCAGTGCAGAGCAGCTAACAGTGATTGAGGGAGACGCTGGCAGCTGGACAGATGCTGTAGCATCGGCACCAGGTGATTGCGACAAGGGGATGGCTCCACAATGATCACTTTTGGGGAATATTCACACAAATCTTCACACTTGCCCAGCAAGGAGAGAGGGAGACCCAATGCAGGAAGTCATGAAGTATTTCAAGGACATCAGCATGGTTGCAGATGCTAATAAGAGTGAGGAGACAGGCATCTCACAGGGCTAGAGAGGACATTGTTTAATACAGTCAGCACATCTGGAGATACATCACAGTCCAAAATACAAGTGCAGGTGTGAAATTATCCCCCAGATATCTCTGCAAGCAGTGGGGCAGGAAGAAGGCAAATCTGGATCCTTGCACTGTTGGTTTTTACTGCCTCCATGGGCAAGTATAGCTGTGATCTCCTCAGATACCTGCTGGAAATCCCTGTTGGTCTGACCAGGGCCTCAGGGGATAATGAGGACATGGGAGACCACAAACCAGCTGCTCTCAGAAGGAGTGAGCTTGATGCACAGGGTGGTCCAGAGACTCAACTACTGAGACCTGGGACGTGGGAAGCAAAATAAGCCTGCGGACTCTAGAGCCCATTCACAAGGCATGGAGCCTTTCTTTTTAACTTCAGCCGTCTTCCAGCTGTCTGGGACATCATCAGAAGTCTCCTCATCTTGAGTTGCATTAAGAGTTAGCTGTCCATTAACAGCTTAGCCAGTCTCCATGGATCTAGAACATAAAGAAAGATAATAATTTTGTTTAAAAGTGTTGTTTTAGGTATATGTATGTGAAAACATGCATGCACACACACACAATATAGTCAGCCACAGGACTAGTGGAAAGGTACCAAAAAGAAAGATATCAAAGGACTGCTGTAATTTTCTATTTACTTTTTACATAAAATAGAAAAAAATCTTTACCAGCTATAGTATGTAATTAATGTCTGATCTGGACCACAGTCGCAGTAATGATCTTTCTTCTCTTTAGGTGTTTTCTGTTGTTGTTGCTTTTTTTTTTTTTTTTTTTTTTTTTTTTTTTTTTTGGTTTGGTTTGTTTTTTTTAAAAGTATGAATAAGGAAAGATACACTGATAACAGGCATCAACTCTGAGGCTTCCAGGACTATGGCTGGCTAGGAAGAGTGTTTTCTCTTCAGGTGCCTCCTCAAACACAGAAGAGGTGAAATTACTGTGGTAGGAGGTAGATAACGGCTCACTTATACTGAATATTTCCTGTGAATCAAGCTGCAAGAGAGTAGGTGAAGCCAGGGGTGATGAAAAGCAGGATTAATTATGGATATAGCTAAAAATTTGTGTGAGTCTGTCACGCTTGCAGCAATTAATCTCCACAGTGATGAGAGACTGCAAATAAGGTTCTTCAATGAGAGATGGGATTTAATTGGATAAACAGGAGAGAGAGATTGATGCAACAAGTTTTAATTGGTATTTCCCTGGATGTTTCCAGAGGGAAGGGGGAAATATTTTTCATGAACAAATAAAGAATAAGAAAATTAATGAGATCAGTCTTAACAAGGCAGCATTATAGAAGCCCTTTGCATGGGCACAAATGCACAACAAATTTGGCTTGAGGTTGATGCATGATGATGACTCAGGAAAGGGAAGCAGTTAATACAATCTGAACTGAAAAATTTGGATGGATTCAGATTTCATGCACGTGTGTTTGTTCTTCCTCTCTCAACATCCTTCTTTATAGCTGAATTTCAAGTTGAATAATTATATTCCAATGCTGTAACCAGTTGATAAGCCTTTGCATAGGATGTGAAGCTGGCCAGTTTTACAGTCATGTCCAGGGAAAATGAAGTACAAAAATTCTAGAGCTAATGAAAGAACGTTCTTTTCTAAAGAATGTGGCTAGTTAAAGACTGCAGGAAAGATTTGGCCAGCTCCCAAATGGTACCTCAAATTTTTCTCTAGAATTTGCCTTTTTTTAATGTCAAATCTTGATCTTTTTTGAGTGTGCACATAGAAAGATAAATGAGATGTGAGAGAAATCATCTGGTGCTTTCTAGTCCAGAGTGTGAGTTCAATATCTGAATGACTCAAAGACATACTCTGAAGTAAAAGCCAAAACTGCTGCTTAATCTTCTCTGTGAATTGTTCACCAGACCATTTCTTCTACCTTCATTTATTAGTGCTCATGGTACGTCATTGCAGTTGGAGACTGGTTTGTCTGTGGCTTGTATTTTTTCCTGTGACAAAGTTGAGGGGAAAAGGTTTCTTTCTTTCCCATTACAGAAATGTGTCCTTTCTATTGGGAAAAATCTGTGTCTGACTCTAAATCAACTTGATCTATCTTTGAAGATATATATGTGAACATAGGTATGTGACTGCTCCCAAAACAGAAATTGCCACTGTCACCCCAAAAAACATTTAAAATTATTACTTCCTGATGCAAAAGACTCTCTCAAGTTTGTATTCATCATGTTAACTAATCATTGTAAGATATACATTATGTTCTTAATACCATGGAAATTTAGGGGAATATTTACAATTGGAAATAGTTGTTTAAAAGGTTATGTCTGAAGAATGCAGAGGAATGCAGCAAAGCTCTTAGAAGAACTTTAATTTGCTATCAAAATCCAATTTATTCAATGTCTCCTTCCAGAAGAATATATTGTTAGTTCAGCTGTAACTTCTTAACTTCATCATATTTTATATATTTTGGCCATCATGCATTGTCACAAAGTATATTATACAGTGCGATTTAAAATGTGTTCTGATTAAGTACACAGAAATGATCCTATTCACTGTGCAAGGAATGAGGGAGACATCATAAGTACCCGTTGTTAAGGTGTAGATATATTTAATGATCATCTGTTAGCTAAACTTTTTAATCCTATGTCTTGATTATGTTATACCTTTATAAATATTCTAAGGTATTGTTTCAATTGCAGACACGAAGAGCAGACAATGTCTTTCATCTCCCCCACTCCCATCACACAACCATTAGAAAGAAAAATACAGGAAATGTGTCTTCATGGGAAAGGAAAATGGGGAAAAAAAGAAAGGCTAAAAAAGCATCAAGAGAAACTGATCAGCTGAAAGATGGAATGAAAAACCTAGCATGTGCAATAAGGGAGTGTGCTGGGAGTATGCTGTTATTTCATTGCTACAGTGGTACTTATCCAGGACCTAAAATTTTGTTGCATCTTAAAAAGATCATGGGCAGTTCAGCAAATGTAGAGAGAAGGACAATATAGACATTTGGAGGCTTCTCTACAGGGAGGGATTATAAGGTCTTGCTCTTTTCAGCTCAGAAAAGAAATGGCAGAACTGGAATCTGCCAGACCCCTGAGAAATGCTGAAACTGGCAGGGAACATGCAGGAATGATTAGCTGCAATGTGCTTATACAAGTGAGACAGCAGTTCCAAAGGCAGCGGAGGGATTCCTGGATGCTGGCCCTCACAGAGACCAAAAGTACTAATGAATTCTGCAAGGGATGAGACAAATTCATTAAGGATAGGTCAAACAGTGACTCTTCAAAGTGATTGTCCATGCATAACCACTACCTCAGGAAATCCCAAACTATTGCTTCTCGGAAACCAGCCCGGTGTAACGGGGGTGAATCACCCTGTGATATGTGCCCTAGCCTCGTGCTTTCCCTAGACATCTGTTCCTGGGTCATGTAAGAAGTAAGACACTTAGTCACATACACAGGGACTGAACTCAGCGTGATGAAATAAAAATTCTGAGCCCCATGCCCTATATGGACCAGTTTCTGTAAGTGATGTTACCACAGAAATCCGTCCCCTTCACAGAAAGCTTGTGCCTTTGAAACCTTGAAGACAGACTTGTATGATGAGCACTTCGTTCAGTGAAACTATTGATGGGAAAAAAATTAAGAAAAATGAAGCAAGCAGGGATTTGGCCCTAGTGAGACAGGCAGAAGTAGTATGCTTACACTCAAAATGCAATTATTAATATTTTAGAAAATGTGACAAAGGATATCTCAGTGCTCCTGTCAGCTCTTTAAAATACAGATGAACTAACCTCTTCCCTGGAAATCTCCAGCATTGAAACCAGCAATCAAGACTTTTACTTACAACAGAAGAAAAAAATTATTTGGGAAAATCATAAAAATGTTTTTTTAAATGAACCTTAGCCCTTATCTTGCATGTCGGCTGTGTTAATGCAGATGTTTCCAATTTGAAAATGAAGAGTGAGCTTTGTCTGAAGGCTATGTCTGTGGAGAGCCAGCTCTTCCCAAAGGAATGGGCCTTGGTTTTGCAGAGAGAAATCAGAATCTAGGAAGGTTAAGAATATGAAGACATCAATGTTTGAGTTCTGATAATGAGAAATGAATTTGATGAGGTTGGAATGTTCAGGAAAGACCTTACAAAGAGGACAAAAAGAAAGAATGCAAAAAAAGAAAAATGCAAAGATATGTTCCTCATTTTTAGAAGCCGATTATATGTGAAGAGTAGCTAAATTAGACATTGTGAGATGGCAAAAGTGGAATCCAAAATCCTGAAATCATGAACAAGGACAAGAACTAGTTGTCTCAGAAGAAGGACCCTCATGTTCAACACTTAGACACAATATGGGCTCCCTTACAGATCAAGCAGAGGTGTCTCCATTGACTCCACCCTCATGTAAGAATATGGGAAAGGCGAATATTCCTGAAGTTATTATGTAGAAGCCACCACTAAGGCTTTCTGCTATCAGGAGTATGGGACACTGTTGAAGGGAACAAACAAAAAACTCTGCACATCTGCATCAGTCCCAAGAGAACATGGAGACCCACACAAGCTAGAGCTTTCTCCGTGGAGTTATAACAGGAACTTAGCCAGCCCAGGACAGGACAGTGCATTCCTAAGCAAGAGCTGCCTCTCCAGCTATCCAAAGGTTGTGCTCTGGGTCACATGGGAAAATAGATACTGTCCTGTGGCTGCTGGGACCAATAATGTGATTGTCTATTTGAAGAGAAGATAATGAATTTCACACAAATTAGGTATTCACAGTATGAAAGCAAAGAAAATAAGTTTTTCCTCTCCAGCTGAAAATTGCACCCATTTCTTTCCTGCTCCAGGCCTTCCAGCTTTCTAACCTGATGAGTTATGGACAGTAATTTTTTCCAGCATTGGCTAAATTCTTTTCCAATTATACATGTTCTGAATAGCACGAGGCAGACCTGCTGGTATAACATTTGGTGCAGAGAGCATAATAAATTCCACAGAGAGCTTGACGTGCTTCACCATAGATGCAATATTCATTTTCATCACCACAGAAGAGATGAGATACTGAGCCCGAATTTAAAAAAAACTTTGTGCTCCTTTTCTAGGATGTGTGGGTGAGATTAACTTTGTTTGTTCAGTTAAAAGGCTGCTTCAGTAGAATTAATATCTAGACATTTGTAAAGCAGATTTTACAAACACAAAAGCATGGAAGATGCAAATAAAATCAGATCTATAAGATCCTTAACCATCACAATTTTAACACTGTTTTAGGATAAAACTGAAAATAAGACATAAAAGCAAAAACTATGTCAAGAAATTTTAGCACATGATCTTTTACTTAAAGGTCTTCTCTCTGGAAATTAGGTTGTAAAGTGCTTACAATAAAAAGTAGCTCTGAAAAGAGTGGGGGTTTATTGTCAGGGAATGATTTACAGAACAAATATATTCAGATTTCAAGTAAAAACATTTCATTTTTTCAAACACCAGGCCTCCAAATCCATCTTGGGACCTCCAAGCAGATTCTTTTCTTGCTTCTCATGGGTAGCAATAAGTTTCTAGAGACCATCTGTGGAAAAGGCCCTACATGTGTACTGACTTTGCAAACTGAGTATTTGGAATTTACAAAAAGATGAAGAACATATGGACAGAAGTGGGAATTTCCCTTCTTTATATAGATTATCATATCCCTACTAATGAGATGATGGTGGAATATTTAGAGACGAAGTCACAAAAGGTCAGCAGAAGAAGGGAAAGAGAGATGTTTTCTGGTCTCATGCTTAGCGCATTAGGACATGTTACCTTGTAAATGTACGGAGGATGTTGGATTTTAAGGAAGACCTCCTTTCAAGGAGGGGGAAGAATTTCAGCCCTTCCTTTCTGCCCACTGCTGCTGTTTCCATGTATCATGACATGCTCTGGGGAATTTGGAGTCTTGGAAGACATAATTTACTTTAGTGAACCATGGCCCCTATGTGATTCACATGACTCTGCTTTGCGTTGGATGCATCTCTTCATTTTTGGCATGGTCCTGTGGCCAGGGATGCCAGCAGTTTCCTTTCATGGCTGCTATCATCAAGGAGGCAGCAGCCACATTTCATCCTCTCACAGAGTTGTTACTTTTGTTCCCTCTTGCTTTGTTTTTTCCCTTTAAATATAATACGAATCATTCAGAGTCAGTGTAAATGTTTGTTCAGAATAGGGGATGGAAAAATGTAAGAATAATTCTGGTAATGGAAGTAGAATATAAACAAAGAGCTTAGAGAAAGTGGAGGAGCAGTGGGGAGGTTTCCTGTTTAAAAAAGGAAAATGGAAAAGTTAAAATGGCTACTTATGGAAATGTAGAATAAACCTTCCACAGCTTAACATAAAAGGAAGAATTTGGATCTACTCAAAGGTACACAAGGTATTTTAAAAGACAGTGGCAAAAAGGATAATCTTTCTTCTATTGGAAAAATTACTTTTGTGGTACTTAAAGACACATGATTTTCATGCTGGTGAAGTAGAGTGTAAGCACTTGACAGTACAGTGGAGACACGGAGGCGTGAGCGGATTCCACCACTCCTGACAAAGCTGGAATGGGCAAGGAAGATCAGCACATTTCTTTCACTCCTTGCCATTACTGCTGGAAAGGAACATCTCAGACACAGGCATGAAAGATATAAATGACAGAATTCTAACCATGGATCCTCCCTTCTTTCTCCCTGAGATCTTTGGATCATAGAATCATTGAATTGTTTGAGTTGGAAGGGACCTTAAAGATCATCCAGTTCCAAACCCTTGCCATGGGCAGGGACATCTCCCATTTGACCAGTTTTCCCTATCCAACCTAGCCTTGAACAGTTCTAGGGAAGTGGCATCCAAGATCCTATAAGATCTTCCCAAGACCTAAGTCTTGCTTCTCTGCAGGCTCGTGACACCCCTGTTTTGGAGGGATGGAATGTGTTTAGAAGCTTCATAGTCACTCTGATATTGCTGTGTTGACTGTTTCTAATGTGCTAAAGGAAAGAACATTTCCTAGGATTATTTTTTTGCTTAAGTGCATGTGTTTCACTTGTTATTTCAGATTTATTGGTGTTTACTTTTTGCTGAACAATGAGCCTGAGGGTAACGGAAATCTTAATATGTTAAAAAATTGGAGCCAATGACATCAAAAGCTTCCTGTTCTCCACTGGTGTAGTGTTGCCACTTTATTTGCTTACTCTGCAGGACAAATGTGTTTGTTGCAACATTTCAGCTGAAATCCTGATCACACTTTCAACAGGGCTGGGATTTCATCCTGTGAGCTCTGTCTGTGGGAAAATGTGAGGGAAGAGGCTGTCCCTCAGCCTTGCAGTATGGCAGGCCTGTGCATATGTGTTACCACAAATCTCCAAGGGTTGGTGTCACTCAGCAGTGCTGAGCCCATGCTGTCCTGACCAAAGCTGGACACTTCAGTGGTGCCAGTGAGGCCCAGAAGAATCTGGTGTGAGTGGTGGGGAACCCCTGTGATGCAGTGGGGGCATGCAGAGGGTCGGGTCATGGCCCACATTCTCTCCCGGTTGATGCTACCCTAGCCAAAATGTCACATGTAGCCTACAGATGCTCATGTGGTCAAGTCAAGGGGAAACAAAAATTTGGAGAGCTGGATGGTAATTTTATCACCTGCTACAGGCAGCTGATCAATATTTCTAAAAGCCACAGGATACTTCAGTTTCAGTGTTGCCCTCAGTGTCTGAGGGTGCTTGGTTATTTTACCTGTGGGTGTTTTGTGGAGATCACCAGCTCCCCATGACATGGCAATGACTTCTCGCAGCCAGCTGTGACATAAGGGAGATGTGGCCTGCGCATTGCTTTGTGTTTCTCCAGGCTGGATGACATGCTGGAATGCGGGTCTCTCTCAGGAGGTTTCCCTGCAAACCTGCACTATGGGTGTTCACTGGGGTGCCGGAGCCAAGAAAGGTTCTAACTGGACCCCATGCACTGTGGCAGTTCAGTCTCCCAGGGGGAACAACACAAACTCTTCTACCCATTTCTCTGACTGATTTAGTCATTTCCATTTGGTGCAAGAAACAGGGAAGAAGAAGCAGCATGTGTTTATGGTCCTAAAATGAGAATTACTTTAGCCCAAAATTTTTTAGCACATTACCCAAACTGTATTTTCTAGCCCCTGTATTTTCAAGTCTCTGCTAGCAAGAAGGTCTTGTGATGAGCAGCAGGAGTGCTTTGTAAAGGAATTTGCAGGCCAGAGGTGCTCAACATAAATTTCCTTCTGTCTACTATTACTATCATTGCATTTTTGAGGCACATTTAAAATAAACTATGCTATGATGTAATGCACACAAAAGGGCTGGGGTGGGAGTGCAGAGAAAGGAAAAGAAGCAGCATCTGGATTTTGCCTGGTATCTTCCATAGAGCATCTTGATGTCTGTAATTAGTGTCATGTTATGAGAGCTTAAAAAAATAAAGGCGCCAGAGATCCAAATAAAACATAAAATGGCTTTGATAGAATAAATGTTACTATCATTGTTTAAAAATGTTGTGACCTGTCTGCTATAGTTTCTGAGAAAGATATTTTCCAGTGCTGCTGCTCTTGCCCTGACTCTTTTTAAAATTCTATTATTACAGATAAGGACAGAGGAAAATCCTCAAGACAGACTTGTTTTAAATCTCTGTAACACAATGCCAGCATTGTCTCTCCTCAAGCTGAACTTCTAAATTAAAATAGGCATGATCTTTAACAGAGCTCTGAAACACTCTGTTCTACAGACACTTTATCCCCTTTATTAGAGAACATTAATAATTCAAATGTTATGGCTTAGTTAGGCAGACCCATTTGTATGGTGTTGGAATAATTTAGCTGAACTCCACTCTTCAGAGTTGTTTTGATAGCCAGTGGGCCAAATTCTGCAGCCTCTTTGAAAACCATGGGAATTTTACCTGCATCTTAGCTACATACTGGGGAGGGAGACACAACTAAGTCTTAGCAACCTTTTCCTTGACCTTTAGCATGCTCAGAGAATGTACAAATATGCTCTCCCAGCCCAATTTTGCAGACTGCATAAGGCAACATTTTCAGTTTAGCCAGCTGGATTTTTGCCTAAGCAAGGCCTATAGTTTTGGGATCTAAAAACTTTACATAAATACACTTGCACAAACACATATGCAACCCACCTTAACAATATGACTTTCCCCCCAGGTTTAATTTTACCACATGCAAAGCAGGATTTCTGGAGTGTGTAAGTATGCCTCTGAATGTATCACATTTTCAAATCACAGGGATTTACCGTGACTTTTTTCTAGACTTTAGGAGATGAGCCACTTTCTACCTACAGGTTAGATGCATAACTCATTAGCAAAGTCATTTCCATAGCTACACAGGTATGAAGTCTTGGGTTTAGCTCAAATCTGCATGTAGTGGCAAAGAGATTAGTATATAAGCATAGCTTTCCAAGGTGGTATATTTTTTTTGACATGAGACCAGCTGTACTTCCAAATGCTCCTGTACTTGAAATACTTGGGATATGGAGCTGATTCCAGCACTAATAAAACACAAACAATGGCACTGAAGAGGTCTCGTTCTATCTCTTTCAGAAGAAGCCACATGGGTGGTGGACTGGGAAGAAATGAATTCTGATCCTATTCTCCAATTTATCTGGAGCGAAAGGACTATTAAAGCTCTACTAATCTTTGTTGGCCTCTACACGAGATGCTGCAAACACCACTTCCATGTAATGTTGAACCCTCTTTTCTGTTGAGACATTGACCTTGCTTGCTTCATGTTGCCATCCCAAGAGAAGTGAAATAATTAGAAATAAGGGATATTAGCCATTAGTTATCTCTATATAGAATTATTAGAAATATATGTTGCATAATATTATCTTATAATTTTGTACTATGTATTACATAGCAATACATAGTTATTTGTAAAAAAAAAAAAGGATATTTAGCTTCACCAATGTTCCACCAGAGCAGACAATTTATCTATTACATGCAAGAAAAACAATCAGACAAACTTTCTCTTATCTCTTGGGCTTCTACACTACAAAACACTATAAACAACATACAAATGAGGAGGAGAGCAAAAATAGCCACATGTTTATTACTACACTCACTGAAGCTGGTCTGCCAAGTGCAACTAACAGAGAAATTTTCTCTGTAATTGTATAGTAGAAAACCCACTTGGTTTTTAGTGCCTTCTGTTGGATATAAGAAAACAGTATTTAGCTACTTTCTCATCCACAGGCTTAAGTGGCAAAGAGGATGCTCAAGCATAGTTTAGGCCAGATTTTAAGAGAGATTTGGGAACTTCAAGTTAAAGTTGATTTCTAATAGCCCAGTTTGACACCTACTAACGTTCTTGAAAATCCTTCCTGATACCTTTAGGTAGTCAAACATATTCATAATTTGACCCTGTATTTCCCTGACCTTCAAAACTGAAGATAGGGTTCCTACCAATTTTAAAGATATTTTGCCAAGAAAAATACGTCAAAGCTCACTAACAGTTTCAACCATGGTAATGGGAGACTTAGACCAAGAAAATATCCTTAAAACCCTCACATGTAGTACACCAGCCTAAATAAAAACCTCACAGTTATGAAAATGATTCCAAGTTAGCCCTTTTCTGCATGGCTTAGCCAGAGCTAGGGGATGAACACATAATTAAAAATTTAAATAGTTGTCCCTGGCAGACTTGGCATAGGAGAGAAGGCTCTGTATGGAATTACTGAAATGGGGCCAGGTCCAAGTGTGCACAGTTGCCTTTTGGGGACAATGTGCTTGACATGCTGAAGTTGTCCATGGCAGGGCAGTAGATCAGCTAGACAGAGCCTGACAGTTATGCTTGAATAGACTCATTCATTCTTGTTTGACTTTTTAAGATCACATTTCCACCTGTTACTCTGAAGAACATCAGCTCTTCTCAGTGTGTTAATCCTCATTTCTGTGCCGGCAGTTCAGCTGGCTTCTTTGTCTAAGTTGCAATGAAGGCAGTAACATCAAAGTGCTCGTGGTAGACAAGGCCAACAACCCTGGAGCTGACTGCTGAGCTTGCCTGTAGCCCAGGGAAGCCCACAGCCTGCTCCTTACCATCTAAGGTACTCCTAGAGATAAGTTGACACTTGTGGCAATAACACAGAGATGTGTGACAAGGCTCTGGTTGAAGAAAAGCAGCCATTGCAGTAGTGGAATGAGGAGGAAAGGGAGCAACTGAGACACCGAAATTGAGACATGGTAACCCTGAGGCCTGATCTCAGCCTGCTTGGTCCCAAGCTTTCCTGGGCCTGCTTATCATGTTCACTAAATTTCTTAATCCTTCAATTCTCAAGGGTTTTTTAAACAAAATCCTTCATTAGTTTATGTGAACTGCTGAAAGTGCATGGTTATCACAAGTGAGCCTAAACACAGGGACAGTAGGGAAAGGAGCCTGACACATATGCAATGTATAAATCTCAAAAATGAGTAGGCATACACAGTTCTACTAAATCACTCTGGTATTCAAATCTATTTAAATGAAACCTCACATAGTCTGTTCCTCATAAATCATAATTTTAGTTAAAAAATGAACTTCATATTTCTTCTGGGACTTTGCTGTCCCATAGCCATATTCCTGGAACTGTTGCAGCTTAAAGGAGTCTTCCCTGAGTAAAAAAACCCCATTCCTGGATCTGGGGACTGGATCACTTTCAGACTGATCCAGTCAGACTTTGGAAAGCACTCAGAACTGGGGAGGAAGACACTGGAAGAGGGGGAGAAATGGGAAGGACACAGTGTTAAAGCTCTTTTACAGAGAAACCCACGTATTCTGCAGTGCTATCTTGCAAATTCCTGTAGGTATTTGGTAAATGGGATGATCTGATGGGAAGCAAAACACTTAATAAAAAAGTTAGACTCAAGCCTTTCTCCCGTCTGGAAGAACTAGGTACATTTGCCAACTTTCCCCCCAAACCAAGTTTAGTGTTTGTTTTGCCTGAAGCGCTGTAGTTGTTTTGTGACAGCTCTGTTTGCAGTTGTCTTTCTCTCTCAAGAGTTTACCCTGAAATGATTCCCTGATCTGGTAGAGGCACTCAAAGCCCAGCCCACCTCCTATCATTCTGCTCAGAGACCCACTAAACTGCCTGAGCAACCTCTGGAAGACTCATTCTTTAACCAAGGAGAGCTGCTTCATTGAGTCTTCAGATTTATTTGTGCACTCTTACAAGGTTGTGAACACTACTGTGTTGCTTCTTTTTCTGTGAACTTTCGAAGGACGAGATGAGACCACAAATCACTTTCTCTTTGGTCAGCCTGAGGCCTTCAGTTTTTTCCTTAATTCAGGCTGCATGTAAAGAGATGAATTGGTTATTGTCCCTAAGGGAGTCAATGCATTTTGCTGAGGTGGATTACAGGACCTCTAACAAAACGTTTCCAAAAAAATAACAATGGCTATGAAACTGCCCCACTAATATACAAGTCTTGAGATCTCTCAGGACCATGTAAAAATCCTGGTGTGCAAAACTGTTTTTGAATGAAACCCAGTCCTAGTTTCACAGCCATGATGCCACATTTCCCACTGGATTTAATAAGTTCTGTAAGTCAAACTAAATGTGTGTACAGGAGCTGAGTTGCTGGCCTCGTTTGAGAGACGATGGAGTTGCCATGACAGGAGTTTTAAAAAACTCTAGTGTGGTCCCATTCCTTCAGGTGCTCTGTCCATGGCCTTGAGCAATCACTGGTCTGAAGAATTTACAACCATGATGCTACAGCTGTTCCTGTCCTTCATGTTCACATTGGTAATTTCAAATGATGCTCTGTTTATTGTCAACCTCACTCTCCTTCACACTTGCCAGGGCTTTGCATTGATTGCAAAATTGCAGAACCTCAGCTCCTTCTTGTTAAAAAGTGGGTTCAGGTGTGAGTGAACTGAAGGAATGAGAGCTTGTCAGGTGCCCCATGTGGGGAGAGAGATGGAGCAACTTCTTGCAGCAGGTAAGGAAAATCTGGTTACTAAATGCTTTGAGAATTTTACAATATTAACCTTCATGAAGACATGTTTCTCTGGGGAGATAAAACAGAAGTAGCATTAATCAACCATACCAATTGTTGAAAATTAATCAGCTCTATTACAGGCAGAGGTATTACAAACATGGCAAATGCTATGTTCTTCTGCAATTTCCATAGCTCATAATCTGCTCTTATGGACAGCCTCCTTAGTTGCTCTCTTGTCCTTCCCTGCAGGAATGTCTCAGCTGCAATGTCTCAGAGTTTCTTTTCTCCAGACACACCATGAGATTTATTTTTTGCTCTGTTTCTGTTGTTCCCCATGTCCTTTGGCCCTCAAGCTTGACTCCATAACATGAAGAACTCAGTCCACAAGCCCACCATTCTTTGTGGCTCTCAGTGAGAGACATCAGGTGGTCACTCTAGTGGTCACTCTAGTGGTCACTCTAGTGGTCTCTCAGTCCTCTACAGCTCTTTCCATAGACCTCCCACTAAGCAAGTTTCCTCCTTCTCTATTTATTCACCCCCAATGCCTCCACATAGTCTTAATTAGGTCCATCTGGGAAGCATATGTTCAGTAGAGTGACTTTGGACCCACATTAAAGGGCCAAGTTCTTAATGACAGAAAGAGTTAGAGACCAGGTCCTTAATGTTTGCAGGAAGACAAATGGTAGAAAGAAAAGTTGTCCTTTTGCTGCCAGTCAGGCATTCTCTGGATGAACATATCTGCTATCAAACAGGATTGATATAGATGAGTGAGAAGAATTGGCAGCACTGTCTCTCTGATGTGCACAGTACTTTCAGGATCTCTTGCTCAACAGCAATTCTCCTGTCTGGTGGACAGTGGCAAAACAAGATCAAGTCACTCAAGGGTGTTCACCAGCCTCGAAGGTTTTCTGTAAAGGCCCAACAGACTCTTCCAGTCTGGGTCAAATAATGTCTATTACTGAGGAGAATTCTACCTAAGAATCCTAGGATGACAGGCTCTTCAGACTAGACATGTGGCTGTAACTTCCTGTGCATCAATTTCTGCCCATTTCCTCTTGTCCTCTTGCTTGGCACTGTCAACAAGGGCCTAGATCCATTCTTGGCATCACTTTTTGGATACTTTTAGACATTGATGAGGTCCCATCTCAGTCATCTCTTCTTGAGTCTGAACAGGCCCTGCTCCCTCAGCCTTTCCTCATAGGAGAGATGCTCCAGTCCCTTATTCATCTCTGTCACCCTACATTGAACCTGCTTCAGGAGCTCCATGTCTCTTGTACAGAACTTTTGCCATATAATTACTTTAAAACAGAGGCCTTGAGCATCTTTAGGAAAATCTCTTCTGGTAAAATTCACTTGCCTTGACATCTCCAATGCAGATGCCTACAGAGTAGTTCCCTATACCTTTCTAATCTCTTCCTGGAGAGAAATAGGCTCTATGAAGACATGATTCATTTGGCCAATTTCATAATCTGTCTTGGAAAGATTTAAGTCGTGTTCTGGAAGAGCCTTTTCCCTCTTAGGTTGATATTATGGAGTCAAAAAGACTAGTTCAGGGTAAAAGAACCCTGCCCCAACTTTCTAAACCAGCATTCAAGACCAGCAGGGCTACATGGATTTTCTACACATCCTCTCAAGCAAGGCATTACCAGGAAGGAGAGTCTGACTTTTCTGATCTCTAATGATTACTCTCTCTTTGTCTTGGCTTCCCTTAAAAATAAGGTGGAGTGAGGAAGGTGTGAGGTTTGTGGGACAGAGGGAATTAATGTTTTCATAGTCGTAATTGGATCCAAGTAGGTGTTTTCACCAAAAAGTATGCTTTTAAAGATCTACAGGTCCCACTTGAAGAGTTTAGTGGGTGATGTATACATTACAGCTGTAAAATGCATATCTTACTTTTGCAGTCCTTGGTGACATGGTTGTCCTACACAGAATGAAGGGACAAACCTCTGGCCCTCTAAGCATTTTTATCAGCTGAAGGACTGGCCCTACATATGGTTAAGAGCCAATCAGTGAGTTAGGGCTGTGAAATCACCTCTCAGAGAATTTTGGGAGGAGCTTCTTTCCAGTCTAAAGAACTTTCCTTAGACCAGGTAGGAAAGCAGAGAGGGTAGAAAGTCCTGAGCCCACCCGCAATCACATTTCCTTGTCCAAGAACATCAGATTTTTGGGATATAGGCTGAAAAATAAAAACATCCTATAAGGAGACTGTTTAATAAGTTGAGGCAGCCAAGTATGCAAAAACTCCTGTGATCTTCTCAAGCCTTGTTGGGGTTGGCAGAGAGGTTTCTGAAGCACATGGAGGTGGTCAGACACTTGAAAAGGACTAAAGTGCCAAGGGCCAGGTGGAAAAAAAATAATCTGGTAAATGTTATCACAGTATCTCTTCTTGGTGAGGTAAATTTGCAGGCACTTGTGACTTACTGTATGGTAATTTCATGTGCTGATTCTAGCCATAAATGGCCTATCTTTATTCAGTGTATGTCTGCTTCAGGATTTTATGCAATTCCAAGTGAACTCATTCCACCCACCACGCTCCAGCAATACATGTGCTCTGCACGTTTAAACCAGTGCTTTGTGGCTTCTTATTCCTAAAAATATTTGTGTACAGATAACACTTTTCCTGTACCTGCACTGCTGTGATTTCTCTACCTGTCTAGAGGCTTGTAGAAATAAATGTGCAGAAGGAAGCCTCTTTTCAGCTTTTGTGGCTTTTTAAAAACAACCACAGGCTACCTAAAACTCATGCTGCTTTAGATGAGCTGAGCTAAGCAGTGCAGTCTTGAGTACAGAAGTAGTCATATTGTATTAACCTCATCAATAAGGTAACAGTTCCCTCTTCACCTAAAAGTCTCCATGTCCTGCACATCAAAAACTTCTGTAACCCTGGATCAGCATGGGAACGGCTAGGTAGTTGCTCTCTAAAGGCACAAATCCCAGTACAGGTACTACAGAAAAACCTTTCTGACTTGATCTTACAGTGCTTTTCTTTATGAATCATCTGCCTAAATCTGCAAGATTTAATTCAGGGAAGATCTGTGGTAAGTGTAAACAAGAAAAACAGTCTCTAATAACTGCAGTTTATAGTTAATGGTTCTGTGAAAGTTTATGAGGTTTTAATAATTTTGGTCTAATAAGTTGGAATAGTTTTGGTATTGATGTTGTTATAGACACACAAGCTGTTCTGTCATTTTACTGTAGTCTATATTGGTATGTAGATCTACTGGCAAGAACACTGCCCAGAATGCAAATTTTAAATTATGATTAAAGTCCTGAGAGTCAGTGATGGTATCTATGAAGGTAAAATGAATCACAGAATTTAAGAAGCTGTGAAAGTTACTAGCCTTAAGGAATTTGTTCATTTTCTAGTTTCATAATCTTGATTTAGCACTAATGTTTCTCATGCCTTCCTTTTGCAAAGATGAGGCCATCTTACTGAAAAGAACTGTGAGCAATACAATTAATGAGGTTTTGAACACATACAGAAATTGTACAAATTCAACTGTGGCTTAATAGCATTTAAATTACTCCACGCTCCATATCACATTATGTTTTAAGGTCTGGTTTCTCTAGTTCAGAGACGAGTTTAAGATCACAGCATACCTCTCTCGAGAGACTTGCACTGTCAGGATGATGCATAAACTGATCCTTCTCATAGAAGATAAAACTAGCTCTGTGGATCACAGTGAAATTCACAGGCTCAAATGCCATTCTGGTATTCAGAGGCACTGCTGCTGGAGATCCGATCTTACTATGGAAGCTGGTGTTTGCTATTTTCAAAGGGGATAGCCCGTGCCGTTGAAGACATCTGGCTTGTTGTTGTAAACCTTAAAATTCCAGAGAGTAAAAGCCATTTTCAGGTACTCAATCACAAATCAGATTTGGGGTTATCAGTGTGTACATGTAAGGTTTAGGATACCTTTTAATCTATGTAAACACTGTGCTCAAAGAGCTGCATGTATTTATGTAGAGATCAAAGAGGTGGCAACGTCTATGGAGAATAAGCAGCAAGAAAAATCATAGGAATGGTAAATGATCAGTTGTGAGAAAGAAAACTTGAAAAACTTAATTCCAGACATGGCAAATAGGTTGCACTAAGATGTGACTCTGTCATATGCACATAGGGGTGACATATCACCCACTGCTTGCAGCCTCTCTTTACTGAGGCTCACTGCACTAGGTCCTGGGAATGCAAAGCAGCTATGCCTCCAGCTTTCCCCCACCAGCAGCTTCCTGCCTTTTCACCAGCTGCTGCCTGCAGCTGGAATTGCACCATGCAGAGACATGACGCACTCTCCCATGTCAGGGCTGGGCTTCTTTTTACCACCAGCTTTAGCCTTCTGTCCTGGGAGCATGACCAACTGTATGGCTTCTTCCCAGCTCCCATTTTTTCTGCTGTCCTGTCTTCCACACTCACTGTGTGGAATATCTTTGAATATCACCAAGGGTATGCTGAAGTCAGTGAGGAATTTCCTGCAGCCCTCATTTCCTTTCTCTGATGGCCTTGGTTCTGCTGTGGCCTGAGAATGTCCAGCAAAGCATCCAGCAACCTCCACATCCACAGAGATCAGCATACTCCCCAGCTGTCCAACTGCTGGAGCAATACTGGGAATCAAGGCAGCAGTGGCTGGCTTAGCCCCATATGATGTACGGGGCAAGAATCAGATCCAGGCAGAACAGTCCTGCTCACCTCCACTCAGGCTGTCCAATTTCTGTCTCCATAAGGATTGTCAAGGTGAGGGAATAAAAAACCTGCCTGAGGAAAAAAAAGCCTTGGTTAATGACTGCAGCACCCCTTAAACTGAGCCTCCTTTAGCACCCGCTAGATTCTTTTGAGAAAGGCTCCACTTTCTTTTCCATGACTATGTCCCTTTTCCATGACTGTGTCCCTTCTCCATGCTGCTCTAGCTGCTAGAAGATTGTGTCCTTCACAGCAGTTCCTTTCACAGAAGGCTGAGGGTGGCAGGGCTGGTGTGATGAAAAGCTGCTGAAATGTACTTTTTAATGAGAAAATGAAGTGTTCTCGACTGTGGTATGATTACACTTTTTTTTTTCTCAAATTCAGCAAAAAAAGAGGAAACAAAAAGAGGAACATGTGTTCATTTGTTGTAACTGGAGTTTGTGAAATGAGGTCTTCTTGAGAAAGCTACTAAACATTAATTTCAAAGAATACGGATGTTTTGGCATCCAAATATTGTAGTGTGTCCAGAACATAATTAGCTGCTGAAGTGGTTTGAACTTGTAAATATGTCTTTAGATCATAAACTGGTCCAGTAGCTATGCAAGCTTTAAAGCTGACTCTTGGAAAAACAAGACTTGGAAGGAGAGCTCAAGCCACAATAGACATACACTGAGACCCGAGAGAATTTTCTTCATGCATATGGTTCATCTATTTAAATATTTTACTGTAACCTTTCCAAAACCCTCATGCCTTGGGCAGTGGATGAGATTACTACTAGAACAATATAGGTAACTGTGGATGGTTTGAACTGTTTAGCTGCCAGTATATATTTCATTCATAATTTAGGCTTTAATTTTCACCAGGCAAGTGAGGAAAAATGAGAAACATCTGCACCTGTGTAGCAACTGTCAGAGGACCTTAGATGCAACATTGAAATTAAATCTCACCTCTGCAAATGAGGCTGGGAAACATGTTGTCAGTTGGGTAAAGTGAGGTAAAAAGAAGTGGAATGATTTCATACAAACGGGCTTGGTGGCAAAATTGAAAGAAGAACCCAAAATATGCAAAGGATATTCCTGTTTCTTTTTTCTGGCTTCTCAAATATACTTTCCAGGCATGAGAGAACCAATTCAGATCAAACAAGCTGGTCCAGACCATTGCCCAAAACCTAAATAGTTAAAGTCTGCATATACTTTCAAGCTATAAAGTACACTGTAAGTGCTAAGTATTATTATTACCTTGAATCAAACAAAACCCCAACCTGTTTGAGAGGTTAAAAAATATTTGTTTAACTTTTACGTATTTATTTTACATTCTGGCTTGACTCTGTGCTTCCTGTTGTCTCCTGGGACTGAAAGTGCAGATACTCCAATGCCACAAGGTGGCTGTGCTAGCAGTATTTCTGAATTGTCTGGAGATGAGGTGCTCTGGAAATCTCACAGAAAAGCTTTCTGAGGCTTCTGTGAGACTCTCTGCACACACCTTAATCCACCTGGAAAGTGGTGGGCGAAGTGTTTGCTGCAGGAAAAGCTCCTGCTGAAGGCAGAGCAAGGTGCTGGGGGGCAGCCAGGATGGTATTATACTTTCCCAGCAGGAGCTGAAATTTTGAAGATAGATCCTTCCAGACCGGGGAGCTGATGCAAAGGTTTTCAATAGGGTCTAGATGACTTAGGAACGTAGTTACCTTTGATTGCTTCCCTGCATTAAGGGTTTTAAAACTCTCACATAAGCTGTGATCAATTACTCCCTTCCAGCCAGCATATGTCTTGGAGAAAGGGTGGGAAGAGCACCATCTGCACGAGACAACGTCTTCTGTAATTAGTCAAATCATCACAAAGTCTATCTGTTTTTCTCATTTGACGGCCCTCTGTTGGGCTCACTTCTGAGGTTCATGTGTTGTTTGAAGTTGGATTGAGTCTATTAACCTCTTAACTGCTTCTGGCCCTACCTGGCAGAGCTGCACACTGCACTGATTCCCGTGGAATGTCAGTAAAATGTTGGCAAGGGAGCAGATGCTGTTGGGATCCAGCAGAGAAGTGTTAGCCACATGGATGTTGTTCAGTGCAACAGCCTGAAAGCTCATATTGTGAGAAGCACTTCTCACAATGTGTAAAGTCTGACACATATTTCAAAGGAAAGCTTTTAATTACAGTTGGCACGTCTGCCCCCACGCTGAAAAGTGACTTAATTTTTGACCCCAGCAGCAGAAGAGTCTGTAAATCAGGCTGCCATTGCAGTATTAATTCAAATAAAGAGCTTCAGTTTTGTTGCCTGCATAGGACTCCTATGTGGGCTGTGTGTGAACTACCAAAATGACTGTTGGGCTACAGACTATGAGTGGCTTGAAATAAGTCATCTTATGCCTCAGTTTCCTCATTTGCAGAATAGGAGGAACAGGAATGTTTCTTCTTATAAAGTGCTGCAGGACCTAGGGCGGAACCGCCTGTTCCAGCTATCATTTATTACAGTGTATTCATATGACGGGGGCCACAGACATGCCCTAGCCATAAATCTAGATCCAGATTTGCACTGACTGAGTTCAGAAGTGTTTCAACTCTAGGTTTTAGTTCAGCCTTGTAATGTCACAGCCAGGATTAACACTGAGTCTGGGTTACTGAAAAAGTGGGAAGCTCTGAGAAGAATAATTTGGTTCAGAATTTCATTGCTGTGGGACAAGGTGCAACAGTGCAACTCTTGAGCTGAAGTTTGAGCTGTAGCACACCTAGCCCTGATTTCTATGTTGCTCAGAACAGCGTGTTTTCACTCAGTTTGGCATTCCATCCTAGGCTCCAGCAGACTCAGTAAAAACTGGAGACTTCATGAATAGCATCATGCCAATAAGAACTCAGGCCATTTTTTTCAGACATAAATGGAAACCCAGCTTTTGGGTTATTTCACTAAAATAATCTGAAATTGAGCTGTTATCTTCTTTTTTTTTTTTTTTTGTTTGTTTTCTATCTCTGCCTTGTGCAGAGGACCAACTTTTTCTCTGATAAAATTAGAAGAATGAATGCTAAAGAACTAAAATAATGAAGGAAGAAAACATTCAGTTAGGGGAAAAAGCCATGAAGAAGTAACTTCTGAGAAAACTCTAGGTGCCAGCAAGCATTTTTTTAAGGTGTTCACCAAGACAGAATTTTTTTTTTGATTTTAGACAAACCAATCCACAGACTGATAGCTTGCTAAAACAAGGTTATGGTGAGCAAAGGGTCTAGAAGCCCAGCCTATCCTGGAGCTTGCACCTTGTCCAAACTGAAGGAGATTTATACCTTAAGTGACTGTGCTTGGTGTTTTGTGGAAAAACAAGAGATGAGGGCCAACACTCTCTGCCTGCTGTCATAGCTGTGGTACTTTAGGCAGCCCAGCTAGTCCAGTACTTCCCTGAGCTGCAGCAGGTGTTGAGAAGCCTCCTGGAAGTGTGGGTGCTCCTGGCCAAGGAATGTGCTAAATTTGGAGTCCTTGGGGGCTGCTGCCTGCAGAGCTGCAACTGGTACTACATGGCCGTGAGTGCTGATTTCCAAGGGCAGAGTACTAGAACACTGGGTGATGTTGGACTGGGGATAGTTTTATTTTCTCCAGCTATTTTTTCCTTGTCTTTTCCAAGCCTGTCTGCTAGTCTCTTTTCAGAAATGAAGACACCAAGCAGTGTTGTCCACCTGTGCTCCGGCTTGAATTGTAATTCTTATGCAGTGGGGTCCATGCACTGGACTCTTTCTCTCACTCTCCAACAGACCATTTATTTTGTACCAGAGGAGGGATGTAGCAGGGTAAATACACAGGGACAGATGTGGCAAAAAATAGTAACTGTGTGACAAGAGAAGGAGAACTAAAATTCCTTCTAGTGGTCATCACAGAAAGCTGATGTGACTTCCTTATTATCTCAGGAAGGAAGTAGTGATGCACAGAGCAAGACAAATGGTCCAGCTGGAGCACCTGGACACCAGGGTCACTTCCACAAGTGATCAGATGGCAAAATAAGCTTTCAAACTACTGCCAAGTATCTTTCAAGCTGTTGTTCATCCAAGACAAAAAACCAGCTTTGCAAGAAATCTGTTGGATGATTTTGCACTCTGACTGTGGGGTATGTGTCCTTCAGTGTGCTGCACTATATGCACAAATTTCTCAGGCACAATTTCCCACAAAGAACTCCCTGTCAGCATTCCACTTCAAATGATGAGTCTGCACCAGAAGCACCTTTGCTCTCTGCTGTGCAGAGTTGGATGGGTAGCTGCACATGCCTGCAGCAGCATTCAGAGCAGGATGGATTGCAGCAGGTATTCGCTTTATAAGGCCAGTGTGTTTCTTCTCTTTTGGCTTTTCCCAGAGCAGCCATGCCAGGAGGTACTCTCTGGTCCTGACGGATTTTAAAAGATGCCAGGAAGGACCTAGGTAGATAGTGTGATTTGGCTGTTATAGGTAAAGAAATGCCTAAACCTACAGGTAGTTTTAAAATTTGAAGCGTGCACAGAATTTTGGGTATATAACATTAATTTATTTTCATGCATATGCAAAAGTATTTATTTCACTGTTGAGGTGCCAGAAGAGGATGCTGAAGGTGGTGTAGAATCATGGTCTCTGTGGGAGTGGTAGGTTTGTGTCCCAGAGGTGCATCCCAATTTCCTTGCCCAGGGCAGTGGGGCTCTGGGCTGCCAACAGGCATCAGTGGGAGTGTTTTAGAGCTGAAACTTTGCTTTTTGTCCTTTTGTATGGAGTCCTTCTCAAAGACTAGGTCCAGTTTAATGGTCTTTCAGGAGAAACCAGAGATCATTCCTACCAATTGCTTGTGTGAATACTATATGCAGGAGCTGGAGACACCATTATATGTGTTTGTGATAGATGCTGTACAGTGACAGTACATAGGAAGAATGTGAACTTAATTTTCTTAATAAAAATCTGTGAGTCCATGTGAGAAAGAAAAAATCTTTTCACCAGGGAAAGTCCAACTCTGCATGGTGCAGTTTTATTACCATAATCACCCTTTCACTGAGTTAATTCCATGTTTACAAATATGCTAAAACCCAAATAAATGATCTAAACTATATTGAACCACTTATAATTTGCTGAAGCTTCTGTGAAAAAGCTGACAACCAAAAAGAAAACCCCGTTGAAGGGTTCCAATAAAAAATTCCACTGAAACAAGGAATAAAGATCAGTGTGGACAGCAGCCCATTAAATCACTGCAGCAAGTATTGCTGTTGTGATGAACACCCTAGATAAGGTGTGGGTACTAAAAATAAGCCAGAGTTCCTTGAATAGCTGTACAGCTTGTAAATGATTTAGGAGATAGGCTACATTCATTAACTTGTTTATTATAACAAATCTGGTATGACTTCATGTTAAAAAGTTGGCGGGATATAATTCTTCTCCAGTTGGATACACCGAAGTTTATATGAGAGGCTGAGATTTTAGGGTTTGAACTTTCATTATCCTGCAAGCAATTGTAGCTATGTACTGACACCACTAGAATGATAGCAATTATTTAACACAATAGTAATAGCAATACAGTCAAAGCTCCATCAGAATTTCCATTTTAAACTCTGTTTGTTTAGAAATAATATTTCAACCAGTTAAAACAGCGTCAAGCACAAGCTTGGCATTTGCAGTTGGCCTGGATGCCTGGATGTAATTACTTTCTTCTATTTAAAAAAAATATGATCTTGATTTTTTTCATTATTTTGAAAAAAGTTTTATCTCTGTTGTTTTTCTTGCTGACATTGTCCAGATGAAAGAAATTTAATCATAAAAAACATGGCTTCACAACCACACTGTCCATAAAGAAAACAAATTGCTTTTGGCATTAAGAACAGATGAGCAATTTAGGTCTGGATGAAGCTGATCCTGGGGCCCAGGGATCAATGGAAAGTTTGTTATCCACACCAATAGATGCGAGAGCAGCCCTGTGCTGTGGGAGATGGGAGATCTGAGCTCCTGGTATGCACCCCAGTTTTACCCCATCCATATGTCATTTCCAGGGGATGGAAAGGAGCAGGAACTCCCCAAGCTGGGAAAAAGTTTTGTCTGCACATTAGTACTACACCCCTAAGCTCAAAATGCAGCAGATTTGGGTATGGAAAGCATTCCTGTTGCTCTTCCTGGACCTACTGACAAAAAGATAATTCCCAATGAAGGACACAAGTTTGGAGATGGTGTGGCTATGGGGTCCAACCCACAGCATTATTCACAATGGGATAAATTCAAATTCTCAAATGGAACTTGTTAAATTTTTTTGAAAACTTCAGACTTAATCCAACCTTTCAAGGTATATCAATGATACCTTTCCAGACAGGAAGAAGAACAAAACCTTACATTTAAATGAGGCCAAGATTGAGAACGTGAATCCTTATGCAAAGGAAAAAAAGCCCAATGTGGTCATACCTTAACTCAAGCATTGTAAACACCAGTCAAGACTATACTCACAACAAATCCAAATGCACGAAGTAAAAAAAGAAGGGCAAAACCACCCAGGCAATGTTAATCCTCTCTGAAATTGAGTCAGACTGCTATTTCAGAGTTTATGGCCTTAAATGAGAATGAACTGATATTTAAAGCCTCATTGCTTTTTAAAAATGTCCTGCCCCCCCACCTTTTCCCTTTCCATGTGCCTTGACTTCAGGGAAGAATTAAGGCTCTTCAGGTGCCTTGAAAGTATTTACTACCTCTGATGCATAACTTCAATTTTGATTTACCAGAGTTTAAAAAGTCAGTGCAGAGCTGATTGCAATAATTGTGTAAGGAAGTGCATAAATTTTGAGCTCAGATGACTCATTTTTATGCTTGATTTGTGATTTAGCAGCAGCATATTAAAATGGTGATACTTCTAAATGTATCTGGAATATTTTATTTTAATAAGGCTGTTTAATATATAACAAAACACCATAGAAACAAGTGGGAAGCTTGTCTCATTGATTTTAATGGAATTTGTTTCCCAAGAAGAATTTGCTGATTCAGTATTTTCATAGTTGTGAAAAAACAATTTGCATGGAAAATAGATTTGACTTACTTGGGCTTTTGATGCTACAGAAAGAAGGAAAAACATATTTGGGGATTCTTGAGGGGCTTCAAAGAGCCAGTAGTCCTCTGCTGTGATGACTGCAGCATTTGCAGAGTTGACAGCATTTGCAAAAACAGGCAAGGGCCTCAGTTTCCATGTTGGGACAAACAGCAGGAGTCACATCTTCAGGAGGAACTAATCCTGGCCGTTTCTTGCAGAGCTGGTCAGCCCAGGGCTGCAGGCATGTGTCTGGAAGGAGTTGAGCTTGGGCATGGGTGGGGAGACAACAAAGGTGTTTCCATCCACCTCAGCTCCTGCTTGACTGCACACATTGAACCTCCAGCCAGGAGAGTCCTGAGGCAATCAGAGGGACCCTTCCCCTCTCTCATTTCAGACCACCCTGGCACACACCTACTCCAACAGTGCTCTAAGGCTTGGGATTTGTGTTGAAATACTGACTCAAACCGCTGAAAAATTCAAGGGGCTTCTGGGTCAAATTTTCATAGGAAGAGAACAAAGTTGTGCATCATAATGACACTGCACAGTATTGTGTAACACTCTTTGGGATGAAACCTCCTCTCGGGCCTGAATTATGTGGTTCCTGATGTGTTTGGTGAGACTCACATCTTTCTGTGCACAGCTCTGGCAACAGCCACACTGCTTCCACTTCTAACCAGCATGTCTGGCCCCATCCTGCTGATAACTGTGGACTTACGGCTTCCGTCATCCCTCTTTCCCTTCCTGCCTCCCCAGATAGGGACATGACCTTGACTGTGTACCACACCTGCAGCACATCTACAGCTTTTTTGATGCCAGCTGGCATCAGTTTCCTCCTCAGTATGCATTCACTCATCCTCTAGCTGAGTAAGGACCTCAGGCAAATATCAGAGCCTGGTGGAAGCAGCCTTCCCATTTGGTCTCCTCAGTGACGTGCTGGCATCATCCCTCACCCTTGCTGGAGTTGAGCAGGAGCCGTGGGATCATTCCTGCCAGTTGCAGCCCAATTGTGCGTGTGCATACCCAGGACACCCAGGACCAGGTGTGGTCCCTTCCTTCTGTTTTGAGGACAAATCCACCAAGTGGTGTGATACTTCTGCCTGTGGAGCTCCACTTCCCATCCACTGGCATGGCTGACAGCACTGCTCCCAGTTTCCAAGGGGTTGTGGTTTTAAATAACTCTTCTTTTCACTGTAACTTCTTTTATTTAATTGAAGACTTCATAAATAGCACTGGTGTGGGCAGGAGCAGAAGAGATGGGTAGAACTTCATAACCTTTGGACTTCTTTCAGCAAGTTGATGAAAATCCTGGGGGAGCTTTTCCAATATTGTTTTCATACTCTGTGTAACTGGAAAAGTGAAATTCTTCTGAATGAGCAGGATGAGGAAAATACTTAGCTCTGACGATGCTGGGAAAATTCTGGGGTTATTTTTATCCATGCATATAATTTCTGGTTGGAAAAAAAAATTGCCTTAAGCGTTGTGAATATGTGAATTTCTTATCTTCTCTTAGAAAACATAAGCACTGGCAGGAGAAAGCAGACTTTCTTCATTAGTGCCAGAATATTTAACATAGGTTCCTCAATATGGAAAAAAGTAGTCAGAAGAAAAACAAGGAAAGTCATTATCTGTTTTTTTTCCCTTTTAATAACCTTTTCAGTAGCACAATGCATTAAAAGCTAGGCACATTCCCCTCAGTGCAATATGGTCTCAAGACATGATTTAGATGGAAAATTTAAGTAAGATTAATGCAATTTATTATCCGCCAGGATATCCCTACAAACCACACCGCTTGGCTGAATTTTTGATTCTCAATCTAATATTTCAGATGAGATTTCCAGATGGGTGTCTTATTCCTCTATTAGTTTAGTGAGGGTGATATAGAGTTTGTAAAACAGGAGAGGTTAAGCTAGTTTTAACAGTTGATTAATCATTTAAATTACTTTGTTACTGTTTGAATCCATTGACTTTTGTTTACCAAGCAACTCCCTGAAACCCAAAGCCAACAAAAACGGCAGGCAGCTTTCCAAGCTGTTAATTTATTCAATGAGTTCTTCAAAGGAGTTCTAAAAAGGGAAAAAGGAGCAAATTTATAGTTGCATTGAAAATGTAGAGCAATTCTTGTTCATTGCTTGCTAAAAATGTCTAGGTTTTTATGACTCAGAAAAAAAGCCAATATTCAAATATGCTGGCCAGCTCCTGGAGACATATATTTTTTTAAAGCAAATCAAACAAGTGCTTAATAGAGCCTGACTGCATGTTCATGCAAATGCTGATTGAAATAAAATCAACTCGTGTGAGAAGCCACACATTTCTCTGCTTTTTATGTGCAAATGTGACTTCATCTGAAGTAAGATTCTGTTCCCCTGCAGGAAAATTTAGCAGGATCAGGATCAGGTCCATAGGAAGTCAAGAGCACAGGGACAAAGCTTTTTCAAAAGCAAGTATGAATGGGTGATTAAAAAGCCTCCTTCAGTTACACAATATACATGTGTACAGTTTACAATTGTCCTCTGAGGAAAGGGGAAAAAATCTCAAGCTCTAAATCTTGAAAAAAATCCAGCTTTCAATTCTGCATATTACAAAGTCCGAGTTTGGTAAATTGATTACAAATTCTTTACAGAGACCTATCAGGAATAAACCACTAAGTCTTAGACATAAATTTGAATTCCAGTCTCCAGCTAACCCAGCTCATAAATGAATTCCTAAATGCTGACTGTGCCAGAAGACCCACTGCTGCAAAACCACTTGGCAGAAGCCATTAGTTTCAATGAGATGAACTGCTCTATTTAGCTCTCATTCAAAACTTTACAGAAATGCCAGATTTCCATAAACACAGGTTTCCTTGAATTTCCAGGGCTTTGATTAACTGGTAGATGAGGGTGTCTTACAAATATAGATTTGTATGCAGAGTTCAGCTCAGAAAGCAAGAGAGACTGGAAACGAACTATAGGCTTTTCTTTCTTTCTGGCTTTTTCTCTTTTTGAACTAGCAGAAAGCAGGAAAACGCCTTTAGAATATTTTGGAACTAAGGCTTTAATAATTAAGAATTACTCTGTGGTTTAAAAATCTTGTAGATCATTTTCCTGCCATTTATATCCTTGTGTGTTAAGCTTTTTATGACAGATTAATATCCTTCAGCTTTTACAGTATGGTTTTAAAGTATTGAAGCAATGAAAGATGAAAAGAAAAATAAAAGAAAATCCTTGTTTTTTCCTCTTAAAAGAAATCAGTTTGTGAAATCTATTTAAGGCAAAGACTACCTCTTTTATCATGGGACAATATTTTGATGTTGCTTTTTCTTCTTCTCCCCTGTACTTTTTGTGACCTACCCATCAGTCAGTTGTGTTGAGACCAGCAATGATTTTTGATACTTTTAAATTCATGTTTATGCAGGTTAGGTGAGGAGCAGATGATTTAGTGATTGTTGTTTTTTTGTTGTTGTTGTTTGTTTGGGTGTTTTGTTTTTGTTTGTTTGTTTGTTTTTGTTGCATTCTGTGTTTGAAGCCAAGTTATGGACCAATGACTTTTATAGCCTGGATGTAGGAGCACTAAAGATTAGAAGATCAAGCCCCTCTTTCTCCCCCATCTATTTTTTTCCCTCCACCAGCAAATGTTCCTAAAAAAACACATAATCTCTATAGTACTAAGGTGATCATCATAGATCTATAAATAAATGGCATTACTAGCAAGAGTGCAAGAGCAGCACAGATAATAATATGCAACTATGGTTTATTAACCTTAAACCCTCTTAAATAAGTCATGGGACCATAGCAGCCAAGAAAACTATTGTGGTCAAAAGCCATGAACTCCATCCTGCTTTTAACACTAGGAATATTTCTCCTCTTCTCCAGCATTTCTACAACATATCTGCTTCCAACCAGGGTTTCTGTAACAAAAATTGTGGTTTATGTCCCTGTTTTTTGGTTAGGGTCTGGAAGACTGATTCAGCATTTAAAAATTTTTTTTCTCCTTTTTTTAGGACAGCACTGGCTGTGTGGGTGCTGAGCCACCGAGGCTGTGTGTGGCCTTGCGGCTTGGCGCCCACACAGCTGAGTCCCGCTACAGCTGGCAAAAACTGGGATTTCAGAGCTGTAAAGCACTACGTTGGGCCTTTGGCATTACCCCACCCTTCCTGAGCACTGCTTTGAATAAGCCTGTATCCTTTGGCCATCTATGGATAACGGGCTTTCCAGGGCATTCTGCTTGGTCGATGAACGAAAAAGGTTGCTGAAGCCTGTATGTGCTGAAATCAATGTGGTCTAGCTTTTCATTGAGAACTCCCCTCATTTGCAATTGGCTTTTCCTATGGGTCTTGCTACAAAGAAGCTGAGTTTGGGTATAGGTGATTGACAGGGATTGTTTTGTTGACAGAGGTGGATTCAGACAGTGAGGAGAATGCTGCCGCTAGAGCAACCAAAGCAAGCACAGCGAAATCAATGGAAAACTGCAGGCAAAACTGAAGAGCATTAAATTAACCAAACTATGCAAAAGATGTTAAGAAGCTGAAGACCTGAAAGGAACTGGGAAAAAACAATGAATGGTCCTGCTGAAAAATGAGAGCTGCAATGTGAGGATTTGAAGAACTCCAAAAATGAGCTGAGAAGATTGAACTCAAACAGAATGGAAAAGTAATGTTTTTAGAGCACTTAGAGTCATGACATGTATTGGGATACAAGATCCATGCCTCAAATATTCAGACTTCAGGTTGGGATAAATATAATACTGAGTATAAACTTCAGTTTGACTATTGAAACTACATGATCCTTCTTTACCAAGGAATGACTGGTGAAATATAAAAAAAAAACCTAAACCCCAAACCCCAAAGATAATTTACTACCGTTGTATTATTTCTCCTTACAGAAAAATCTAACAGGAAGAAACCACTGAAACATAGTTTAGGTCTGAAGAACCATGTTTCTTGAGTATCTGTAAATCTATGAACATCCGGCTGCCTTGACTGGTTTCTGTGAGCCCTAAAGTCCCAGCTTTGATGAAAGGCCACACACAGATCACAGACCCCGCAGAAGAAACCTTGCCTTGGCGTGGCACAGAGGCTGTCTGTCCATCTGAGACTCAGTGTCTGAGAGCCAGCCACAAACCTTGTCTTTCCTAAGAGGAGTGGACCAATTTTTCTTCTTTTAAAATAGCCAAAGCAAGTCCTGCTCCTATAGCCAATGGTCTGGTGTGCAGGGCATTCAGGCTGGGGGATCTCTAACAGTGCCTTCCTCGCCTGGGTGAAACACAAACCTGTGCCTTCTATAAACCCTGGGAGCAACTTCAACAGAGATGCTGAGGTTTGTTGTAAGAGTGAGAGTGGGGGAGTTCAAGAGTTAGTGTGATTAAGAGCCAAAGAGCAAAGGATCCAAAATCTAATGCCCATTCTGAGAGCTGGCTGCAGGTTTTCCAGTGCAAGCTTCCCTCATACTGCAGTGCTATAGGCAGGTTTGTGAGCATCATCCATCTATTATTAGTAGCCAAATAACTCTCTGCATTTTGGAAGAAATGAGTATTAAGGGGTTCTTTGGAGGAGTTTTGAGAAAATCTGTAAATTGTGCTCTCCACTGAGCAGAAATGTGGGATACCATCATCAGAGTATGTAGTATATCATCTATACCTTCCACAGGTGGCATAGACACCACAGAATTTCCTTGACAAAGATTTTGTGTCTCCCCAGGATAAGGAAGCTTGGGAAGAACAGAGGGAATGGAGAATAAGAGAAAGGCAGAATTTGCCACGTATAACACCAAATGACTCATTCATTCACTTCGTGTGTTAAATCTTGTGCCCTGCCAGCTGCAGCCTCTCCCAAAATTAGGGGCACCTGACATCTTATATTTGCAGAGAGATGCAGGTGACAATAGATTATTTTTATTGTGCAAGTGCACCAAACCTGGTGGAGCCCCACAGATTACGGGCAGGTATGCAAACATGTGCACATATGAATAGAGGTGCAAATCCATCAGAGGGGCATTTGTTAGAGAAGGGGAATCCAGCTCACTCTTCTAGGAGAGGTGTGGGGATGTCTTCACATGTAACTCACTCGAAGTAAAAAATACTTCAGTAAAATTCACACAAAAATAAAAAAATCAAGCATTTATAACTGGTTCCTAATTAAAAAAAAAAGAAAAAAAAGGAAAGAAAATCATCATTTCCAGTTTTTCTTGCACGTTTGAGTACGTGAGGAATTCTGACAAGAATTTTTATTTCAGGTATTAGATTCCAAGACCACATTATCAGTGTGGAGGAATTAATACCCTCCATTCATGTTTTTGTCAAAACCAAATGTGGAAAATGCTCAAACCACACCTGTTTCAGTTCTACAGCCCATACACTTCTGCTTGCCAGCTCCTTAGCTGTTAAAATTAGTTAGGGGATTTCTGATACTTTTTTCTTTTCTATTTTGATTTCTTTTTCAAGGCAGTTACAGGACAACAGTAGCAAGAGTATGTGGTTAGCTCAAAGGGATGTGAGAGGGAAAGCAGAAACACTTTAGAACTCCAGCAGCAGATGCACAGGGGAAGATTTGGCTCTCACATTGAATGCTAGTTAGTGTGGGGGTGCTATGTCTGTGCTATGGGCATCAGTGAGGGAATGATAAGTTACTCTGCTGATCCAAGTGGGTTTGCTCAATTCTCTTTTGAGGTATCACCTGATGGGGCTCAGCACAGCACCTGAGGGTGTCTGTGTTGTAAAGAAGGACAGAGAGGGAGAGGTTTTATTGAAAGAAATGCTCAGTGTAAGAGACAGCAAGGCTGATGACAAATGGTGGTGTCATTCAGACGCTTTAGGGAAGCTGATGCTTTTGGAAATGCAACAGCAGTACTCAATTCAGTGTCCTCCTGTCTTCTCAGGAATGCAAACTTGAATTTAAAAATTACCCTGTTATTATACCCCATCAATCAAATGGATAATCACCCCATTAGCACCTTGGACTGCTGCTCAATTCTCCACTATCCAGCCACTGGCCTTCCATGCTCCAAGCGAGAGAGTGAAATCTCCCTGGTGAGCAGATTTGGACAAACTCTGTGCCACATTATATAACAATCAGGACTTGTTTGGTCCTCCCTCTAAAAATGTCTATAAAATGTGCACTCTCTATAGAGTTTGGGCTACAAAGAAAGATTTTTGTACAGCTACTTTTTAGTTATCTGTACAAATTTTTTGTCTCTGTTACACCAACTTCCTGGTTTAAACTTACAATAAAATCTGGTTAAAGATGCATTGAAATCCACATCAAGGAAAAATATAAACCAATGAATTACATTGGTATATTCACTGGTTTATAATTACATAATTTCATATATAATACATTAGCACAATACCTTACAAAATCAGTATTTCTGCTACAGAAATGATGAGTAAAAATATCTTCAGAAAAAATGAACAACTTTCCCCAGAGTTTTTTTAAAATTTTTGGAAAATTGCTGTCTTTAGTTTGCTACATAATGTCTGCTGGAAATACTTTGCTCTCTTTCACCTTTATGTTTATATTATTCTCAGAATTTTCACAATGGTACTATGATTTACCCTGTCTTATGGGAGGGACCTTGTCATGGTTTGACACTAATGCAATGGCAGTGTCCCCATGAAAATATATTCTCCCTGGTGTCTACTGTGATATGTGATCAGAAATAGAGCAAAGCAGGCTCCAGCTTAGGAATAAAGGAAAAAAAAAACTTTATTAACTTACAATATATAAAAGAAACACACAGAACTCAGAATGAAAACCTTCCAAAAACATTCCTCCTCCCCCCACCAAATTTCCAACACATCACAGTAAGACAAAACCTTGGATTCTCAATTCAGTTACCAGCCCTCAGATCACCAACCCTCAGTCCATCACCACCCTTCAGATAATCAATTCTCAGTTCATCAAGAAGAGAGGAGTCCCTCTTGTACCATAGGCTTCCCCTGGAAACACAGTTGAAACCTCTTGTGTTTCCATGTCACACGTGGCACTGCCCAGAGATCATTTGCCATCGTGACATCTTCCTTCCATGCCCGGTGCTCTCACCACTGCGCATGGACCAGAGCTGCTTCTAGGGTTCCCCTTTTAAGGATGCTTTGCCCAGCCCCAAAAAAGCACAGTCTCTCTTCACATCACCCCCTGGGGCCGAGGGGTCTCAAGAACAGCGATCTTCTCCTTCACTGAAGATCGAGGGCACCACCACTCTCCTCACTTGTCATCTCTGTTCACACACTCCTTCACGTAACATCACTGCACTCTCTTGGCTCCAAGCCACTGCCTCCCCCTAAAAGCATTTTCTGTGTCACAGGAAAAAATTTGGTTCTGTCCATGGCTATACAAGAAAAGTCCAGCCAAAGGCCACTTCATTATCTCCTCCCACCTAGGATTCTTCCCAACTCTTCTGACATCTTTCACTTGCACGGACTTTCATCACACTTGCCCATTTCCTGCTATTCCATCTCTATCTCTCCTCTCATTCAGATCCAGGAGGATCAGTATTTGTAGGGTTTCCATTATCCAAGGAAAGGGTTAAAATCTCGGGCTCTGCCTGCCCAGAACTCCCAAGACACGGCCCTGCCGGGGCACCTTCTCGCTGCCCTCACTGCACCACCCCCCCCCCCCCCCACCCCTTCTCGGCCGGCTGTGCTATCAAATTTCAAGGTGGCAAAGGCACTGCCCGATGCGCTCGGTGCTCCTCCACCCTTCCATCCTGCAGGGGCCTTCACCCCCCTTCTCTGTCCAAGGCCCCGGCCTACCTCACCCAGCCGCATGGCTTCCCCTTCCCCACCCAGCCCACAGTCGGGCACGGGAGCTCTGACCTCTTTCACTGACAGAACCCAAGAGAGCTTCCCCCTGGGAGTTCTCTGCTTTTAACCCCCTGTGTTCTCAGAGGCGTATCCATGTCCTCAGTGGCCACACCAATATTCAAATCTGAGCACCCATTGGTTTGATCACCAGACTCCCAAAAAACTCACTTCCTTTTCAAACCAGGACGGACCTGTTGCTATTTTAAAATTAAAACACAAGGTGCCTCATGCCCTCCTCCCCAAAAACCCCTTCTCATTTTATTTGTATTGTAAGCAACAATAAATATAATGAAAGAACCACATGATTCACAGGTAATGCAAAACTATTATACAGAAATTTTCTTCATGTCTTATGAAAGAAACATATTAAACTGAGAATTCTCCTAACTGTGAAACACTGAATGAAAATTAGGGAGCATCACTACAACAGTATTATAAAGACAAGGAAGATATATTTTTGCAGAATGGTTTTCAAATTTGAATTTGACATTTGAATTCCAGAAATTCAGATCTAAAAATAGCTCTAGGAACCAAACACAAACCAGTTCAAAACAATTTGCATTCTTTAATAATTATTCTTTAAACTAGCAGGTATTTTCTTTTTTTTTTTTCTTGAGAAACTGAATCCCACTGTCTCTACGGTGTTTCCTCAAAATGGTTAATTTAGAAATATCCAAGGGATAGTCTATTCGCCATTCTAGGCTAATTAGTTTGGGACTGGGTGGGTGATATTTTTTGCAGATATTTAATAGGCTGTATAAACACCTGGCTAGTTTTTTCTTTCCTGAAACACAAACATTTCAGAAGTCAGCCACTTTCCTGACCAATCAAAAGAGGAGTTTAGAGCACCCCTCCCTGCCCGTGCCCTTGATGGTGACTCTTTCTAGGGCTCTGATGTTTATTTGGCTCCTTACACCATTCAGTACATCACATGCTCTATTATATTGTGTGATTTTTGAAAGCCTAAATGTCATGCAGTAGAAGTCAAAAGCCTTAAAATGTCTCTTATATTTATGTATATTTATTTTTATCAAGCGAGTTATAATCTCACCAGAGGGTGTAATCAAATCTGCCTGAGGAGACTGATGTTCATAAAACAATGTTGGCTAACATTATTTCTTTTCCAGGCTTTTACTTCTTCTTTGATTATATCTTGTGTCAGTTTTATTCCTGGTTCTGCAATTGGAAACCCACAATAACAGTGCTATAATATTTCACAAATCTGCTCATGGTCAGCTCTCCTGTTGATTCAAACCGTGAGCATTTAGCTTTTTTATATTCTTTTTTTTTTTTCCAAGAATCCAGAAGTTATTTAAGTAATTTAAGAATTCTCTCAAAAAATGCGTGTAGAACCAAAGCAGGACACTATGTGCTGGCATACAGAGATGAATTATGGCAACAAAGCTTACCCCCCACCCCTTGACAAGCTGCCTGTGCACTGGGACTTTGATAGGGCTATCCTGAGGTTAGAGTTACACCACATGAATAAGATGAGTTCTCAGCTCAAGCATTCTAAGGTGGTTTTAGTTCTTTGGCTGACGAATGGTACCTTCTTTATGGTGTTGCCATGGCACTGTGTTGAATCTGCAACACAGAGCCACTTATAAAAATGGGGCAAGGGCTCCTAAGTCATTTAGGTTCATTGAAATTGTATCCACCACCTTATTCATTGATCCAAACTCACACATACACACATGCAAATATTCTATTTTTCCATGGGCAGGGTGTGTAGCAAGAATCTCTGGTAGCTCTGCTACTGAGCAGGTAAGTCCATGAGCCATCAGAGCACACCCTACACTGGCTGTACAACCAGATGGCTTCCAGAGCTCTTCTGCGTGTGCACCAAATTTATCAGAACTGTGAAAATCACAGTGGTACTTTTTCTTATTCCTGTTTCCCTTCTTTTCTGGATATTTATGCAAACAGCATTTCGAAAAACACACAGACAACAATCTTTCCTGGCAAAAGTGTTGGACTTCTATGTGTTTTTTATGTTCTATTGGTTCAGGAATGCTTTTGCACTTAACACCTCCGCAAACTTTTTTTGTGACACAGTATCTCATCTGGTAGGTCCATTCTGAGATGGCTGGCTGGCATGCCAAATACAAACTCCAAACCCTATCTTCCCCAGGTGCTAAGTTACCTTTCCTGACAGTCTGAGCAAAATCTGTGGAGGTGTTTGGTTTAGGCTTGAACAGTACACTCAGATCCCAGCCATTTCCTCTTCTGGACACCCGATTGCCCTGTGAATATTCCAAACTGATAATGTCAATCTTGAACGAGAGGTGGTCTGAGAAAGCACTTTGCCCTGCATTTTTC
Organism: Molothrus aeneus; assembly: GCF_037042795.1. Classification (NCBI taxonomy): domain Eukaryota; kingdom Metazoa; phylum Chordata; class Aves; order Passeriformes; family Icteridae; genus Molothrus; species Molothrus aeneus. The sequence continues at coordinate 1,319,462 of NC_089678.1, read as the reverse complement.
TTGATCAGAGATCAAATGTGGATTTTGTTGGGATAAAATAAAGAGCAGAGGTGTGTGTGGAAAGTCAGGGTTGTGGATGTGCTCAGGCCACAGCTGCCTGCAGTGTGTTGCCTGCTAGAATGGGATAACACATCTTGGACCATTCACTTGAGCCCAGCCTGTGCTCTGGCACTTCATACACAACTTGTTATGACTTTCAAAGGGCACCTCATGGCATGCTGAATTGCAGCCCAGAGGCCATCCAGGAATGCCTCCAGCAGAGCATGAACTTAGCCAGGACAGTTTTAGCTGGCAGCCTCCTGGTGAGGGGGCGCAGCTCTCTGCCCTTGTACCACCCCTGTTCTTTGTTTCAGCCCATGCAATCAGCAGTGCTGTCCTTCCTCTCCCTGGCACAAGAATCTCAGGCCACACCTTGTGCCAGGTAACCTGGGCAGCAAATCATCCAGACTTTATCAGAACTCTGTGCTGTGGGTCCATTCCCATCATCTTGGTGGGAAGAGATAATTGCCCCTCAAACAACAACTCGTCACCAGCTACCTGGGCATACACCCCGACTCTCCCTGCAAAAAGAGGAGACTGCTTTGCTTTTATTCTTGTTTTTTTTTTTTTGTACTCTGTTTTTCTTTCACTAGTGTTTCATGCTCTGATACAGACGTATTTCTCCGGAAAAGCTCCTGTGCATAAGGATTTCTGTTTTCGTTTATGACCTTAAGGGAAAACATCTGTTGCTGTTGCTGTCTTGCCATTTGTCTTCAGCTTTCCTCATAACTGTTGTTTTACTTGTGGTATCATCCTTCTTTCTGAATCCCCACTATCCTTCTGCACTGTATCTCCCTGTCGCTGTGATAGGTCATATTCTGGTGTCACTGTTTTCTGGGACAAAGTCAAATTATTTATTTTTAGGAGGTGTTTAAGTTAATCTCTTGTCTGTTACTGCTCTTTGGGGTTCTTTTGCTCTTTTAATGTTCTATTATCTTGTTCCAGACTAAATTTTCTCATCTGAAATAGTTCCAGAGAGATAATGTCCCTCAAAATTTGAATTTTCCTGTTTTTCTTCACAATGGAAAATTGCTGGACTTTCTCTGGCTTGTTTTTTAGCTTTTTTATCTGTATTATTGGTGCCTTGGTGATGTTTGTTAACAGCTGTTGTAGGAAAATACTGTAAGCAAAACGGAGGCCCAGATTTATCTGATTTATTCTGTCTCTCTAAGTGCCTTGTCATTGTTTTATAAAGCCAGTGGGGAGAAAAAGAGGACAACTGAGATCCTAAGTGAGTGAATTTGTCCTCACTTCTCTTTTGAATAAACCACCACCAAATTACATAGTGAGACTGTAGTGCAACCCTGCTCCTCACTGAGGCAATTCAGGAAAGGGTTGGAGGCAGATCAGTGTCAGTGAAACCACAGAGGGAAGATGTGGCCCTTACCAAGGGTGCCACTGAGGGGCTCATCAGCACAAGACCCCTACAGAATCTCTCCTCCTTGTTTTATTCCAGTAAAGGACGAACAGGGAAACACAAAGTCAGGAAGCCTAAGATCAGCAGTGTCACCAGCTTGAGTCAGTTCTGTTTATATCATGAGGTAGCTTTACTTGAAATTAAATGGTGAATTCAATGCAATTCCCTGACCTCTTAGGTGCTACCACTGAGATATGCACAAGCCATGTACACTGAGATGTCTGGGCTTTCAGTGAGTGATACAGACACTGATTTCTTTTCCAAGCATGTTATGAAGGGCTTAATATAATTGAGTTACAATTGTCAGTGCAATTGTCAGTGCATGAAAAAAATCAGATTCTCTTGAAAAAATAATGTTGTATTCTCTGAAGAATAATGTGGGCAAGCATGGTGCTTCTCTATTCTGATAGTAAAACATGGAAATTTGGTTTCAGGAAGTTCAGTGCAACCTTTTTAGATGCACAAGCCTTAGCTGAGTGTAAACAAAAAGACACATTGCTTGGAAAAGACACTATTGATATCACAGATCATTGAGATATCAAGAGTAATGACAACAAGACCTTCCAAGACAGCCCATCTGCAGGTCCCCACACATCCCACATTCCCTTAAGCTATCTGCCATTCTCTTAAACTAAAAAGGACACTTGTCCTTTTCTGATTCCAATATCCTTATAAAAAGCAAAATTTGCAAATCATGCTGTGCCTCTTCTATAAGGGGATTTGTCAAAAGTCATGCTGCAGTGTCTTCTACCTCTGGATGAGCTGTAGGCTAAGATTTGGATTTTGTCTTTGAAAATGAGCAGAGGCTTTTCATGGGGTTTGAACTCCTCCATGCTCCACTCTCAGGGGCTCTTTTCCTGTGAAATTAAAAGCATTGCCAGGCTGGTCTTCATGTTATTTCCATCACTAGGTGCTGCTTGCATTCTGCAGGCTCCCTCTAGTTTTTAATTCCACCCAGGATTCAAAAAAAAGGATTAGATTCTAGTGGAAATCTAGAAATGCTCATGTCAATCCCTTTCTTCCTAGAGTTATGAGGTGAAAATGACAGATGTTATTGCTGAGACACAAGCCAATCTCTGATCTTAGTATATGAAATGTTTTCCTAGGGATCTCCTGCAGCCTTTATACAAAGGGTTTTAAAATTTCAAGCCTAAGTTGTGAATAAAAATACTTTTTTAGATTTCCTAGATGGAAAAAAACCCTTACTGTAAATCTTTGATGGCCAATCCTTATCTCTGTCATAGTTCAGCAAAATTCCATCTGAGTGGTGCAGCAGGAAAAAAAATCCCAATTTTATCAGAACAAACCTATGAAGCTCTTTTAAATGTTTTAAAATCTCTTTAAAGGGGAGAGACACCTGCATCCACTCAAAGAGCCCAGTTGAGTTAAAGACACAGAATGTGTGTTGTGGAAGCTCAAGCCAAGCAGTGAATGATGAAAAAAATGCTCATTTAATTTCTTGGCTTCTGCAGTCTTATCAGAGTGTTCTGTCCAGCAGAAATGAGCCCTGTGAAAAACGTATATCCTCAAGTTCAAATGTGCAGTGTAAAACAATATCTAAAAGAAGTTAATTCCATCACTTGTTCCTTAAATAGTTTTCAGTGCGAGAGATGGTTTTATAATCATGTGTCTATGATCAGAGACTTTTGGATAGACACCAAATCAAAACATCAGCAAAGAGAATGGGGTGATGTGGAAAACTGATTTATTCATTCAGAGTCAATAAAGTAAGCATGCAGTAGCTGGATTGTAAATAGTCCTGTGGAGAAGATTTATAAGTCTTAACATGGGGAGACAGGTTTATCCCAGTTAAAAGCACATTTTGACTGGAAGAACCCGTCACCATGTTTATAAAATGGGGCCTTGTGTGCAAGATGTAACCTTTGGCCTGTGTAATTTTGAAATAGGCAAACAATATCATCTGCAGCCATGCTTTTCATCTCTACAGTGGAAAGCTAAAATTGACCTGAAAATATAAAGGAGGAAGATAAAAATTCTAAGCAAAATAATTCTAGGCCTCAGCAGGAATATGCACAGTGCTTAAAACTTCCCTTTGCTCCAGATTGCTGTGTTTATAAATCAAAATTATATGTCCAGTGGGGAAAAGGGAAGTAAAGCTTATTCCAAATGGAAAAAGGACAAGTGATTCATTTCTGTTAAAATCATAATTGAAAATACAGAATGTAGAAATACTCTTGGTTTACTCTTGTTTTCATTTGTAACATTTGCTTTGTTGCAGTTAATGTGATCAAGAGACTGAAAAAGAAACCATTTAAAGAAGCCATTTACCACCGTAAATCTTTCAACTATTTGAAAAATAATACACATTGCAGGTTTTCTGCACCCTATAAAATAGAGCTTCATCTTTACCAGGGATAAATGCCCTTCCTTCGATTTTTTGATAGAACAGGCCTTTCCAGTATTTCATTTATTAAACAAAAAATGTCTTTATTGACTGTAGTGTATAAACAACTCTGAAGAAACTCTAGTGAAATCTAATGAGGTATTTCCCTTTGCAGTATGACAAGGTTCTAATATGTGCATATGTGCAGTAAGTAAAATAAAATTGACTCGGACAATCAGATACCCCAGCGAGCTTCTATCTTTGCAACAAATGTGCTCTAAATTCCAATGTGCTTTGACAATCACCATTTATTTCAATGCATCCTCCCCAGACACTCATTCTTGAGAGCCAAATTCCTGTCTCATGGAAATCAGAGGGAGGCTTGCCATAGGTATCAGTGTTGGAAAGATTTGATCCTTACTATGTTTAAAAGCAATCAGATGGATGCAAAATGAAAGGAAATGAATGCATATTGCCCCTTGAAGTTCTGAGGACATTGAAAAAGCATATGTCTGGTACTTTTATTCTGCAGCTCTCACATGCTGACAGAATAACAACTGTCCTTCACTAGTTAGCAAGATGCCTCCTCCAGGCCTTCACAGGCCATTTAGGGATGCAGACAATTATCTCCCAGTGCAATAAGTCAGATTCGTCTCCCTAGGTATGACATGCCATTCTTACAGTAAAATATTGCTCCCCGGAGTTCATCTGTACTGCAGACTCTCCTAGGGTTTTGGCTAGACATAGAATGGAGGTTCTTGGATTTGAAGATATGCTGCAAACATAGCCCATTGCTCCCTTATGGATAGGGAAAATGTAGAAGCAAAAGAAAAACAGAACTGTTGTGGGCATCTCTGGACAAAAGGGGAACAATACTAACAGAGGGGTTCTAGGGTGCAGGTGAAACAAATCCTTTTGAAATTCAGTCACTCATATGACTCTCATTATCAATAATGAGAAATTATTATTGATGGTAACAAAGAGATAAGACAACAAAAAGAAAGATAAAGACAATTATATTATCATAATTTTTATTTTAAAAATATTTTAACATATGTTGAAAATAAATATAGATTCAGATGTTAAATTCATTTAAACATTTAAGTAGATATCACTGGTCTTCTGAGATGGCTGTGTGAATCAGCAGGCTTAGGTCATGGGGTGAATATAAGGACTAAGAAACTAGATTAATGCCACAGAACCAGTCATCCCATAACTCTGGGAAGTCATATCAGTGAAGGAAGAAAAATCTTTAACATACCCTCAAGTCCCAGTGACTTTGCCTTGCAGGATCAGCTCCTCACTGCCTCTATGTGACATCCATGACTGGTCACAGCTCAGCACTGCAGGAAAAATTATGGACATTTCCAGTCAATTCAGAGAACAAACAAAACACAAAAGAATTGTGATGAAACAGGGAACACACTTCAGGCAATCCCACAAATTAGACAAAAAATAAAGAAAAAATGCTCACTGTACATGGATCACATAATCCTGGAGAAAAGCCATTTTCCAGCAAGAGAACTTGGGTATCTGTGAGAAGGTGAAAATAGAGAAAAATTGCCTTTTAATACAGAAAAAAGGTTTGAGCAGCCCTTTAAATGCAGTGGTGTGCTGTTGATTCCTATTTCATGGTTTTCATGAAGGGATGGTCAACATGTCTACTGTTGCTCTACTATTGCTGAGGTGTTGAGACAATACATACAAAGAAAAGTGTGACAGCAAAGGAGAGTCTCCCTTTCTCAGATGTCATGTTAGTACCCCTTCGGCTGAGGCCTCTTGTATTTTTATTTCTATTCCAGCTGTTCGTCAGAATGATTGGTAGAAAGTTGTGACTCCAAGGAAGGCTCAAATTGCTCCTCCAGCTGTTGGGTTTATTATCTACATTTTAATATGGGCAAAGAGAAGACCTTCTGAAAGAGAAGACCTTTTGTGGCACAGCTCCAGCTGGTTGATTGCACCCAGCAGAGTGCTGTGCACTGCACTGTTGGTCCCCTGCACTTATCTCTGACAAGCTGTGTAATTACTACACGCCTGACAACACTTCCCATTTTCTAGAACTGCTCCAGTTAAGAGTAAATGTATTTTCACAAAACTAGGAATACACTTGGTAACACTTTCATCAAGTTGTTACCACCCACCAGGGCAGACATGAGCTTGTGGAGTGGTAGCTCAGAACCATATCCGATCCTTGTTGTACTTTCAAGTTGCTAAAAACTTTGGGTGGGTGAGTTCTGGTTACTCAGACTGACTTTTGCTGTGCAACTCACAGAGGGACATTAATAAGTGTGCTGTGGATGAGGATGCACTTTGCAGGTGTGACAGTAGAGATGCTTTTTCAGAGAGATAAACTGAAATTTTTTCACATAGTCAAAGCACAGATGAGGAACTTGGTGACAGAAAGATTGCGTGCCTTACCCAGGGTCATACAGGAAGATTGTGTCAGTGCTGGAAACTGAATGTGAAATTTCTAGCTCCCAGCTAGCTCATTAATTATTTTATCATCTTCTGCCACAATAGGAAGATTACTGAGAATGCAGACATTCCTCACATAACTGCTGGGAATGCTGAATGATTCCAAGTGTACACAAATACATAGGGAAAGAGTAGATTTGAAAAAGATATGTGATAAACATTGCAGCCTAATCTGTATTTCCTCATCTATATGTTCAAGCGGCCTAGTTGTAATGGTACTAACATTGCATATCAATGGTGGGAATCCAAAAACTATGGAACTCTCCCTCCAATATGTTCATATTGTCCTCTGTAGATGGTAATTTTTGTCCTCATAAAATTGTGGCTTGTTTTTTACTTATGTGTAGCAACAGACCCTCCTCCTGAAAATAGCCTCTTATTTCTCACCTTCTACTAAACAAACCACTAAAAAAAGTGAGATCTTGTGTCACTCTCCAGCTGTCACTCTCCAGCTTTGAAGGTGAAGCAGTTAATGAAGACTCCTACCTTAGCCAGCCTTCATATTACATGTTACTTTGCATTTACTACTTGATGTTTCCACTTTTATATTTGCTTTGCTTTAACATTGTTGCCTATGCTTTTCTAAAGGTGAATCCATTCCAAAAGTATTTGGTGGTGGCTGTGCTTAACATTTGCCAGTGGTCTCAATAAATTTGAAGTAGATTTGTCATAAAAGTAAAAAGGATGAGCAGACTATCTAGTCTTTCTGTGCAGCCTGTACTATAGAATTTCACTTACCAGTTCTATGACACCCAAAATTCTTAATTAAGTCTTTGAGATTTTTGGTAAATCTAACAAAGCCCCACACAGGGAGCCTTCTAGTTAAATCTTCTACCCAAACATATTGTCTCTTGCTTTACCTTTCATAATTGTCTTTGCAATGAAACAGTAATAAACAATGCACAAGGGCAGAAGAATATCAGCTGGAGAAGGGTCACTAGTAGTTGGACTGTGATACATGATACTCCTGAAAAAAGTCAAAGCAATTTGGGAAAAAAAATCATATGATGAATTACAGGAAATAGTAAGTTAGAGAAAAGTGTATTCTCTGCTACTTTTTCATAAATCCCTTGAAACTATTGTCATGAGATGATGATTAGAAATTTCAGTAACACAGTGGTAGAAGCAGCCTGACTCAGAGACTGTATTTTTGATTTGGCTGTAAAACTTCCATTGCTGAATATGTGAAAAGAGCAAGAAAGTGTGTATATGTGAATTGACATTAATCCATGCAAACAACAAATAATTTAAACATTGTAATTTATCTTCAGATAAATTATTTGTGACTTCTGAGCCAGATCCATGGAGCTGTGCTCATGTAGAGCTCAAATTTGCCCTCCTATTTTCATTATAAACCACCATTACACATAGCTGAATAAAATTGTGTAAAAAATGTACACTCTTATAATTTCCCTTCAATCTGTCAACATTTCCTTGAGCACAGTTTTGTTATAGAAGCATCCTTAGCACCTTGGCCATCTAAGTATAGCTACCAACCAAGATTTCTCCAGTGCTGTCAATCCAATCTCTCACAATTTATTATGCTTTTATCTACAGTTGTACTCTTTTGTAAATAGACAGAGTTCAGTATTTAATTAGTCAATCTCCCATGTAGCAACGAACATGAGTAGATAGTCCTTAGCATGCATTTCTGCTGGGGTCTGCAGTGCTTTATCTATTTACAGGGCACAGATCTCCTATCAGAGTGGTGCCTTCTGCATGAGAGCAGAATCCTCATTTTCTCTCTGTCTATTTTTGCCCATCAGGATCTTATACAGTGCTCCCTAAAATGAACAGAAAGACACCTATTGATTAACTGGCTTTTCTGTCATGCTCCAGGAAAATGAGAAAGGCACATTGATTTTTCAGTTTGCTGTTAAGACACATTTTGAATTTCTGTGGTTTTGGCTGACAATGTAGCCTTGGCAGGGGCTTCCACCTGCAAAATTAAAACCTAAAGTGTGCCACTTCCCCAACTCACTGCTGTTCATTGCTCATACCAGGAGTGCTGTGGTTCTCTGACACAGCAGCCATCAGCCACTTCAGGCAAATTTTCATCCGCTATCGTGGCTCCTTTGGACTCAGCCCGCTGTGTCTTCACCTGACCACCTCCAAGACCACTTACATGGCATTCAAGATGATGGCAGCAAGTATGTGGCCTGTCACAGACAAAAATCAATTTTAACACATCCCCTTTTATAAAGGAAGTGATCTCTGGTGTTTCTTACATCAAAATTCCAATTAGCTCCGAGCTTCTCCTGAAACATTTCCCTTCACTGACTATAGGATTAAATGACTGAGCACACGATAATGCCCACAGTAGCATTTCCAAATCTAAGTGCCAGTGCTGGGATCCTGGGAGAGGTTGATGGGAATTATGCCCTTAACTTCCCCCCTCCAGTGAGACATGACCACATAATTTGCATTCCTACAGTGATCTCACCTCAATTCCATGTGTGTCAGTTGTAGGGAACAAAACCTCAAATCCAACATTTCACTCAAGCCTATGCTTTATTTATAATTATATGAAAGTTCTGGTTGCAGTCCCTGCCACAGCCTGAGAGTCTCACATCACCTGGCATTTTAACTGTGCTCATAAGTTGGGTCCTAATTGCAAAGCCAGGCAACCAAAGAAATTAAAAATATGATTTTCACACATGCTTCAGCTGGTTCTCTTTAAAAATGAGGCTACGTGCAATGTATGTCTAATAAGGATTATGGTGGGTTGCTAGGGACACCAAAATTTGGAGATGTTGGCCTAAATGGTATGGATAAGGAGAAGTGTTTTTTACATGAACTGTTAAATAAAACTCTTGAGTTTTAATAAATAAACAGCTCTTTAGGAAGTGGTGACAATGTGCAATCTGCAAAAGAAGGAAGTCTCAGAGGTGCTGTGGTAATAATGCAGTTACTTGAAGCACATTGAAGATACAAATATCTCTGTGGTTTTTTATTTGCTTCCACTCTTTGAGTCATTCTGAGAAACTTCACAAAGCTGTGCACGTTCCAGTTATGGCCAAAGCATGATGCATTCCTCACTGCATACAAAAAGCTTTACTCCAGAAGGCTACAGTGTGGGCTGAGGAGAAGTCTTTTCCAGGCACTGGGAAATGAAGATTTGAAGCACAATGTAGTGGAGAACTTTGTTTCATATGTATGAAAGAAGAAGAAAGGCAAACATTCTTGGCACAGTGAGACAATTAAAAAAATAGGGAAGTGGCTACTCTCAAGACTGAAGAATTTCTGTCATAACATGTGTTGCTGAAGTCACCAAAATGTGGTGGTGGTGATGGTGTGGCTTTGTCCTAGCCGAGGAGAGACTGTTTGAGAGTAGTATTTTAAGTATTTATTACAAAATCATAAGCACAGCCAAATCCTTCAGAGGATTAGGGAAATTAGTTAATGAAAAAACAGTTCAAAATAATTTTGCATCCCCCAATTTTGAAAATCAAGGAACGGATTCAATTAAATTAATTTCCAGAAGTCCTCAAGAACAAGGTGGCATTGGAAAGGAGTTGATTCTGCCCTAGAAGTTTCAAAGACAGGAGAAAAGCAGATCCGAATATCTTCAAATAAAACAAACCACCAAAGTAATAAACATGGTTTAGTTTATATTGCTTAAATAAAGATGATTTTTTTTTTTCCTCTGGATGCACTGTGAAGCAGCTGGCTAGTTAGTGATCATGATTGTTAGATTATAGATCCAGCTCACCACAAAATCAGCAGCCAAATGCTTCCTAATGCCTTGGTTTACTCAAGGCCACAAAAAAAACCCCAAACAACCCTTAAATATATCCAAGAATCATGAATAAAATAATCAACACAAGCAGAGATGCTCATGATCATTACTGAAAGACATTTTCGTTATGATTTACTGAGGTCCCCAGGACCCTTCAAGTTTAGTCAGAGTTGGCATTAGAGGTCTGACCATGCCTGGTCCTGCTCGTGTCAATTATTCAGGCTTTTTCTAGCTTTCCCAAGAGAAGCTGCTAAATACTTCCAACAAAATCTGACTCTTCCCTCATTTTTGTCTGAGCCATCTATCTTCTAGCAAGCTCCATGCTGATAGATCCCTGAGGTGGTCCACAAGCCCAGAAAGAGGCCAAGGCTGCCATGCAGATACAGGAATCTGCCTGGGGAAGGTAGGGTGCTATTATCACAGGATGAGGGTCTCCCTGGTCATTTAAAAGACCAACTTGGGGGGGGAGGTGCCTTTGAGTCTAAAAGGAAATGCACTCTTGTCTAGGCAGGTTAATATCCAAGTTTGTAGAGGAGCTTGATTCCCCAAACCTTATTGGTAGCAATGCTGAGTACCACACAGTGTTTCAGTGGAAACCCATGAAACCTCTTCAGATAACAAAGTCCAAGCCTAATTTTCAATGCTTGCTGGAGCAGGCCCAAAGGCTGAAATAAAGACCTGACCCCTGTGACATACACATGTGACCCATTCCTCTGACAGCTTGTGGAGGAAAAGACTGGAGGTATTGGGCACATCAACACTTACCTAGGTTTGGAGACCAGGGTGCTTTTCCATAATCAGGGGGAAGTGTTGGAATGTGTTGTTGCTATGTTTTTTAGTCCTTTTGAAACTGTGGCCCTAAGGAAATGAGGAAATACAGAGGATGAGGTTACATTGTTATTATTATTTCATATTTTTTTGAACACAGGATTATATGGCTGGATTAATATTATATTAGCTTTCTAAATCTTTAAAAACACAGGGCCTACAGTGCACACTCAATGCTTTATTCATTAAATTACTGCATTTCTATTTTTAAAAAATCCTGCCTATCTAGTAAGCATTCCTTTTTTGCTCTCTCTTTCTCTCTCATAGTCCTTGGAATATTCTTGTCTGAAAACACATATGTGTAAACTTTTAGAAATAAAAAAATAATTTTTGAGTAATAAATCAGTTTTCTGTGCTTTCCTTAATATGCGACTTGATGTTGACAGTCACTCTCTGACCAGGTGCTGTTTTCTAAATTCCAGCTCAAGAAAGATTCTGATATTGCAACCACAAGAAACAATCTGTTTGCCATAATGACACTGCACTGTCTCTCTCATTCTGGTATTTTTTAAATGCAGCTGTTAAACCTTTCTATACTGATTTCTAAAATAATATCCTTATGTATGTATTAACTTTTTAAAAAAGTCTTGTGTGTGTTTTGTAGTGTATAGTACATAGCAGAAAAGAGTTGAAGAGTCATCTCACTAATGTTAATTAGCCAATCTGTTCCTCTTCAATGGAAGACCAGAGCTGGTTGACTGACTTAAAATATTTCAGTGCTGTTGCTGTGTCTTCAGGTAGCTGCAGGGATAAAGGGGCATGACAAAATACATCAGGTCTTTCTTCTGACAGCTGGCCTAGGAGTTGCTAGAGATCATCACTTGTCTGCCTTCTGATGTACAGGCTTATATAGCAAGAAGCCTTGCCCCCTCGGATATCCCTTTTTCTTCCGTTCTGACTATTGTCTTATCCTCCTGACAGCTGCATTTGTCCTGATTTTACTCCTTTTCTCCCCTTCTCTCCCTTTCTCCTTGCCAGGATTCTCTTTGCATCACTAGCAAATTTAAATTTTCTGACAGCTCACCATCCATCCCAGCAGAAATACATTTCCTCAAAAATCACCTTTTTCTTCACCAATTTTCACTGATGAGTGAGAGAGTGTAAACTAGTCAACTTCTAACTGCCGTAATAGTATTTCCTCAACAATCCTTAGGCAGCCAGTTTTTTTAAAACACTTTAAATAAAAAAGAAATTGTCAGGAGTATTTCTAGATTTCAAATAACTGTCCAGTGCTGCAGGCTGTGTCTAAAATGCCACAGTAAGACACACTCCATGTTGCTGGAATATAAACTACATACATGCCAGAATGTAAACTACTACACAAGTCAATGCTTCTGCCCAGTGGAATTTCCTCCATAATATATAGGAAATTTTCCAGCATCCAGAGGAATCACTTCTCCACTCTGCTGCTCCTTGAATAAGCACTAAATAAACTCCTTGACTCATCCGTGTGAGCTGAGCTGAGAGGGCAGCTCGAGCAGCACTGGTGTGCAATGCTTTGCCAAGCACCCTTTACTCTGTGTCACAATGGCCTCTAGTGGATTAGCAGCAATTGACAGACAGCTGTATCATCCACCCCCACCTAAATTTCCTTTATGGTTTCCTTTGGGGTAAAGGGAGGACACTATGCCGTCATGTACACCTGCTGCAATTAAAGTCAGAGCTGCAGCAGGGTAGCAACAGAAAGAAAAATATTGTCTTTTCCCAGATGGTTTATCAAAATTCCCTCTTGCTTTATCAATAGAGGATAACTGGCTTCTCAATGATAAAGAAAAAAAAAAAGAACAAATTAATTTCTAACAGGCTTATTTGACTTTGACCTCCTGCTGTTTTTAATATAATCTGATGCAACTTCATTGGTATTGCCTCTTTGGGGTTTTTAAGAACAGTGAGTACAAATTGAAGAGATGAGGAAAAATTCAAAGGAGAATGTGTTTTGAAGTCATCAAACGTCTTTCACAATACCGACTTTTAAAGGTCCACTGTCATGTTTCTGTAATTTATGCTTCCTGCTTCATAGAACACACTACCTTATCACTGAAGATTTTGTGCTGCTATTTGTCTGGTAATTGCAGGGCAGGGAAAGTATTGCCAGACAGTCATCCTCAACTTCTACCTGTTAATCTTCCTTTCAGGAGTCAGCATGGACTCGTTTTTTAATAGTGGTTCATCCCTCAGAGGCACATTTGGGCTAAAGTACAAGGACCAGTAGTTCTCACAGGGTACAACCAGCACCATCCCCGCCTCCAGAGAGCTGTCACAAGAGTATCTGAGACTGGGTATAAACAATCTTGAGGAACTAATATGGGTTAGGGAAAACAATGGCAACTTTTCAGAAAGAAAAGTCAAGTGAGCAAACTCCTCTTTTTCAGGGTTCAACCTGATCTGCTACTGCAGTGAGGAAGGTTTTTCTCCTCTCAAAATGCAGGTACATTCCAATGTACCTTGTACACTTTGATAGAAACAGAGAAGAGAAACCTTGGTTTTGTTAAAAAAAGGAGGTCTTGGAAGGCATTAATCAGTCTTCTTGCAAGAAAAAAATGTGACTGAAAGAAAGGAGAACTAAGCTGCTGTTTTTGCAGCACTGTCTCCTTTCTTTGGCTACAGGATCTCTCAGCTTGTTCTTAAAGGTTTAAGGTACAAGTCAAGGTGAAGTATTGTCCCCTGAAGAACTGTGTACGATGCCTCCTGCAGTACTTCCCACAAAGATCAACACTAGGGATTTCTTATGGGCAAATTGACCATGAAGCTGGAAGAGGGAGTAAGAGCCTTCTTTAGAAACTCCTGGAGCTTGGTGTATTTTATACCTTGTAGGCACACTCAGGTAGAGCTCAGCCTTATGCAAAACCCTGTGCATTGTTCAGATGCAGGGAATCACCTACAGAAAAAGGCAAGCCCTAAAAGAAAAATGGCTTTTTTCTTGGCTTCAGGAGCATGGAAGGGCTAACAGTTCACTAGCAACTGCTCCTGTTCCACAGTGGTGGTGATGGACACAGGGAAAGCAAGATGACTCCACAGCCTCTTTCCCTTGGTAGCTTCTCTGGCTTATAAAAGGTGATTTTCATTCCCATGCAATACACTTAGATGTAGGAACTAGTATAAACACTTGTAGGTTGAGCATCTGATGTAAGCAACCCCTTACAACAGGTATATTGACAGGGAACATTTTCACAGACCTAGGTCCTGGGGGAACTTGCTCTATCACAGATGTTCTTTAGTTTCAGACATCATGGAGCACATGAGGGCCCTGGTGTGAGTCAATGCATGGATCAGCACTTGGACTCTGCAAAGAAAGCTGCTATGCAGCACAACTAGACATCTCAGATTGCTTGCAAATGAGAGAAGTTTAACTACTTTGAGCAGTTATGCTCCTATGTTTGGCTGTTTTGCTATTGAGACAAGTTTTGTGATCTGCTCTACCAAGGAAATAAAAAACTAAAATTTTAATTTTCTATCAGAAGGCCTCCACAGGAAAAAGATAGAGGAGGAGAAACAGAAAACACACAATACAAAGGCAGGCTTGTGTCTTTGCTGAATATTTTAATTGTTTTCCCTGTGGGGCCAGTGGGTCTTTATGCACAGCACTAGCACATTTCATTTTGACAACGAGTCAGACTTTCCAAGTCACTACACCTTTCCCAACATACTGCAAACTGTCAGTGTGGTAATTTCCTTAAGTGTAATGAAGTTATCTTATGAAATCTCTTGACAGAGCAGGCCAAACCAAAAACAACCAAAAAAAGAAAAAAAAGGAAAAAAAAGGGGCTAATCAAAAAATGAGAAGAGTCCCTCATGAAATTTGATACATGCAATCTGGAAATCTTCTGAGAGGAGAAGAAAGAGTTGTGTGCTGACAAATGGTGCAAACTTCTGGCTAAGATTAGATTTCTGCAGGCTGGATTTAGATAACTGTCTCGATTTTCCAGTGGACTGAATGCCGGCTGGCTCCCAATATTGGCCCTGCAAGCCAAAGGTAGGTCACTAAGCACTAGTGAAATCCATTAAATTAGGCACAAAATTAGAGCCTAAATAAAGTTCCAGGACCAATATATTCTAGAAGACTCAATGAATTGTTCTTTGAAGCCTAAATCTCTGGGAGGTCTTTTTGCACAGCCCCAGGGATGTTTCTAAGCACCCATTTTAAAAAACCAAAGTCAGTCTACTTTTTTTTAGGGTACCCATATGATGAACATAGAGAGGTATCTTACCATTCACTGTACAGCTGAAGAAATTCCAGGACAACAGTGACCAAAATGAAAGCATGTCTATCAGTGACTAAAAGCAGAGACACCCACTTAGACCAGATTAAAAAAAAATCTATATCATTTAAAGATTAGCAGGCTAGCAGAGTTGAAAGGGTTTCAAGCTCTTTACTGGGCTCAGGAGGAAATCTCTTTTAATATTCTATGTCATTCAGAAGTAGTCAAGGATTAGTGGTTTCAGAGAAACAGGCCAATACTGATGCATGAAAATGCTGAGGAAGGTCAGCACTGTTTGTCCTGGGTGCTGTGGAAAGAAACAGGTATTGCATCTTTATCTGTACTGTTTGAAGCAAAAAAAGTATGTAACAGGAGAGACTCCTTCTGACCTGTTTTTTTTAAACTGGAACTTTGTTAATTTACAGGTGTTTAGGCTGAGAAAATCTGTTGCCTGCTATTCAATGTCTTTTTTTATGTTCTCTCCTTTTATGTTTTTCCTGAAATTTTGTGTAGATTATTCCTACACAAGAGATTATCCGGGGAAATCCACATTTTGATCACCTAAAGACTGATCCTGTGCCAGATCTCCTGTTGCTGTTCAACAACAGCAGGTCTAGGGCCCTGTTCATTAAAAGCTAGTTGAAAATTTTTAGCAATGAAGAACTTTAAAACAAACAAATTCTGTTTTAGGAACTGTATTTGAGGTTGCTAGCAAATT
Source organism: Molothrus aeneus (assembly GCF_037042795.1). Taxonomy (NCBI): domain Eukaryota; kingdom Metazoa; phylum Chordata; class Aves; order Passeriformes; family Icteridae; genus Molothrus; species Molothrus aeneus. The sequence continues at coordinate 1,303,703 of NC_089678.1, read as the reverse complement.
AAATATGGTTTTGGTTTTTTGGAGGGTTTTTTTTGTTTGTTTTTGGTAATAGAAACAGCAGGGCTTGGTAGGCTGCTTTTTCTGGTCTTTGACTGGCTGATTTTGCTGAAATAAAAAAAGTATGCATTTTCTCAGGGAAAAAGAAATTTAATTTCCTGAACAGTTCTATAAGTGATCGCAGATCCTGATCTGGACTAGAGAAAAGCCCTTCAGACTAGTCAGGCACAAGCAGAGAACTGAACCATCTTCCTGATAAAGTCCACTCAGACCTTGGCAGGTGGTTTGCGTACCTGGAAAGCAATCCCACACTCTCAAAATTTTTATGTACCAGCAAGTGAAACCAAGACTACCATGGTACTTTTAAAGTCTTGTCCTTACATTTAATTTCTGTTGCAGTAATAGTCACTAGGAGGAGGAAGAAGAGGTTAACAGATGAGCACATATCAAAAATGGCTTTTAAGAAGGCATCACTGAAGCCCAGATTCTGTGCTGCAGAATTTAGCAGGAACCTAACTGAGGGGGATGAAGATGGAGGCATTAAAATCATGATCAGCAAAGTTGAATTTCACTGTGCTCAGGAGGCAGAGACTTAAATCTGGGGGAAAGGTAAGGGGAAGGACATGGAAAATGATATGAGTTTCTGAGTAAGGTACAGCCCTCTGCAGCTCTCTGTTGTTTGAATCTATGCATTTATTTAATGTAAGAGAAAAACTTTGAGTGAAAAATAGGGTGAGACAGCTTTCACATCTGCAACCATCTGATGGCAGGTTTGGCCTTCAGCAGCTGCTTTTCGAGGAGTTTTAGGTCCATTCTCAATTTCTAGTCAAATATCTTCCTTTTGATGCTTTTCTACAGCTTGCTGGCAACAATGGCACAGGCACTGAAAACTCCTGGGGTTTGGGATGAGTTCCCTTGGCAAGTAGTGAGTAAGATGGCTTTTGTGACCACAGCCATTTCTGTGAGCAGCTCTGACTTTCTGTGAGTAAAATGAGTCACAATTTTGCTATTTAAGCAGCAATGAAAAGGCTGCCTGTGCACCAGCTGGTTGATATTTGAGCAATTAGTCTCTGTATTTATCTCCTTTACTAAAGTCAATCATATGGAATATGATAATAAATAAACCCTGATTAAATATTGCCTCATTTGCTAAAAGGTTGTTTTAAGCATAGAAGCACTTTTGTCAAGTGCTATTTAACCATAGGGGTGAACTCCCAAGCTAGTAATATTTAAGGAACTTTACCTTCCCCTGTTTTTTTTCAATCAATATCCTCTATTTATCATGCTTATTCCCATGGGAAGGACCTAATTTTATAACTTTAATTTAGCATAGAAAATCATTGCTTTTGAAGCCAATGTCAAGGCATGACAGAAACGTGACATGATCAAGCTGTTATTCCACATGACACATAATCATAACTGCTGCTGTGGTGATAGTACTGAAAACAAGGCAAAGAAGACAGAGATAGCTGCCTGGGGACTATTTGTTATTGAGTGCAAGCTTCCCCATCATGTGGTACAGAACCCACAGATACTGTTCTGATGGAACTCTGTCAGGAGTTCTGCTAGGTAGATACTGGGACAAAATCTGACATTCTAAAATGTATTTTCTATTGACTGGCTCCAGACACCTTTAGGTTCCCCATGTTAACTTGTACTTTCCATTTTGCTTTGCTAATCCATCTATTTTCCTCTTTCGTTATCTGAATGAATCCAGTCCATGACACTGAGATCTGGCCAGATGGATTAATTCAGGAGGATATGAAACTATGTATGGTTGTGTTTATTTGTGTGCAAAAGTCTCTGTCCATAAATTAAAACCCTCTAAAAGAAGCATGTGCAGACACACATGCTCTCACACACTTATGATTTTTCACACCCTGTATAAGAGAATCTCAAGCACTTTACAAATCTTTAAGAGTGCATTGCACTCCCTTAAAATAAGCAATGACTGAGAACACATTTATAGGACCTCAGTTTGGCCTGCATCACACATCACATTTCCATGTCTGCTCTAGGAATTACCCAGTGGGGTTCAAGAAGTTCATTTAGTCTGGTAGTTAATCTAGCCAATTGCAAGAAGATGATTAATTAATTATTCCTTCTATTAGTTTTTTAATTATTATTTCTTCTTTTTGTTTCTTGTATTAGCCTTTCACCTCTAAACTGAACAGTTCCAATGTTTTCTGCCCTTCCTATTTGGAACTCTTCCAGCAATCACTGTCTGTCCTCCTTTGAATAATGTATGCATGCTCAGCATCAAGTTTAAATTTATTATGATGTAAAGAAAAGACAACATTCATTAAAAATATTAAAAATATAATAATTTGGTATAGAAAGTCAGTATTTATAGAGCATGCTGCAGAATCCCATAGGAGCCATAAACTGAGGGAGTGCAACATTAGCAGATGGATGTTGTACAAATAATCACTCTTTCAGAATCAATTTGTTAACTACCTAATTGATGACTTTTAAAAACCTAGACCTAAGTGTTTGCATATAGGGCAACAGAGGAAATCTTCAATAGAGTCTGAAATAGATTTCCAGTCTTCATTCTACTGCTTGCTGTTTCTCCAAAGCATTTGCAGCTCTGAAAGCTCAGAGACAAACTCCAACAGAACTCATTTTCTCACATGGTAGCACTTGAACATAGAGCCAGCCTCTTCAGCACAAAATGAAGATGGGACATGATGTTCCCATATATCTGAGCCTAAAATGGCACTTGATTTTTTAAATTAATACTTTTTTATCTCAAACACAAGCACAAATGGAAGACCAGCTCAGTATTTAAATACTTCCAGGATAGTTCCATCTCATCAGAATTGGTGGAAAAAGTCTTAAAAAAAAGTATGGAGTTAAAGTGACATATTTACGAGGTGAAAAAACAGTGAAGAAACTGTCACAGGGATCTCTGTTTATTAGGTAAGTGTTCTCACCCTCTCAAGGCACCTCACATTCAGGGCTCACTCTGGGGAAAACCCCAATTTGGAATTATGATGCACTCCTGCCTATTACTAGAAATCAGTTTACCAAATCTTACATTTAAGAAAGGCCTTTTTTATTGCTCTTCTTGGACTCAAGATGCCCAAGGGACTTGAGCAGGTGTTTGTTCTATAAATGTGAGGAACTCCTTTATATTAAATTTTGAGGGAAAGACCAAAATAGAGCCAAAATCAAGACAAAGTCAGGACAAATAAAGCCAAGGTTTACTTACAGGGGAAACGTACTAAGATTTAAGTGGTGTAACCCTAAGTACTAATAACTATACATAAACCAAATTAGAGTAGATTTAAGAAGTTGGGCAGCATAAGGGCTTTGAATGGCACAGATGGACTTGCATGTCATGTTTTTATCTGCTGGACTTAATGATGACATTTGTTACTGAAGTAGTTTTAGGGAGTAGCTTTGTAGCAGAGTAAAATTCAGATATGGTTTCTACACACAGCTTCTACAGCAGTGTCTTCTCATTCCTGCCTATGTGTGACCACCTCAGTTCTTCAGTGCAAACACCATCTGTGTTTTTGTGAGGTACCACTTCAGTTATGCACATCACGTTGCCATGATTTAGGGCCGTGTGGTACAAGGTTCTAGGCACCAGGAGAATTGAGACCATTCAGCATTTTGTAAGAGAGAATGTTAAAAGTGGAAAGTTAGGTTTTTGCCAAATGGCAGATAGTAAATCTATGCTAGAGAAGAAGCACTGCTGTCTTTGTATTCAGGGAATTCTGTAATCAGCCCTTAGTTATGCCACATGCAATATGCACTCATGTTTGAATACTTAACACTTGAATGCAAAGTGAGATGAGGTAAATATTTATATCCACTGCAGTGCAGAAGTGTGAGTAAATTCCTACTCCAGAATCTGCTTTAATGACCCTTCTCATGTCACTTGACATTTCTTGCCCTATTTCTTTATCCTAAAGCCCTGCGGATATTCCTTTTCATATCAGTTGCATTGGTGTAAATTTGTCATTTACCCCAAAGGTTTGTTGCAGTGAGAGAAGCAACAGTCTCCTCATGCATTTTTAACTTCACTTTCTAGATTGCCTCTGCTTGCAAATTTAAAAGAGGAAAATGACCCTTTATTTTCAAACCCAGTAAGCCTGACAAGTCACTAGTGAAGGGTAAAGTCAAGGAGGCAAATGAAGGTGTTATTAGAAAAGATCTGTGGGGCAAAAGTATTTTTTTTTCCTAGGGAAAAGTACATCCCTGGGAAATACGGATTTCAGAGGAGTTTTGTCACTCATAAAGAAAGTGTTCTTTTCTGATGAAAGGTGATCTTTCCAGCAGATGTGCTATGAGGTTGGTGAAAAAACTTCATATCTTTTTAACAGCATTTTAATGTACATGAATAGGTAAAAAAATATGTTCAGATTATGATGACTACATATTTTTGGATAAAACAGATGGATAAATCTCTTGAGTCTGTGCCTGATCTTCCATCAGATTCACACTGATATCAGCAGAGCTACTTCTGTTTTTTTGCCAGAAACAAGTCACATAGCTGTAGCCAGAAGCCTGGAAAAAAACCCTGAAAATTTTCAGACAGAAGCTAAATTCATTCTCTGGCCCATATTTCAGTTATCTTAGCTTTCACAGTTGTATTTGAATTTCTCTTGCTTTCCATTACTCTTAATGCCCTACAGTTCAGCAGTAAGAGAAACCCTCTGTAGTCCCCTGGCCTGATGTCAGATCTGCCTTGGCAGTGCCCTCTCTCTTGTGAAGCACATGAGCTGAAAGAATGTTGTGGAGAGGATAAGAGTGGATTTAGCCTTGAGATCAAGGCCATAAAATGAGGGTAAGGGACAAGATTGCGGTAAGATTATAAACAGAGCAGGGCAGGCAAGGCAGGGCAAAGAGAACAGTGACTGAGGCTGAGCTGAAGAAGCTCCAGCACGTGCTCACTGCACTGGTGCCTTGGATGAGTGTAGGGCACCCACAGGGACCTCCTGGAGGCACAGCACCCTGCAGGATTACCTACCCTACCTCTGAGGGCGTTCTCAAGCCTAGCTTCCAGCCTTGGATTTCAAGTGGTTCTTCAGTACTGGACTGGCATCATTCAGACTGCGTAGAAGGAAAGCACCCATGTGGTGGGTTCTTTAATTGTTACATCACTTCACTCTTCGCCTGGCATATCCATATGAGACAGTTCCATAAAATTTTGTTCATCATTTTTTGAAGTGAGAAATCTCTGATAGCTCTACCTGCATACATACACATATCATTTGCAAAGAACTCATATTCTCCTGTAACTTCACCATAAACTTAGGTTCACTTTTAGCAAGAACTGAAATTTGCATATTGCAGGCTATTTAAGTCTTCTTTTTCTCTATTAACTGATCCTCTATATGTAAGTTCAGGAGGAATAAGTTCCACAGCATGTAGGAACGTTTTTTAATATGAGTGCAATTTCTTACATAATGGTGCAACTCAGTAAGAAGAAAATATTCTTAAAGAAGAAGATAAAAGCTACTGCATAAAAGATTAATTTGCTCAAATGTTTATCATCTGGAATATCATCTGCCTTTCCCTTTATTTTTTAAATACTTTCAGTGCAAACAGATGTCTAAGGAATCCCCTCTTTTTATATTTTTCAGCAACATGTTATAGATATTCTCTGTACAATGAATGGAAGAAAAGCAAAATTAACTTTTGGCAGCTTCAGTCTATCAAGTTCATAAACTTTACTGTGTCTGTTTTGTCCAAGATTAGAGACAACCTGCTCCAAGTCAGTTTCCCATTTGCACTTAATTAGGGAGTTCATTTTAGAGGTCAATGAAAAATAGCAGAGTACGTTTTCATAGTAACTCTCCACACAATAAAATTATTTCTCAGGCACTTGTCCAATTTTCTCTGGAACAAGGGCAAAAAAAGTGGGGACACAAAATAGAGTTATTGGATACCTTATCTGGAACTACCCAACACATTGTCCATTATCCAAGGAACACATAGTACATTCTGGATCAGAGGAAAGAAGCTAAACATTGCATCTTTGCAGACAATTTTCCTATCCACACAGCTTCATTTTCTTTAACAGCTGGGACAGATATTTTGGAAATGTTCTGAGTGGTAGGAGACAGTCTGTACAAGGAGTTCCTCAGTATCAACCATACTTACATATATTCAAATTGCTGTGGGTAACAAGGTGTCCTTGTGGGAAATGCTGGAAGACTACTTGGATTCATGAGGAAGCAGTAGTGAAGAGAGCGTTGAACAACACAGGGCTGTTTCATGCTGCATCAGGGTGCCGGCATTGTTGGCAGGAGGAGGAGGAACAGTTGAAATGATGCCCATAAGTCACTTCATAAAGTTCCTCAGAGGCACTTTCAGCACTTGATAACTTTCTGTTATCAAGCAGATGAGAGAGTGGCCAAGTTTTGAAGATGTGTCTGAACATCTACAAGAATCTAAGGGGGCATCAATCCTGGATTTTGAGCTGATGTCAGCTCTATTTTACAAGTTTTCCTGAAGGAAAACTATTTTGTAGAGTCTCCTTAGAAGAAAACATTCCCAGCAGTTTTGGAAAGACAGATTCTACTCACACACCCTGTCAATAGAAGAAACACCAGAATGCAGAGACTTGAAGTGAAGTACCTTGAATTTGATCTTGGTGTGGGGCAAGAAATAAGATAATTTGTGCTTTTTCATGACCAATGACCAAGTGCGGTAAAATTCACATGCATGAAAGTATAATTTCTTGGACCAAAATCTGGCCAAGTAGGTACAATCTTCATTTCTCTACTGGGGTTCATGCAACCATGAAGAAAGAAGGAACCAACTGAGAAAAGCCCATAGCGTGTTGGTTAAAGAAAAACTTGAGCAAAATTGGGTTATCATTTTCACAAATGCCATACTTTGCCATATGAATGATGGGGGTTTTTTGGCATTACAGGAGATACATTTGACTTGCGCAGGCCATGGAATCGCGAAATCACAGCGTGTGTCAGGTCAGAAGGGACCTCAGTGGGTTGCCTGGTCCAATCTGCCTGCTCAAGCAGGGTCACCCCAGAGCACAGGGCACAGGATTGTGTCCAGGTTTGTGAATATCCCCAGTGAGGGAGACTCCACAACCTCTCTGGGCAACCTGTTCCAGTGCTTGGTCACCTGCACAGTAATGTAAATTAGTAAATGCTCATACAACCTGCACAATATCTGCATTACTGACCTTTGCTACCCTGAACATGTTACAAACCATTTACTTGCCATTTTAGATGACATTCTAAATGGGCTAGTTTTTATGTCATAAAGAGCATGAATCTTAGTTCACTTTGGGCCTCATTTTTTGTCTCTTTACAAAGACCTTAGCTGAAATTTCCAGTTATCTGGAAGGATATGAAATGCAGGAATAAATATAACTCATACTACTGTCTCAGGGTCCTGCCTGACAATGGTTTGCTCCAAAATGGAAACACAATTATATATATTTCTGCTTAAATTCAGCAGAAAAGTCCTCAAAGATAAATCACTTGGGGGCAAAGGCACCCTAATAAATTCTGTCCAGCGGAACTTGGTGGTTCTTTTACTTTTTTGTTTGTTTGTTTGTTATTAAATGGAACACAATATTGTAGTTTTATTTAGGACACTGAATCAAGGTAGGCCATAACAGTTGTAGGTGCTTCCCTGATCATGTTTAATTTTCTTTTTTGGCTCAACACAATTCCTTCTGAAAGAAGGAAAAAAGATGTAAAGAGTGATTCAAATCATCTTGCAATGCTGTATCACATTTCAGATAATTTACACTCTCAGTCATGGCAAGCAAACACACATTTCAGATTGATCATTGCAGTAATTGAAACAGCAAAAGAGAACTGCAGGTTATTTTGTCAGCAATAGTCTTCTTTACAAGACTAAACAGTGATGCCTTAAAATGGGATGTATCCAGGGAAAGCAAACTTCCTGAAAATGTTGTAGCCATTACTTTAAAATAATATTATTTAGCCTACATGCTCTATCCCTTGTGGATTTTCAATTCCCTAGAAAACCTTCTTTCCAATATATCTTTGATCCTGGTCTCAAAACCCTGACATTTTCATTTTGTGAAGACTGGATATAAAATGGACTAGTCAAGAATAGAGGAAGGTGAACCAACTTGGTGCAAATTGGTACTGCTCCATTGCCCTCCACACTGATTTACAGAAAACAGGGATCTGGCTGAAAGCCTTCCTGAGCCTGGCTGTTCTGCTTTGCTGTTCCATGTAAACACTTCAATTTTAGTCTTACTTCCTAAGGAAATGGAGTTGAGGCAATTGCATTCTCTGCATGTGTTTGTGAGTGTCAGTGCATGGCTGAATATTTACTTGTCCTTCCCATCGGTTACTTTGGATTCTGACAGTTCAATTCAATAAAAACTGGAGAGGACAGAAGGTCTAAAGGAACAAAATTCCATTCTAGTATTCTTATTGACAATTCTTATTGAGAAAAAGATAATGAGCTGAGTTGTTGTAGCATTCAAAAAATTTGCACCGACTCCTTGGACTTGGCCCATCCGTTCTGGACCTCTCAGAGCCACTTTCTGAACTAGGCGGGTTTGCCACATCAAAACTTGAGCATTCAAATCTCAGATCAACCCTGTTTAACAGGGCCAGTGTTTCTAAAGAACTTGGTAAGCCTGGTTTTCTCTACTTGCATCAGAACATATGTACACTAATTATCTCATGTGCCTGAATTACTTAATCCTCATCTGGCGTTCACAAGCTTAGCACCACCACTGACACTGCTCCCTTTTCTTCCAGCTGTTGAGCAAAATAAAATCAGGCGCAGCATTTCCCTAGGTTTTATATTCAGTTGCACTCATTTTCATCTGCTCTTGCCAAAGGTCTCAGACGGAGTGAGCAGATGACAAGGGGAAAATTATAGATGATAATTCACAAACAACCTCATAAAACTATCCTTATTATTCCTGTAAAAAGTAACAGTATAAAATGCTAACTACTTCACTGTTAAATTTTTGTGACAGATGAAGTGATCCTTGTGGGGGTGCGGGGGGGGGGGCTATGGAGTGGTAACAGGCTCATTGCTTAATGGACTGATGCATTTGGCAAGAGTAAAAGAGAACTGGAAAAGAGAACAATGAAAATTATGAGAGAAAAAAATCTTACCATTTGCCAAATAAATAAATAAATAATCTTTGTGGCTGTAAAAAAAAACCCTATGCCACACCAAACAAACAAAACCAAGCTCTTGGTTAAGATTCATTTGATAAATGTGGAATGGGGAAGTTATGACAAAATACAAAAATGGAAATGTTAGATATACTTGAACAAATTATGATGTGGAACTAAACAGTAATCTGGTATGCAAATAATGTATTTATGAGATTCAAAAAGCAGTGGGGAGGAAAGCAATTTTTTCTTTCCCATTGAAAAGAGAAGAGCAGATGGAGCTCTTTAGCAATCCTTCTTATTTACTTCATGAGATAGCTTATGTGAAGAAAAAAAAAACACTGAGAGCACCCTGATTTACAGGAGTACAAAAGGCTCCTTCCCTGTGTGCAAGGCAGATCCTTTCTGTATGAAGCAGCAGGTAATGACAAACTAAATCTATGTCACTTTCACATCCTTAAGCGCTCTGATGAACTGGGGAATCATCATTCTGTGGAAACAACCTTTAGATCATGTGTACATTTTTTAACCCATGGACACCATTGGGTTAAGACTGAAGCACAAATTAGTCCACTTGTGATGACTGCCTGATGAAGAAATAGGTATGCAGAGGCCAGACTGTGATCTCCTCTATTGAACTTACCCCTCTACTGATTTAAGCAAAATTTGAATAGAGCTATTTCTTGCATAGCAAGACTTGCTGACTGCTCATGGTGACCTCATCTGTTTGGCAGACGGCTAAAACTTTTTAAAGTGCCTGCAAGAATAGTTTTATGAGGTTGTTTGTGAATTAGTATCATTCCTTTGCCCTCTGGTGTCCTATTTAGCTTGTGCCTCCTGTTAAATGTTGGACAAAAGGAGCTCAAGTCAGGAGAAAACCCTGGGAAGTGCTGTGCATGCCTTTCGCTGATTTCTACAGTCATAGGTCTCCTCGTTGTTAGAGCTTTGTAGATGGAGCTATGCCTGTTAATACCAGATAAAGATGAAGTCCCTTAAATCATGATGCAAAGTTTGTGAATACAAATTTTCCTGCACCCCTCAACACAAACATAGGTACAGTAAAAAAAAAAAGTGATCTATACTGGAATGTGGCAGGTCAAATTTGACTGAACCACTCTTCAATCAGTACTTTTACAGAAGATTCATTGTTCTCACTGTCCTGAAGGAGAAATTGAGACAGAGGAAGCTAAAAAGACTTTTTCAGCTTGGTCTGTATGCAAGCAATTCCTATTTCAGAAAGAGCAAAAAAGTTTGAAAATAAAACTGAATGCAAACAAACTGCAGAAAAAGTATTCTGTATATCTTTCTAAAATAAAGAAATGCAGGGTGGAAGTGTAGGGTTTTAGCTTCAGAGCTTACTGGACATCCAGACATTCTTAGGATAAGGAAGGTACAGATGATGCAGGTGTTTGCCTCACCTGAGCTGAGTGCTGAGAAACCTCAGGCCACTTCTTTATTTTGCTCCAAATTTCTCAATAACTTTTAACACCTATATTTGTTCAGCTCTGCAAACAGGGTTTGAAATGAAAAGCACCAAAATACTCAAGGATGTCAGTTTTCAGCTCCCTGAACCTCACCTCTGCTCGGGTGTAATGGACATAGTTACACTGCTGTACCTCACAGTCATATCAAGTACAAATATGTTAAAATACTTTTTTTTTTTTTTACCTTAGATTTGAATCCTACAAGAAATTTCACGTTGATAAGCAATTTGTAGGAGACACAGTTAGCCAAGTATGGTTTGATATCTAAGGATCTTTCTTCAGCAAATATTTAAATACACATTAACAATACAAGGGTGCTTTGATGTGACTGAGCACCTAAGGAAAAAAATAACAATAATTGTCCATATAATCCAAATCACTTGGAACAGCAAAAATGAACTATAAATTGTCAAGTTTGGTGAACAAACTTTCTTGCAAGATGTCCAATGCTTCCAGGAGGTGGAAGAAAAGAGAGTGTTTCCGGTTGTGGTTGTCCTTGCAAAGCAATGAAAATGCTGTAACAAAAATGACAGCTTGCATAGCAAAACACATTGCACAGTGAAATAGACTCAGTTCTGCAGGAAATCTCTGAAATTCTCTGAGAGGTCTGTTTAGATGAGAAAAGATAGGGCTTGAGTGAGTTAAAAATAAACTGTGGAATGCAATCAGTGCAATGTTATTCATTTTGATATTAAACAAGATTTATTTGACAGTAACGCCATATGCTCAGTGGTGCTGTCCACAAGATGACAATTCCATTTTGCAACAACTGTTGAAGTTCAAAAATTGTTTTCATTCAGCTTTGGAATAAAAACAAAAAAGCCTTTCATATCTTTCTGGAATGGAATTACACTGAAATGGTTGATTTCAGATAAAAAACCCAGCCTTTTCTTCTGTAAGGACTTTTTACTTCTAATGGGTTCCTTGGTCACCCAAAGGAGGGCAGGAGGAACTGGTCTCAAATTACAGTCAAGGGAGTTTCATTGGATATTGGTAAACATTCTTCACTGAAAGGGTTGTGAAGCACTGGAACAGGCTGCCCAGGGAAGTGGTGGATTCACCATCCCTGGAGTTATTTAAAGCACATGTAGATGTGGTGCTTACAGGCATGGTTTAGTGGTGGTGACTTTGGCAGTTCTGGGTTAATGGTTGGATTCAGTGATCCTAATGGTATTTTCTAATCTAAACAATTCCATAATTTTAAGGGGCAGAACCTTGGAAGAAGGCTGAAAGAGCCGGGCATGGATAATCTGTAACTTTTCAGAGGCCCTGATACTATTCAGGAGCATTTCTTGGTGAAGTGGCAACCTGCTGTAAACATTTCCATCAGCACTAATATTTGGTTCTTGATACTACTAAGATTTTTTGTATTGATTAGGCATGACTGTAGTATGCAAGCTTTGTACAGAGTGAGAGAGAAACCCTTGTATGATGGGAAGAAGAGAAACTGCAGATTTCGGCAACAGGAGAGCTCTGGAAGCAGCTGAAGTGAACATGGCAAAAGTTGGATGCTATGGCTAAAATGTCCAGCACTGAATGTCTCACAGTGCCAGTGCTCAAAAATATCAGGACATTTATAGAATTTAGTGGATTAGAGGGATGCAGTCTTTTACTTACTCCACCTGAGGTTTTCTTTTACATTGATTGCAGACTGAGAAATGTAGTCACATAAATACACAAATACCATTTTTCCATTTAAAAAAATGTGGCAAAATACTTTTTTTCTCCTAGATGGTTAAAAAACTGGGGATTTATCCAAAATACCATCAATTGTAAATAAGTCAGGGCTGGGGGATATTGGAAAGAAGAAAGTTTCAATTCGAAAATACTGCTATGACATCTTGTGGGGATTAGTTGCCTCAGGTATTGATTCATATGAATGGACAAACATATTCCCAACTGACTGACACTGTGCATTCCTCCTAACCATCAAGCACTCCCTGTCTTGAAGGAAGGATGTCATGGTGCATTGTGGCTGTCCTCCCTGAGGATGATATTGGAGGAAGTGTTTAGCTAGGACTTCTAAATCCTTGAGAAGATTGAGACAGACAAATTAGTGTTTCTCTGAGCTGACAGTAACATTTCTTAGGAAAAGTTAAAACATTTAGCAGAAATTATATATTGTGACCAAAAAAAAAAAAGTTAACATAAAATCTGCTACTGAACAAAATGCTTCACATGAACGATCTTTTTTAACAGTTCTGCAAATAATTGGAAGGCCCTTTGCCTGCAGGATTGTGCCCTTCCCCACCTCTCTGCTGCACTGGTGCTGCTCACAGTCAGACACAGGCTGTTTCCCAGAGCACACACAGGCACATGTGCTACCAAGTTTTTAGCCAGACCAGCTTGACACTCTTGGCTCTGGCTGTCTCAAAATTGGGCACATATGGTTAATAGGCAGCAGCACCAGTGGAAGAGTGGTACTTGCTTTGAACTGGCAGGTGACAGGAGCAGAAATATTTGGCAAGAAAGGCCCCTTGTGGTGGTCTTGCGTGTGTGTGTGTCTGTTTTAATAGTGTACTGAGGTTCTCAGCAAAGCACACAAAGGAAGATGCCTGCACAACCACTGCACTGTGCTCCTCCCTGGCAGGGAGCTGGGATAATGCCTCACCCAAGGGCATCAGACAGAGGACACTCTCACCAGTACCCAAGGAAGTCTCGCCCTTGAAGGTGCAGAGAAGGTGTGAAAACAGTTTGACTGGTGGAGAATGGGCGTGTGTGTCCCCTCAAACTGCCTAATAAATACATTCATCCAATTAAGTGGAACAATTATTCATTAACAAATCTGTTACTAAAATTTACTCATTTAAGACAATCACTGCTACTTCCTCAGCTTTTCACTTCATTGCTGCTTATGCAAGTAAAAACAACAAACTGGATGGAGACCTTATGGGCACCAGGGACCAATTAATGCCACGTGACTTCCTCCCAGGCTTCCATGAAAATAACTGTATTATAATGGTCTGTGATATTAATATCAGCTTTGGGAAAGTTAGGCAGCAGCTCCATAGGGAAGGATGTAGCATGAGCAAGCACTCCGGAATGTGCAGTATTTGACAGAAGAGAAGTGGTATCTTTCTATAAGTTGCATCTCTTCTTGCTATTGAAACAGGAAAATCAGCTAGAAAAAGATTGCCTGAGGGAATCTGAACAACTTTTTGGGGATACATTTCCAGTATCTGTTGGGATGAACTTCAGAGCCTCCCTGATTTTAATACATTTATCAATCTACAGATTAAGTCTAAGGATTAAATTCTGAGCTGAGTTTGGGTTCCTAAATTTATATAGCTTTGGAGTTCACTTTTCAAGTTTTTCTCTCTCAGATCTTAAATAATTTTGAGGATTTGCTTTAAATCTCATGGCTATGTAGAAGCCCACAAGATTTTTGCTGCAGAGTATGTGGCTCATGGCTGTGAAGAAGCAGTATCTCTGCAGATATAACTGCTAGACTATGTGAGGATTGCTTCATAAGAAGAATTTATTTTGCTTCTTAGGCTGGCCTAGCTGGTTTGAAACACAGTTCTGCTATTTCAAACTGCACCTTGCACTAAGACATGCAAGAGATGTAACTTACTGCTCTTCTTATATTGGTGATGTACAGGTGTTGCAGAGAAGCCCTGGGCAGAACCTGTGGATGCCAGTGGAGGCACTCTGGGGTAAAAACAGTAATCTCCCCATATCTGTCTGCCCCTTAGACCCCACACTTCCCCTTCTGTTTACTAGGCACTGTGCTTTTCCAGCCATGGCTTTCTCATGCTGGACTTTCCTTGAAGTGGAGGGACACACAGAGACCACCCTGCCCCTGAGGCTGGGCAGTTAAAAGGCAAAGGCACTGGACAAGATCCATCAGCAAAGCAAGAAAGCACCACATAGCACTGAGATCAAAGGTCTGGCAGAGAAAGAAGAAGCCACAGCAGCCTGGGTGAATGAAGCTGTCCAGCCCACATCCACCCCGTTGAACCACGTACCTGATTGCAACAGACAGACAAAATAGTTTCATGTGCATGTCAAAGCACTGAGTGGAAAGAGTAAAAGGAAAGCAAGTGGGAGGAGAGTGTGTTTTAATGCCTTTCATGATAACTTTGGCCTCAGTTTCTTCATCTCCACAGTAGGAGTATTAACTCCAAAGATGCACGTTAGTAAGCAAGAGCAGACAGGGTGAAGGCAGTCTAATAACAGCATGAAATGGGTTAATTGAAAAAGTGGGTCTAAATAGCATCACATTTTGAGGAATGATTTCAGTAAAAGGTTCAGTTCAGCTCAGCTCTGCAAAGTTCAGATACTGGTTAAACTTTGGATAAACTTTTGACCCCTTTTTACTTGTAGAAATCAGACTGGAATCACACAAACACAGACTCTCTTGTGAGCTTTCCAATACTGCTTGTTTTTGACTGAGCCAATAATAGAAGAACAGATTTCTTCATGATACTCCTGTACTTCTATTTCCAAACTCACCCAGTTTCTTTTCCCTTTCCAAACCTGAGACATTTTTCATTTTATTCCATATAAGGTTTGGATGTTAGCTGAAGGCAATTCCAGCTCTAACCCCACTTCTCATCTCTGGGAATAAGTGTCATCTTTGCTGGCCTTTTTCCCATCCAGTGTTAAATATTTGCATTAATAACTGGAGAATTAGTCCAAAGACAGAGATTTTGATTCCCAACATCAACTCTTGCTCTCGTCCCTACCAGAAACGCATGGCTCTAATGGCCTTCGCCCTGGGGAGCTCCACATCACCTGATGGTCTCTAATTTGTTCATTCTTTCTCTCCTAGTCTTCCTCATTTGGAGACTGCCAGCCAGTTTTTCTTGCCCTTTGTATATTTTGCTCCTTTTTCTGCACCCCTGAGTCCTCTCTCCTCATGACTCATGACAAGAAGCTCTCACCAGTTACATGTGTTTTCCCCCACCATTGCTAGCTAAAAGGGGAAGAGGGAAATATCTTCTGAAAGTATCAGCACTTTCTTCAAACCCACTCATATCATCTGTTTGCTGATTCCTATCCTGTAGCCTGTAACCTCAGCAGTACAGGAGTTTTAGTTCTGTTTTCTTCATCAGACTAATTACATTGTCAGCACTTAAAATAAACAGGAATTAATAACAGTAAAATTAATCAACACTTGGGAGTGTAGCCACCCTTATAATAGATGGAATCAACTGGTAGGTGATAATTAGAACCAGCCAGCAGCTTTTTCTCAAAACTTACATGTAAATTTCCTCCATGTTAGAAACCGCACATTAAAATATTCTCCCACAGCAAGCAACTTTCCTTGTTCTTTTTTATATCCTCACAGTGTGGAAGGCCCTGTATAGACCACAAAAACAAAGTAAGAGTATCGAACCCTCACCAAATATTGCTTTCACACATTTCTGGCTCATCCAGACCTAGAAAACCCCAGAAACACAACTAAGCCTGAACTTTGGAAATTGTGAAAACTGCTTTTCAAGCCCAAGAGAGGAAGGAGGAAACATATTTGAGCTCTTGGATTCTTCTCCTTAATGGATGTTTCTGTGGTTTCTCTGCCAGGGAGTGCTGCAGTGACTGGGACTGGATGCTGACATCAGAATCCCTTGTGTTGCTCTCTCCACCTGAGTGGAGAATTCAGTGTCAGTGCTCAGCTGAAGGGATCCAAGCCCAGCACTGTGCTGTGCACCCATCCCTGCAGCCAAAGGCCAAGTCCATCTGTGCTGGAGATATATTAAAGTCATTTAATGATTTCCATTGCATCCAAGCTGTGTTTGCCTTCAGAGTAACCCAAGTTGTTCAACTGCATAAAGGACCCAGATTTAAATAAAGGGGTTCCCTCAATGGAGGTCAGGGTAGTGAGTAGAAATGGCTTTGATTTTGTGCTTCTGGATTATTTTCCTTCCCTTCTTCCTCTCTTTAGATTAGGAGGGGTAAGGCTTTATAGAGCTGCTGTTGATTGAAGTGAGGAGCGTGTTCAAATCCTACAGGCAGAAGCAAGATATGAGCACCCCAGCTCAGGAAACAAGTGTAGCAACTTTGCAGTTGTGCAGGGAACATCATCTTCAGAATGACTTGGTGTTGTGGCTTTGATGATTTCTTCAGACACTGTAAGTAGACTGACAAATTGACTTTCAAGTGAAAGGTCATTGAAAAGAATTGTGGATAAAGGCATCTGGATTTACAATTGAAAAGCTACAGAAGTTCAGTTTACAACTCTACTGGGTTCTGCGCGTAGGAGTTTCTATCGTAATTTGGCAGCTTCTTCTGCCTTCTGATTGTGGTTATAGAAAATAAAAATTCTTTGTGGTTTCTTTTTTTTTTCTTTTTTCTTTTTAAACACAGTGGAGAGTTGTGGTGTTTTGGCAAGTCTGATACAATGATACAAAGAAATATTGTACTGGCATTGTCTCATATTGTAGGTGACCTCAGGCCTGAATGATATAAGGGAAAAAAAGAAGTCTCTGTTGAATAGAGCACACACGTGCTTGAATCAGATTATAGAGGGAGTGTGAAAAGCAGAGCACGCACACACACGAAACATTTATTACTGATGTTTTGGGCTTAAATGTAATGCCCAGTTCTCATCCCAGGATGCAAATCAGGAGTAGTTACGTGGTGTTAAAGCCTGCTCTGCTCTGGTGTATGAGGTTCCTCCTGGTATTCCCCTCCCTAAGCTCACAACTATAATAAAAGGGTATTTGCAAGACAATTAGGTGGCTGAAATTACTTAATCTGTGCAAACACTCACAACACATGACTCCAGTGAGTGGTTGCCTTTCAGAGTGTTTATGACAAGAAGTTTATGGACCACTTTTTTTTTTTTTAACTTCTCCCTCTTTCAGGAATCAGGATGGGAACTTAAATCCTGGAAATCCTTACCAGCAAAATCAAACACTGCATGCAGAAAGTCTCCCTGACACTCCCTCTTCCCTTCCCCTTCTTTCTGGGACATAAAACTAAATGAAACAGAGATTTCTGCCTATCAATATTGACTTGACTGATTTCCCTTTTCCTGACTTCTCTAATCCTGTGATAGATTTTCTGTGACATTTGCTTCCAGTAGCAGATTCATAAGAATGTTCTCTCTAGAAACAGAACATTTCCAAATGTCTATTAAAAAGCAAAACAATGTGGTTGAAGAAAATAATGGGGAATGTTTTTCTACACAGTTTAATTTCAGCAGCTTCCGCTATTTTCTTCCTACTTGAAAAAGTAATTTTTTTCTACTATGTAAGGGTTTCCTTGTGTAAGAAAACTTACTCAACAGAGCTATTAAGCAAAATAGTGCATCAAAGCTCCTTGCACTGTCTTCTTTGCAGGAATTAGTCACCTAATATGCCCTAAAGTCCAGACTGCAGTCATTAGCAGAAGCCTGCCAACCTAGGTTAGTACCTAGGGTGGAGCTGAGACAACTGCATTCATTTCCTTCTCTCCATCAAAAGACTGCTTTGTCCTCAAGGAATAAGACAGGGAGCTGCCCTGATTTTGCTTTCAGATGCTTCTCTTGGTCTTTATGTGACAGGAACTAGGCCTTGGAGCAGAACTCCTGCTGTTGGATTAGACCTGCCCCCATCACATTAGAAATCTCAAACTGTGGCCAAAGTAGAGAACTGGATTCCCTAAGTGCCTCCACTGATGGCAGAGGAAATTTGGGCAAGGTGTTCTACAACCACTAAAGCTAGAGTGGGAGAAGTCTGCCTGCTTCCCCTTCCTCTTCCTTGTTCTCTCTCTTTTTGATGTCCCCACATTGCACAATGTGACCTACATCTGCACTGCACCCAGACTAAGTGAGAGGGAAGAACAGATAAATTTTGAAATGTCAGCAAAGAACTAACATGAATCTTTTCTTTGTTTTTTTGGGGTTCCAGTGGTTCTTTTAAAGCAGTACATCCCTTTTTCTTAGTGAACAGTATAAATATGCCCAGAAGCAGAACAGTTCAAGCCCTCTTGTGCAGGACCTACACTGATACAGCCCTCAGAGAGAACTTGGTGGTATCTGAGGGACCATGCTGCACAACCTTCTCTCTTCCAAATTTTTATACACAAACCTTGGCTAAGACCTTTTTTCTAGGGAAGCTAACTAATACTCCCTTTCTGCTCTGAACCAGCATTGCCAGGAAAAGATGCTGTCAGTCACAGGGGACATAAGCCCTCTGCAATCCTTTCAAATTGCATAATGATGTGTCCACTGTCAGAAGCAAATGATAGCCAGCACTTAGAGCTGGGGTTGATTCCTCTAGGTATGAAGTTGCATAGGTCCCAGCTACTCCACAGAGAGGTGGGAGCATTAGGGCCAGTTACTGGTCTATGAGGCTGACACAGGACAGCTGACGATGAGATGCTGCTGTTTTTTCTCCATGCTCACTGCTCTGCAGGTTTAAACTTAAATCTTTGTTGTTATACAGTGATATACTAAAAGGTCATGCTTGCATTGAGGACCCCAAATATAAATAAAAGTTGCAATGGTTTAATCCAAAAGAGTCCTGTGGGCTTGGAAAATGCCCCTTGAAATGAAAGTGGCCCCTGGCAGTTTGCAACAGGCTTTGGTTGCTGTGGGACCTATGGAAAGCTAGCACAGGGTCTCAGGGTTTGTTTTCTCTCCTAGCTTCTCTCTCTTTTCTGCTCTAGTCCCATCCTAAAAGTGAAGAGTGCTGGGAAACACATCCCACTTGCAGGATTAGGGCCATGGAATGATTTGGGAAAGCAGAAGAAACTTGATTGCTCAACTGACTTGCAAACTTAACACTTTTCCCACACAGAAATAGAGTATCACTAAATTGAACAATCACTGAGATTTCTACTTTTTTTTTTGTTTCTCCCCCTCCCCCTTTTACTAGTTTTCCTTCAACTCTGTTTTCCAGTGTAAGTTATTATTATCCAGATCCAAATCTCACAATTTCACTGAAGGAGAACGTATATTAAAATACCAGATCTACCAGAAAACATCTGCAACTTGCAAGTCTATTGTACTACTATTATATGAGCACGCCATTGTAAATTCTTTTAAGTCTGTAACTTATTTCACGTTAACACACTGTGTGTTTTACAACACCATCTCAAACTTTATGGTCTTTTTTCTTTAGCCGCTTGTTTCAATTGCATCTTATATTTCATCAAATATGGTAAAGAAACTATGAGAATAAATTGATGCTCCATATGAACCCCCCTATAAATTGATGTTGCCAAATTGCTGGAAAATGGTTTTCCTTTTAAGCCCTCCAGAATTGTTAGTAGGTTTCTGAGGCTAAATTCTACAGGGAAACATTATGACCATTTAAGGCCTCCAAACTTTATGCTTCAGTACAAAAGGCCTAAGGGTGAGGATTTAAAATGGATGAAGTGGAGAAATTTGCACTTCCTTAAGAAAACACAGAGCATTTCCTTCCGCGTGTCAGAAATGAAACCAGAAAATACAAAGTAATTTGTCAGAAAATTTTCCTTCCATAATTCCCTCTTCAGCCCTTCCTCTCCCACCCTTCCCTGCTCCCATTGCAGCCCTGCAAGCCTCATTTTCTCCTCCTTGCTGTCAGCCTTATTGACTGCAGGTCCCAGATCCAGGCACAGTGATGGACGGTGCTCTGCTCCTCACCTTGTGCACCAGAGCTTTGTTGTAATGTCTCCTCATGTTCACAGCTTGCTCCTGCCACCCTCTTTCCTGCTCACCTCCCCACCCAGGCTCACGCCTGCAGACAATCCTTCAGGAGATAAGTACCCTTCAGGGACACCCACTCAGCCACAAATGACGCGGCGTCATTTGGCTCTAACTGGACGCTGGTGTAAAAAGAAAAAAACACTTGTCATATTTATGAGTTACTGTGAGTTAATAATACACTGGGATCCATTAGTTAAAGCACATTTGCTCCAAACATGTGGCTTCAGCTTTTTGTTCTTCATTCAAGCAACATTTTTTCAGATGAAATGCAGTTGCCGTTTTTCTCCCAGGCACTCAGTGAGCCTCAGGGAGTTACAGCATCAATTATTTTTCTCCCCATATGTGGAAAAAAAGTAAAAAAAAAAAAAACCCGAGTGTCCTAGCCAGAGAAGTTGGAATTATTATCCAAAATAATAATAAAAGAATATCAAAACATCCAGAAATCAAAAGCTGCAGCCAGCTGAATAAATGTAGGCAAAATTGAAAACATAAAGTCTGCAGAATATTCTTTTGCAAATAAAATGGGCTCTGGTCTCTCTGTATTTTTAGCAATGTCCTGTCCTGCCTGAGCCAATTCTTTTTCTCCCTAAGTCTGTCTACTTGAGTGACTTTTCTTTGACTGTATTTTGAAAGATAAATTCATTATTGCCTTGCCAGGTGAATTTGCCTGAATTTGAAAACTTCAGAAAGGACTAAAATGACAAGCAAAACCAGAGCACAAACAGAAACTTGTTTTCATACTCTCGCTTTGGAAATGGTACTGCATGTGTAATAAAAATCAATATGTTCATCTTTCTTCCTTTCTCCCTCTGCAATATTTCTTCAGTGCTGAAGATGTCAAGAGCAGAATTTACCCTTCCCTTGATGCCATCTTTTTTTCCCCCTCCTGTTTCATCACAGCTGCATGGACTGCAGCCAACTCAAACTGTAACTTTGCACTTCACTGCTTAGGACTCTGCTGCATGTTAAATTTGACAAGACTTGTTAATGTAGATAACTGAGCAGACAGACAGAAACTTCAACCCAGGATGCCCACACCTCACACTTCACTGCCTTATCCTTATATAGGCTGATTTCTCTCCCATCAGGAAGAGGCAACACAGCAAATTCTATGAAGCCCTGCTTACTCTCAGTACCTGTGGCTTAATTTGGAAGCTCCACCTGCTCTTTGGTTCAGTGTGTATTTTGCCCTCCATGCCTAGGAAACATTTATGGAACGTCTTACATATTGCTGCTGCTTTATTAGTAATAAATTTTCCTTTCATTTATAAGCTTGAATTAAGCAAACAGCTCCTCCACTGCTGACTCAGCTTCCAAAGCTGCACTTTATATATGTCAAACAACATATATAAATTTATAAGGTGAACAATGGTCGTATTTAAGTACTGATTTGGTAATCATGAACTTCACTGGCAGTATCCTTTGGAAACTAAATCCATAATTTTTATTAGTAATAAATGTTTCTAATGGGAGTTGACAAATACTTGAACTGAGTTGCTTTTTTTTCCACACTTGGCAAAAGGAAAGGGACAAAAATTCTTATTACACAATGAGAAATGCATTAATACTAAAACCCATTCATCTCAATTTTCTACAAATATAATTTAAGACCTTTTACAACCATTGGTGAAATTACAATGTGCTGTGGGGAAGTTGCAAAAATTTTATGAGAGTAGTAAAATTGTCATTGTAATACCATTATAGGGTGCAGGGACAATATAGATATTTGAATTACCTATTGTCCTTATACCAGGCTGAAAAAGCTACATGCAGGAGTTATAGCATGTAATGGAGACAACTGCTGATACAAACCAGAGAAAGGAAATCCAGGTCCACTTTAGCTGGCCTAAGACAAATCCTCATTAGAAACATGGAGTCAGAATACCCTTCCCACTTGTGTCAACAACAATGAAATTTAAACGGGTGGACTGTTTTACATTTGTGTCAATGGTAGCACAGAGACCAACTAATTAAGCAGAGATTATGTGCAATAAAACAGTGTCACATCCAAACCCTGATGTTTTTAACTTCTGGACCATACTTTCTAGGGTTTGTAGTCAAGCCTGACTGAAGGTGATCATGGTGGTCCCTCTCATTCATAGCCAAAAAACTTCTCAGGTAGCTCATGGCAAAACCATGAAATCTTACCTGGAATTAAAATGGTGTTAACTTTCTAGAAGTGGAAATTCCTTTCTTTGAAGAATGGTGTTGCTGGACTCTATCCAGGGCAAGAGTACTACTTTCTCCCTGCCTGTCCAAAGGACAAACAAAAGTAAAAAAGAGAAAGAAAACAAGAGAGGCAATTGCAGTCTTCTGTGCTAGCAACATTTCACTGGCTGCATTCAGGAGAGTAATAAAAGAATTGAAATAGTTCAAGCATCTGCCCTTGGCTGAGGGACTTGTAATTATACACTACAGACTCCACTCCCTTGGAACAACTGTCTTTGATTCGTATCTTTTCTTTTATTACAGCTGAAATACAAAACTCCTGATGAAACCATTACATTTCCATGCGAAATTCACAACTATAAGGGGAAACCTCTGCAAACTCGGCTGACTTTTGAAGGGGGGCAGAAACCTATGGGCAAAGGTTGTAAAGTTCCCTTCCAAGTTTCAAAGGTTCCAACCACTTGGGGCAGCCTGTTCTGGAGTTAGAGATTTATTCTCTTCATTTTAGTAAACATTTTGGAATGGGAATAAGGAAGTTAATTTTATTTCCTGTTTATTAAGAGTTACCATACTGTGAATTCCTGAAGTTCAGCTGATTGCTCTCCTGAAAGTCACTGACTCTTTAATTCTCACCAGGATAATGAGAACCATGGCAAAATCACCCAGGAGACATTTTCACTCAAAGAGTCAGTGAGATCAACTATGTTTTTAATGCACCTTTGTCCTGACTTCATACAACATTCTTCCCACAGGTGAGAAAGACTCATAAGCCTTGTTAGGACCCTCAAAGGGACAACTGGAGCTGGCTCTTTTTGCCCAAATCTTCCCCAGAGGAGATGGGCAGAGAAAGAAGTGGCAGAGATATCAGTTCACATTGAGGCATCTATTTTGAAATTCCCAGAACATATTTTGAAATCCCCAGGGTGCATAGCAAGCGTGAGTCCTGCAAAGAGAGTTCTGGTCAGTGAGTGTGCCATTTTGGTCTTCCTAGAGGGAGCACCCTGAGGATGTCATTTAGTTGTTTCTAAAAATGCCAGCTGAGGTAGTGCTGCTGCCTCTCCTGTGTCCCACAGGGAGGTGGCAGTGCCAGGATCAGCACTCACCAGGAAAAGCTGCCTCTTCACTGGCCACAGACAAAGCATCTAACAGAGCCTCCTCTGTCCATATCCACATGCTTGATATTTTACTGAAAGAAATTCAGAGCACACCTTTCTGTGCTCAGACAGCCTAAGCCTGCCCCCTCTTCCAGGGAAGTTGCTCAGCAGCCCAAACTCCCATCATGCTTATTCCCTTGTTTCACATGTTGCCAAGAGGCAAGAAGGTATTTCCCTATATTGCAACCTTTTATTTTCTGTTCTTTTTAGTCTGGCTAATATGTCTTCTTGGTAACCACAGTATAATAAATTTCATAGAGCATGACCAGCATACTTAGTTCATATTATTCATTTGCAGTCATTTATTTTTTCCAGCTCCTCTTCCACTCTCAGTCCTCCCTCCCCAGCGTTCACTCTGTGGAATGATAATAATACACAGAGAGTGCTGGCTGGCTGAGAAGAACTTAAAAACAACAAGTAAGAGGATCTTTCTGTGCTCACACCTGTTTTAAGGTTTGTTATCCTTTAAAAGAAAAGCTGTAGGGATTCACTCTCTTTCTTCCTTGTAGACCCCAGTGGAATATACCATTAAACCACAGGGAGGAGAGAAAGCCTTCAGTGCACTTAAATATACTTATGTCAAATCCATCTCATTCTTCCTGCCTTCTTTCCTCAATCTAGCCACTGTTCCCAAGGGCTGGAGAACATTACAACCCATTCACTTTATATGAATGGGCACAGACAGACTTTTTCACCATTTCGATATGTCTACATTTGCAGGCATATCCTGTAGGCCAACTGAAACAGCCTTAATTTCAATTTACTGTCTCCCAGAGGAACATGCCATTCTCCTGAAAGTGGAAAAAAAACCCCTCAACGGCTATTCCCTGCCCCCCTTCCCTCCACCTCAAGTCAAGATCTGAATTGGAGGGAAACTTTCTCACAAGATTAATGGACTGCCATTCTGATGCTTATAACAGGGCACATGATCTTTATTAAACAAGTAACGAACAACTTTCACCAAAACACTGTATTTGGAAGGTGCTCAATGTTACTGGACACGACTCATCTAAATATTTTTCCAAGTCCCTGTAGATTGGTGTTATATTAGGGAAAAAGAAAACATTCCTCAGCGTTCTTTTAACTCTGCATTGTTTTTCAGCAGTGCTATCAGTAATGACAAAAACAATACTAATAAAAAAGTAGCCAAGGTCTTGGCTTTTTAACTTCAGATGCAGGCTAGGATCAGCTCAGTAAAGCCTAAATGGAAGATTCTCCCACCTTCCCAAGACAAATGCTAGAGGTTAGCTATTATTGCAACAAACCAGAAACAAACAGATAGCAAATAAATATTCAGTGGATAGAAGGAGTATGAAAAATAACCAATACAGCTTGCCAGACCTTGTTGGTCACAGCTTTGATTTAGAGCAAAATAACATGTAGAAAGTAGATTTAGGAGAGGAAAAAGAGTTACTTTGCAGAAGCACTGATGCCTTACTGACATTCAAGCTCTGCTAGTACCTGGTATTACAGGATTTCACTGGGGTTTTGGCAGTTGTCTGGAAAAACAACCAACATATAAGTCAATGCGTAGTATTGCTGGGGTGTACAGCTCAGCAAGTTTATAATAATCATTTATCATCTAATAGTCACAGCACAACCCTAGCCCTATCTCCCAGTGCTGTAAATACCATGGTATTCCAAGAGGCTCCTTAGGAAAGTATCAGACACTGGAACATATGGTCAAAGAGTGATTCATGTTATTATACTGAAGCCTTTCTAGACTTGCTGATGTATTGCTGAATGCTTAATGTTTTCTGTGCGGTCTCTTTAGGGAGGATGATAGTTCAGAGATTGATATGCCTGGTCCAAGTTGTCCAAGAGGTCTGATGATGTAAATTTGTATACAGAAATGCTGCATTTAAGGCAACTCTTTTTGGTGTGCTTGTGTTTGAGGTGTCTAGTTATGAGCAGGCATAGGTGGGCATAAAGGGGAGGATCTTCTGGTTAAAGGAAGCCAGGAGGATAAGCAACTGTCCTCTCAGCCTCACACAGATGGGAAAATTGCAATGACATTACCCACCTCCGTTTCGGAAGTTGAAGCTGTTCCTTTTCCTGCTGTAGGCAAGCACTTTATTTATTTTAGCTACACTGCAATTAAAAATAGCAGCAAACCAAGAAGTGGTTAGAGTGAAGGCACAGAAAAATTGGCCTCAGTGGAGAAATGAGCTTTGCTTCCCACAGTTACAAACAACCTCTGCTTAGCAAATTAGATGTCTTTTCAGATTGCAAATGAATCCAGAAAAAACAAAGTCTTAACTATAACATAAAGGCCAGAGTTAAGTCTGTTGTACATGACCATAACTAAGGAAGGAAGACAGAAGTCTCAGATAGCATTTTCTTTTCTGAAAATGCCCATCTTTTGATCTTCATTTGAATTTTCCCATTATAATAGAATGGGAATGGTAAATCTTTCCAGGGAGCATCCAGAGAAATTCTTAGACACATTCAGATTCAGGATATGGCACAAGG
Organism: Molothrus aeneus; assembly: GCF_037042795.1. NCBI lineage: Eukaryota > Metazoa > Chordata > Aves > Passeriformes > Icteridae > Molothrus > Molothrus aeneus. The sequence continues at coordinate 1,277,707 of NC_089678.1, read as the reverse complement.
CCATCCCTTAACCAAATTAATAAATACTTTACAGCAAGCCATGAAAAGTCTTTGGAGCCATTATTCTGACAGTTTGTTCTGGTCATTGCTTCTGTGTTAGCATTACTCCATAGTTTCATTTCAATCACAGATGCTTGCATAAAAGAAACATTATGCTGAGACTAATGCTTTTCATACTTAGGAAATCTTTTTCTTATTAGTAGCAAGCAATGACGAGAATATCCCTCTCCCACTTTGTTCTGAATGTATATAATGGGCTTTTAAAAAAGAAATACAGTTAAAGAAGGGCTAAAGCTTGACCTAAAATCTCTCAGAAACAACTTTCAGTGCTGCATTTGCTCCATTTGGGTTTGCCATGGGCAGGAGGTATTGGAGGCTGTACCTGAGAACTGCACAAGGAATGCTGTTTGATCTCACACCTACTCTCTGTGACCTGGGTGGGAACTGCCCTTTGCAGCTCCACTGCCAGTGGAGCAAAGCAGTGTCAAGCTCCTGCAGCAGTTTGTACAGTACATGTGACTTTACAGCTGAGCGCAAAGCATTTGCTATTACTAATTAACCTGGATGTTATGTTAATTAGCTTGATTCTTAACTGAGGGGAGACTGTTTTTCAGACACCCAGGACAAAACCTGTTAAACCTAGGATGCAGCCAAGAAAAGTGCAGATGAATCTGAAGTAATTACCAGACAGCGGCTGACAGGCAAGTTCTTGTATTTTCAGCCAGAACAGGTGATTTGGAAACCCGACCTTCAGCAGCTGCTGGCTGGGCAGCACATTTGCTCCTCAGGGGCTGCCCAGGATGACCTTTGCTCTGCTTACAGCTCTCTGCTGCACATCAACAACTTATCACTGAGTGGATGAGTGAAGCTCTCGGCTTTCATACCCAGAGGGTTGCAAATGGCAGAACCCAACCACAGAGACATCACTGCAGGGAAATGGGGGATCAGGGATGCCATGGAGCAATCTCTGTACTGCTGAACCACAGCCCTTCTCCAAACAAGCCTGCAGGATAAGAAAGAGTGATAAGGAATTGGGCAACGTATCCATCTTTGTATACATGAGTGGAGTGCCTACCCTGTCCCAAGGGATCATCCTTGTTTACCTATTGCAAGGGTCTTGCGTTCCTGTGCAACACAGTCTGCAGGCTCAGGGAGGCGCAGATGGGGTTATGGCCTTTTGAGATGGGCTTTTTCAATAATTAGAAATGAAATTTGTCCTCTTTATGGTCTTATGCTTCATGCCAGCATGTGAAGATAGACAAAATGTGGGTCTTGTAGGGAGAGGCTGTATCAGTCCTGAAGAAAACATGTATAGCTTGAAAAAACAGGCAACCTCTCCTGTGTGTTACATTGCAGCTACTGACACAGTAGAGACGGGGTAATGTGCACTCTAACACCCTCACACAGAGCTTTCACATGAGCTTGGATAGGCTTTTCCACATATCCCCATTTCATATTCAGAAAAATGAAGCTTGGGGTAAGGGATGAACTTGCTGAAGTTCACCTGGCAAAGCACAGGGTATAGAATACGCTTTGTGTATTGCCTGATCTCTACAGCCAAGGCAAACATATTTACGTACATTTAAAGAGAAAGGATCTTGTGAGCAGAGTTGGAGCTACAGACTTTTCTTAAACACACACTCAAAGAAGAAACCATTTTTGGAGAGGAAAGTATGCACCTGGGAAGCGTACTGAGTTTTAATGGATATTAATATCTTGCAAAAACAAAACAAAGCCTGGAACTTAATAATTTTCCTAAAAAATAAAGAACTTTTTTTTTGTGTGTTAAACAAGAATTAAATTATCCAGCACATGTTTGATACTCCTCAGCTGAAGTGCTTTGAATCTGATGCACATACAATAAATTACAGAAGGCAGCATGGTGCAGTGGATGGAGGGAGCAAGGGGACAGGGGGTAAAGGTGAGCACACAAAATGTGCTGTGCCAGAACATCACCAGCACTGGTTCCCAAATGAAAGCTAAAAGACCCAGGTACCAGAAGACAGATGGAAAAACCAGGAATCCAATCCCATCTGGGGATACGGTTTCTTTTCATGGTTCTCACCACCTGACCTCTTTTTCCCACCAATTCCTCAGTGAGGAGATCAAGGTGAATTACTCTGGATGGGTGAGTCTTGACAGAGCAAACACAGCTGCTGGTGGGAAGCTCTGCTTGGAGAAACAACATGGAGAAAGCAGGAGGTAATGGCTTTTATAAGCCAGCCCCACTAACAGCACTTCTCCTTTTATTTCTCCAAGGCTTAGTTCCTGTCCCACTGCAGTCAATGATAGTTTCCCTCTTGACTTCAGTAGGAGGATTGAGCTTCTGGAGGGCAATGGCTCCTGACCCGGTTTCTCCTCCTGTTATGTTAGGCATTGAGCCTGAACAGCTTCTCTTCTGCAGTCATAAGTGTAGCTGACTTGTATTCCCTTCAGAACAATCTTCCCAGCCCTGCTTTATCTTCCCCATCAGTGGGTTCAGACAAAGAAGCAACTTTCACTATGCTGTGGCATTGCCAAGGTGAAAAGAATCTGCTCTGCCCCAAGAGCGGGTTTGGGGCAGAGCCTCTGATGCAATCTGTGGTGGAGGTGGAAGACCCCTCTGGGATAGAATTTCTGTACCTTTAACTAGAGCGCAGGTGCACTTCTATACATGTAACCAGCCAGAGTGTACTTTAGCTTTGTTCAAGTATCCCATGTTGTCCCAGCAATTGAGTTATACACATATTTTGCTATGCATGGCTTATAATGCATGGCTTGGCCAGCAAAAGATAGGAAGGGTAAATGATGGTGTGTTTACCTTAGCTCAAGGGGATGTCTTAGTGGTTTAACCTTCAAAATGTGGTGTGCCTAACTTTTCTCTAACCACAGGTCCAAGTTCCAGCTGGGCTGACTCAGCCTTTATCTTCTTCAAGATAAATTCAGCCCCATTCACTTCACAGTGGGTGGGTGTTTCAGATGAAGGTTTAAAAATGAGAGTTTTGTCTGGTCTAGATGGACCCTAATGATCCCTTAACACTTTTCATAAGAAAAACATTGGTTGTGGGCCAGAATTCCTATTCTTTGCTGCAACAGCATAGTGGGAGCATGAAGGGAATGCTCCATGAAGCTTGGAGTGGAAAGACACTGACGTGGTGGTAAAGCAAGCATGGTGAAGCTGTAAGCCAGGATTACTGTACCCCATGGCCATGCTTGGTATGCCCTAAAAGAGCTGGGATTTGAGGTCTCTAGCTGGCTAGAAGGTCTTGTACAGCCCACTGAAGTAGAATTAGGTTGCAAGTGCTTTTCTCTCTCTCATTCAAAAGCTGCATGAGAAGCAGCAGATGAGGTGTGGCAGGTCAGTTATAGGATACTTGCAGAGAGATGTAAAAGGCTGATTTGTCAGAGCACCCTCTGAGTCTATGGAAAGTATAAGGGTGTTCATTGCTCTATGAGTGGCTCCAGATAAAAATTCCATCATGTTCCTAAGAAGCCTTTCCAAGATGACACACATCTGCCAAAATCAGTGTATTCCTGCAAAATTCTTCTTTAGGCAAGTCACCATTTTCCAAAAAAAAAAAAAAAAAAAAAAAAAGAAAAAAAGCAAGCAAAAAATCCCAATTAGCTGTACCTTTCTGACAGCATAATCCCAGAAATCCTGTAATTAGCACAGCATTGGGTTCCTTTTATCAGCTGCAAAGGGAGCAGTACTTATCCATATGTGACAGGCTCAGGGGAGTGGCTTAAACAAAAAAAAAAATTCTGCACGAATTTGCCAGAGCCCAAATGATTACTTAAATTAGTCAAAAAGAAAACAGTTTTTAATTGCATATCCCCTCAGTTCATCCTTCAAGTCTTAAATGCCTCTGTCGTTCAAGGGCTAGAGTCATAACAATAGCACAAGAGAGGTTAATGGCTTTGTATTTCTGTCCAAGGCAGAAGGAATGGAAAGACCATGAAAGACAACCAGTTTGCCTGAGATCTCTAGCCATTTTGCAGACACAGGTGGTTTGATTTAACATCTGAAACACTGGATCCTGAAGCAGACCAAAAGCAACTTCCAACCCCTAGGGAGGAGCCCATAATTAGTACAAAGAATGGACAGTGCTGGCAGGTCATACAGAGATGCATTTCCAGAAGAAGGCATTTGTTAGTGTAGTCAGCACACTTCTGATAAGGCAAGCATATCTCAAGCATTTAGGCTTAAATAAACATGCTGATTAATGTCCTGGAGATGGAACATAACTTTCCACTGAACTGAATCTCTGAAAGTGCTTTCTATTCTAGCAGGTGGATCTGTGCAAAACATTGTAAAATAAGACACCATGAAAATGTTGGAGAAGGCTTGGATGGACTGCAGTAAAAGCTTAAAATTAATAGTGTTATCCAATCAATATCAGGGAATTTTCTCCTTGGCTTCTTCACTATGTGGCCTATTACATGTATGACTCAAACAAGGTTTCTTTCAGCTCTCCTGGTACAGTGCAAGTGTAGAGTATTACTGAAATGTGAAGTGTTTTGAGAGTGTGCACCAAAGTGCTACAGAAGCGCTAACTGGTATTATCAGCTGTGAATAGATATGCTTATTATCAGCAGGCACTCTTCAACAGTCCTGCTCTACTGTGCATCTGCAGCCAGCAGTGATCTCATTTTATACAGCAGCAGCCAAAGAAATAGGTTGGGTTCCTTAATATTAAAATGCATTAGGGATTAGTAAGCCACTGCCTAAAATTTCTTTTTAATTTAGAAGGAACATGGCTCAGTACATGGCTGAGTAAATCTATAAGCACACAGCATTACTAGGTTCTGTTGGCCAAGTCTATTTTATACTCTAAAGAGCTTAGCAATATAAATATTTTAATTTAGAAAATGCTCCTTCAGATAAAAGGAAGAATTAAACCAGCAAACTTTTTCACACTCCAGGGCCCAAATGAGCCATTCATGTGCTCACCTGCACTGTGAGAGCTGGCAGAAATCTGGTACAACTTTCCAATGGCTGTGTTCCTCTCACCCGTGTCCGGAGTAACAACTCTTAAGACTAACATATTTCCAGATGGGATTGCAAATAGAGGGATTTGTAAATATACATAAAAAAGCACAGGGCTTGGAAGGCTTGGCTTAATTAATCAAAGGAACAGGGTGAGGAGAAAGGGGAAATGCTGGCAGCAGCATTTATCTCAGCCCACTGCTGAGAATGTGCTTTTTGTGCAGACTGCACACCCATAACAACTGGCAGAATATCTTCAGATCAGGCAACCTGTGCTCCTTTAACAGAAAGATCTCCTCATGTTATGTTATTGGAAACTCTGTGTACAGAGGAACATCAGTCCCTGGAGTTTTTGATGCTTCAGTAAAAGCCTACAGCAACAGAAAAAAAAGACCCTAAATTTTGTTAGTATCTCTAAAGAGAGACAGAGATGAATAACAACCAGGAACTGAATCCCCCTGAAGCTTCAGGATATTTGAAATTCAAAGTGGAATGTTGCAATTTGGACCTTTCTCTTGTTTTGAGCTCTTCAGTAGCTTCTTGCTGTACAAGGATCATAAAAAAGGAACCTTCCATGTGGTGCTGTCCCTGTAACTTTAGTCAGAGATTAAAAGTATATTTTTAGAGAGTTCACAGTCATCCACAAAGGAGCTGAGCAGTGAGTACAACACTTCTCTTAAAAGCATGTGACTTGAGCCATGAAGGCTGGATCTCCTGCAATAACTGCCACAGAATGTTCCAAACTTTGAATCACAGGAATTGCCATATTATTTGACTTTATATGCTGTCTCCCAGGAAATCCAGATTTTAAACAAAGAAGGTAAGTGGGAAAAAAAGCCCAAACTGATGCAAGTACTTGCACTTTGAGAAATTGAACAAAATCAGGTACACTCAGCAGTCTTCAAGACATAAACTGATATAACAAGATACTTTCCTGAAAACATGTTGCTAGTGAGTGATGGTGGCTTCTAAGCCAACAGAAGGCTTCCTGAAATGGGCACATTTCCCTCGGAGTAATCCTATAATTTCTAACACAATTTTGCCTTCATTCTACAACACAAGACACTTAAACCTTGCTCTCATTTACTCTGGAAGCATTTTCAATTGATAGAAAAAAAGTCAACATAGCTGTGCTTCTTTACAGTAGGGAGAGCTCTGGTCTATCAATGACATCCAAGTTTAAAATCCTGTCTAAATAGATATAATGTAATTGATGTTACAATGCTAAAGAGCATATTTTCAGTTTGCCTTAATTACCATACCTCTGTGGACTCAATGTTACAGTCTTTCTCCAGTGTCCTTCCAATGTATGATATCCAGCTATCCAGAGCTCTTTTGCACAGTTACTGTTGTTTGGTCAGACAAAGCTTCTGTCCTGGCTGTGGACATGCAAACTGAGGCAAAAACTGATGCAGGTAGGAGGTTTAGAATTGATTGCATTGATGATCAATGGGTAGAAAGCCAGAGAAGCTGGCTGGATTACTAACTTTTAGTCTTCATAATAGTGGGCAATATTAATAAAAACAAAACCAGCTGCAAGCCTGGCTTAAATGAAGAATTACTGATTTGGTCCCAGAGCATATTTAAATAGTTTACTGCACAGATGGAGCCCCTACAACTTGCTTTCCTTCATCCCATAAAGGTCCTGTTTTACAAGGATGCTTGCTGGCCCTGGGGAGGGCTGGATCCAGTTTCCTCTCTATTTATGTATGCTTTTTGGGGGGAGGGTTGGGCTCAGGTAAGGAGAATCGATTACTCAAGTGCAGGACAGAGAAGCTTTTCCTCCTGTAGGGCCAAGATTGCTGCCTTTGCTCTTCTCCTACCTACCACCTTCAGGGCATGGATGACCAAGGGGTGTTTGCCTGGCTGCAGATCTCCCACCTGTGTGATGCCAGCTGTATCCATGGGGAACCCACTGCCACCTTCCAGAGTGGAAAGCGTTTAAAACCAGACTGGCTAAAATCTCTACACCCAAAAGTCAGACCTCCTGGGCATTTTTATTTCTGCGCTGCCTGAAGGAAGAGCAGGAGATTGCAGGGGAAGTTACCATCCTATTTATTTTAAGGTTTTCCTAATAGTGATTTTTCAGTCTTTTGGAATATGACAGGTCTGCTAAAACATACAGTGCAAAAGATATGTCTCTCCTACAACAAAAAACTCCTCAGGTTTTCAGAAACATCTTTCTTCTGTGTTACTTGTTTGCACATTTCTTGCATATTATCTTGCAGGATCTTAATCTCATGATTACATACATTCCATGCTAATTTCATCCATTTTGTCTCCTTACACATGATGGCCCTTCTATGGAGTCTGGGATACACCCTGCTTAGGATGCAATGTAATAAAGAACAAAACCCCAAACCCTCAGATTTTTTTGTTTTGGTTGGGATTTTTTGTGTGTGTATGGGTGTTTGCTTGTTTGTTTTGTTTGGGTTTTTTGGTAGAAAAGAGAATTTTTGAAATTATTTGCATAAAAGAAGAGCTTAGAGCCTGAATGGATGAGTTCCACAGACAGAGCAGAACACATGGGGAGTGATAAGCTCTAGCTGGCTTGAAGAATTTGGAAAGCCAGTGAATTTGGAAAGCTCTCCCCCAGCTTCTAGATAAGAGATTTCCTCTCAAAGGCAGTGACAAACACCATCCAGACTAATTGTGGCTCTTTGCTTAGCAGCACATCACTTATAGTGACAAGCAGCAGACAGAACCTCCTCCAGCAGGCATCACTGCTGAACACATGGCATGTCTCAGGACCTGCAGGGAATGCAGGGTTTGGACATAAATCATTAAAGAAATAAAAAAACCTCAAAACCATTAAAGGATTTCAAAAACCCACAAACCAAAAAACAACCACCCCCCAAAAAATCTTTATTATTTAACTGATTTGTAAAAGTAGAATTTCTGTGGCTCAGTTGCCCCATAACAGAAATTTTTAAGGTACCAACAAGTCACTTGCTAAGAGCACAGTCCAGCAGGAACAGAAAGACAACCCATACTTAAGAAACCTCATCAAAAAAAGCCATCTCAGCAGCCACCAGCAAATTCTGCTTGATGAAGATATAAACTCTTAGCCTACATTATGCATTCCAAAGGGTAAGGATAGCTTTTCCTAACTCATTAATTTTTCCCTACTTTTTGGAAAATAAAGAAGGATGTGTATTGAAGAATAGGAGTATCTTTCTCCTGTGTTACTTGTTTGCCTATTTCTTGTATGTTACAGGATCCTCATCTCCTGGGTACATACATTCCATGCTAACTGGATCCATTCTCCTTATGGTCCCTCAATGGAATCTGGGATACACCCTGTTCAAGATGTGATGCAATAAAGGATGGAAGTAGTCTAGGTATGCTTGAGCTTTCTAGGCTCAGGAGAAAGGTCAGATTTTTCCAAGAGACTCTCACACCATTATTTCATGTACTATATTTGTCGGTAAGTTCTTATTGATAAGCAGTACATTTTTGTTGTCTCTCCTATTCAACACAACTAATTATGGTGGAATATGTGGTAGAGTAGGCTTTCCACTGATAATGTTAGATGCCTAAATGTGTTGTGCTGCAAGGCATGTGGGAGGAAGAAGTGGATAAACTTCCTTCCTTTGTTGCCCAAGTGGGTGATGAGAAACAAGTAAGCCCATTTTACCTATGTTTAAACTTGACAGCATTGTCTTAAAAAGTCTCTTTCACCTGGAGAGCAGGACAGTTAAATCCTGGCTAACTTATTTTCATTTCAGCCCCTGAATTATGCCTCTGTTTTCACACTAATATAATTTCCCTTTTTTTGCTGGTTGAAATCTGGACACTGGGTCCATATGCCCCAAGCAAAGCTCTGCCTTTGAATGTGTACAGGGTCTCTGGTAAGCACTCATGATGATTGTTCACACGCATGCAGAAAAAGCAGAGCTTATAGATAGTGACAGAAGAGCTACTCTAAGTCCAGCATGAATCAGTGTGAACCTTCACCCACCACTGGCTGCACTTAGCCACAACCAGGTGACATTCAGTATTTCTGAGAGCACTGGAGCTGGAGAAAGGCAGCACTGGACTGGTGCCCTGTGGAGGCAGGAATTGTGCTGTGTGCTGAAATGGGGAACGTCACAAAACAAGACAAAATTGCTTCCCACTCAAACAGACAAGAAAAACAACAGGATTTTGAAATGCCTGGACATTCCCTACAGACTTTACTCAGAAGTATATTGAAGTTTGTTTTGGAGTAACAGCTACATGTCATTGAAAAATTACTTTTTCCCCCCTAGATAATTTATAGAGTATCCAGGAGTGACCTGTCATCGTGATCTCTGCCTTGAAAGCACAACAAAAGCAAACAATAAAGAGATTTGCATGGATTTATGCTGAGATCCAGCCCTTAATTAAGCTGTCCAGGAGCTGCCAAGTATCCAGTCTGCTCTTAGGATGATGGCAGAAATCCAGAGCAAGCCTAAAGAAGTGAAAAGTGCAAGTCCTAATGGGAGTGGGAGATATTATTTCTAGAACAAGGAGAAAGTCACAACATCAAAATCTGTTGGAAACCAGAGAACCTTGTTCATGGAGGGTGACCGACTCTCCGGACTGTGTCTATCCCATTTATTTGCTTGTAGCACTAACATTTTGCCTTTGGAAAAGCTGCAAGCCATCTATGCATGAATCTGTTTTCTGGTCCTGTTCCATTTGTGCAACAGAGAGCATTCTAGCAGAGCACAGTCACCTTAACAAAGAGCAAAAATACTGTGAAGAAGAGCTTTACACAATCTCCAATTGACTAGCATGAGGAAGACAAGAAACAGAGACAAAATTCAGTATAACACAAGTGCAGTGGGTGAATTCCACCCCCTGACGGCCCTTCGTGCTTCAATTGGCAGCATAGATTTAGGCAGAGGTACTGGCTAAGTGCAAGATGTTAGAACTAGCTTGAGAGATCTGCCTTTCAGCATTTGCAGTCAGTTGTGCGATGCTCTTTTCTTGTTCTGGAAAGAGATATGTATGCACAGTCAAAGGTCTATATTAAGTCAAAAGTCTATTTTTTTGTGGAGGAAACCCATCAACTCTACATTTCCAGGACTCTGGTAAAATAGGTAAAATAGGCTGCACCCCAGACATTAAATCTGTGTCCAACCTCATCCAACCAACAGGAGAGTCAGTACTGGTTTCTCTGGTGCCTGGGCAATGATTGACAATGCTCAGACTGTCTCACTGGGGCACTTGCAGATAAACACCTGAGATAGATCAGCACAGGAAACCATTTCCACACAGTGTGAATGTGCAGGTGGTGAGCAATGTAAGGATCGTGATTATTATCCCTTCTCTAGCTAACTGTTCTGGGCCCCCTGCATGACATCTGCATAGTTGAAATGTCATCACTTAGCCAGGTGTTGAAGTCACATCTATCTAAATCCAGCTGGATATATGGAAAATATTGTCTATTTTGACAGATATAAATCAAGGGGCATTTGTATGAATAAGGTATTATAACTAAATCATGCACTTTCTATTAATAGATCCCTATTAATGTTGCAGGTGTTAGTAGAAACTGCTCTTTGAAGCATTACTTAATCAACCCCTTTGCAAATCCCCATAATCTACCTCTCATAAAAATACATGGATTATTGATTGAGAGGACCTCTGGGATCCCTAAAACGAGGTTCAGCTCAGATGCCTGTGCAGCGCAGGAGACGCACTACAGATCGCTCCCTGGAATGTGTGCCAGGTGTTTGCAGTTTCATGCATAGTGTGTCTTGGAAATAATAAAAGAGGTGGGGGTGGAGGGGAGGTCATTCCCATCCAGGAAGACCAGGCTCAAGCAGAGGAAGGAGAAGGAGGACCATTAGTAATAGCTGGATAGGTTGAAGGTGCAGAGGTTATAGGGTGGGCTACTTTTCCCTCTCTGGGAAACTTGTGGTAGTGAAAATAAAGAGCAAGCAGATCTAATGTATGTCAAATTGTCCTCAAAACTAACACACAGCACCCAGTCAGGTCTGCAATGTGCTTGAAATGAATACAAGCAATTGGGACAAGCCCATAGAAATGTGTTGGGTGCAGGGAGCTAGGAAGTTAATCAATGCTTAAGAAACACATAAAGAGCCTTAAATAATAGATTATCTCCAATTGCCCAGTGCTGCTATTTAAGGATTACATGTGCAAAGCTTAGTGCTCATGAGAACTAAACAGGTGAAGCTATGGCACACTCATTCTCCCTGCTTAGCAGACCCTTGGGGTTGAGATCTGCTTGGCTCAGATCTGCAGGACTTCAGGGCCATTTCAGTGGGGCTTGGGCAGAATGCAGTTGGTTAAGGATGAATTAAAGCCATTCTGTGTGGGCTAGAGACCCAGAGTTACCTCAGGTGTGAAGAATCACACAAAGTTTTATGCAGAATTAAAACAAAACCAGCAAGTAACACACCCTGCAGAGCCCCCTGCTCACAACACTGCCCTGCTTCCTGAGCTGCTCATGCACTTCTGGCTGGGGGCCCAGTCCACGTCAAACAATGAGAAGCTTAAGAAACCTTGAAGAGATTTCCTTGAAACTGTAGTTCACCCCATTTCATGTGCAACTTTGGCAATCCATAGGCTCAGGCACAGATATTTGTCAGTTCAGTTCAGCTCCTGTATAAATTCCATCTCACCAGGCTGAGAAGAGCAGTGCCTTTGCATCATGTTGCTGTTGGCTGGAATCTCTGAAGGGGTGTTCTACAATTTCCCTGGCTGGGCTTGATACTACAGAGTGGGAGAGAGAGAGGATCCCCACACACCTCTCCTTTCAGGGAGGGCTGAAAAATGGGAAATGCATAAACAGGATATTAATCAATCATGTCACAGTCTTCAGAAAGTACTGGAAGGTGGAGAAATTTTCTCAACAAGGAGGAATAAGAACAAAAATCAATCCTTCACAGAACTGCATGATAAAGCACTATTTTCCAAGGTGTCACCATCTGTTCTGTGTTATGGGGAATAACCTTGATGTTATTACATTACAGAATTATTAATATACAGTAGTATGTTAAATCTAAACCAATGTAAAATGTACCAAGCACAAGAGACACACATAATATCACCCATGGCTGGAACAACAAACACAGTTCAGGAAAGTACTTCTGTGAGGACACAGGACTTGTTAAAGGTGCTTAATGGTAAGCACATTCCCAGTGGAGGCACTGAATGGATGCATTTTGTTAAGCTATGGCTCCAAAGTCAAATTCTCCCACCCCAATTCTCCAGCCTTCAACAGCAAAAGGGTGTTATGGCTTGATGTCCTGTGTCTCACCAAACTGCAGCGGGTTCCGCAGACTGGTGCTGTACTCCATGTACTGGAGCATGTACAGCTCTTCATGGCTTTTCTCTTTCAAAAGGACTAGCCTGAATAAACAAGTACTTTCTACAAGGCAAGGAGCAATGGTGCTCTGTTGAGCACCTCTGTCAGGTTTCTGCACCAGAAGGGGAATAAAAAAGATGTGAAATTGTTTTCATGCTGTATCCCAATATAATTCTTAGGAGAGTTCAACTCATCATTTATGTTACAGCACACATGAAACACCCCCGTGGCCAACAGAAAATAACATGGCAGAATGCATAGTTTCATCCTAATATTTCTGTATTTCTGTTTCACTCCTGATGTGGGATCTTTTCCTGTTCCCTTTCCACTTTTGCCTTGAACCTTGGAAGATGAACAGCTAGGCTTTCTGATTTAATTTTCCCAAATCATCTTGGAGCACTTGGAGGTTTTTCCCTTCACATCCTAATTAAGGGTATATCAGTGTCCCATTGGGACTGAGGCAGTTAACGAACACCATCCGGCAGGTCACTTATAAACTATTTGCCCTGAGACTAAGGGCAAACTCTGCTAAATTCCCAAGGAAAGAATCAAATGAACCTGTTAATGAGTGGAGCATTAGGAGGAAGAAAAAAATAAGGCAGGATCTGAAGTCTTACAGAAATGTAGGAAATAAAGGTTTGTTTATCTAATGGTTTTACTGGTGTCAATGCACAGGACTCCCCTGCCATTTTGAAGCAGTTGCAAACAAAAGATTCAGTTGCAGATAAGTTTTGGGACTTGAATTTTACATGAGAACATTCCTCTTGTAAACATTTCTCAGAGATGGAGAGGAAGAGGGATGTGTAGCACATTCATTTCAAATAAAACCTGGCAGCCAGGTTTCCTTATATCATCATTATCTGAAGCATCAAAACGAGCTTTAGTCCCACCTTAGCATATTTTATCTCTCTATTTAGTAAATTGGATCCTCTGTATTTGGAATTTTTAATTTAGGGTCTTTACTGGAATTTAAAAAAAAAAACCCACCATTCTAACCTGAAAAGTAGCTCTTGGGACATTGCCGCCTATAAGACATTTTGTAAGAGCTGAGTTTAGTGAAATTTCAATAGAAGATCCAGAGAATATCTCCAGTGTTAATTCACCTGTCTGTAAAACGACTCAAGGATCAGAAAAAATCACCGTTGTCCTTGAAAAAAAAACCTAACAGTAAACCCTAAAATGCATCTTAAAATTCACTTGTTGTCTTAAGAGCAACTAGACTGGGTTTTGTGTCTATGCCAGTGAGTGGGGTTAGCCTTCACTCTGAGCTGGTTTAGGATGGGACGTTATCTTTAACTAAGAATTCCCTTATTTATAATACCTCTAATAATTCTTCATTATTTGCCTTAAAGCCTGACATATAGCACAGCTAAAAGCTGTACTGCAATAACACAAAAATGGGTCCAAAACTAGAAAAAGATTGACCTAAATACAGCTGCAT